>NC_086272.1:2941666-3245833 GCF_021018805.1 Prinia subflava
TCTTGATGAACTCTAAACAAATAGTTACAGCCTTTGAGTGAGAACTTAACGCAGAACTGCTTCTCTCCTTCTCTTGTTTAGTTTGTCATCAAACCTAGGTTGAATGCAAATGTGTTGAATGTGAGATACTGTAGTACTGTGCATCTCATAAAAGATGAGGTATTTGCTATCAATGTGATCCATCAAGATGCATCAGAAATAATGCACAAATTCAACTATTAATGTGTGTATATAAGTTTAATCCACCTGAACAATTAGAGCACAGTAGCTTACTGCCACTGAGAATAAGGATATATGATGATTTCCTGACTATCATGATATTTACTGAGAATTGTTTCTAGTGCTCAGATATAGCCTGTTAAACTTACATGCTTTTGACAAAGATTGTGATCACCAGTTTGATTTTTAGTTCAAAAGACATTTCCCTGGAAATATTTGGGCTGGTGAATAGGCATGCATCCTATTTCTACACAACCCTTGCAAATTTCAATGGAAATCAAAACTTTACATGATGCACAAAAATTGTTGGGAACAATAAATTGGGTCTGTCCCTTGCTTGGGATTTCAAATGCAGATTTAGAGTCATTGTTTGCCCTCCTGGGAGGAGAGCCCAACCTCTTATCACCCAGACAGCTTAAACAGAGAAGCACAAATTGCGCTTCAAAAGGCAGCTGATGCTATCTCTCAGAGGCAATTAGCCAGGTGGGCTCCTGAACTGCCCTTGTGGCTAATCATTCTAAATCCCAACAAACAGCCTTATGCCTTAATATTTCAGTGGGACTCAGAAAAACCAGACCCTCTGCTAATTATCAAATGGGTCTTTTTGCCTAACAATATGCCCAAGATTATTCCCATGTAAGATGAACTTATGGCCATGCTGATTGTCAAGGCTTGTCAAAGACTGACCTCTTTGGCTGGGAAAGATTTTGATCGTATCTATCTACCTCTCACAATGTTTTATTTGAACTGGTTGCTACAGATGTCTGAAAAATTGCAAATTGCTTTAACAAATTACCCAGGGCAGATATCTATCCATCCGCCTAAACACAAATTATTGTGTTTTAATTTAATCCCCAAGCCAAAGAGAAGTGAGAAGAGTCCTTTGCAAGCTATGACAATATTCACAGATGGGTCTGGGAAAACCCATAAATCAGTGATTGTATGGAGGGACCCTGAAACTGAAACTTGGCAATCTGATATTGCTGTTGTTGAAGGGTCTCCACAAATAGTGGAGTTAGCTGCCGTGGTCAGAGTGTTTCAGAAATTCAGCACACCTTTTAATCTGATTACTGACTCCGCATATGTTTCAGGGATTGTACAGAGAGCAGAGAATTCTGTTGTGAAAAATGTTAAAAATTATATTCTTTTTTCCTGGTTAAAACTGCTGGTCTCCCTGTTAGACAAAATTACAGCTCCTTACTTTGTGATGCATATCAGGTCACATTCCAGTCTACCCAGCTTTCTCACTGAAGGTAACACCCAGGCAGACTTGTTAACCTTATCAGTGCAGCATGTTTTGCCTAACAAAATAGAGCAAGCTAAACTGAGTCACTCCTTTTTTCACCGAAATGCTGGAGCTTTGGTAAGACTTTTCGAATTAACTCCAGCACAAGCCTCTAATATAATTTCTATATGCCCTGACTGTCAGCGTTGCTCCCTTCCTAATGTGAACACAGGGGTCAAGCCGAGAGGTCTACAGAGCCTACAAATTTGGCAGACAGATGTGACACACATTCCTGAATTCAGCCGCTTGAAATTTGTGCATGCTTCTGTCGATACCTTTTCAGGTGCTCTGTTTGCCTCAGCTCACACGGGAGAGACAGGGAAAGACACCTGCCGTCATTTCGCTGCTGCCTTTGCCACCTTAGGAATTCTGCAACAGATTAAGACAGATAATGGACCCGCATACATTTCCTGTAGAGTTGCAAACTTCTTCTCCTTATGGGGTATCACCCACAAAAGAGGGATACCTCACTAACCTACAGGACAGTCAGTTATAGAACACGCCCATGGCTCTCTGAAACGTCTTCTGTTACAACAAAAGGGGGGAGCCAGGGACACTCCTGCTGAAAGATTATGCAAAGCCCTGTATGTTTTTAATTTCTTGAATTGTTCAACGACAGACTTAAATCCCCTCAAATTATTGAACTTGCTACTGTTGTCGGAGCTTTTCAAAATTTTTCTGTTCCTTTTAATCTAGTAACAGATTCAGTTTATGTTCCAAGAATCATGAAGCCTAAGCCCTGAAAGAAAGTGTAAAACCTGCAAACAGAGGATAGATTTGAATAGTTGAATAAACTCCTATAAGCTAAAGACTCCATAAATAGATTAGAAATTTAGTTAAAACAAGCTTATATGTATTAAGCATTATATTATGTATTGTTATAATCATTCCTTATATTTTACAATGTATTTAAACTAAAAGTAGAATCTGGATCTTGGCTAGATAACCTGTTTAGTGGCTGGGGTTTGACCCCTTGGCTACAAGATTTTCTTAGGATAGGAATGCATGTAATGATTTTAATAATAATTGTATTAGTTATCATACTTGCTTGCTTCAGTGTGTGCAGAGATTAATTGATAAAGCCATCAAGGGGGTGTTCTTGGTTAATACAGAAGGGGGAGATCTGGGAATACACAAGACAGAGTCAAACAGACTTGATTAGCATAGCTAGTTTGATAACCAAAATGCCATGGCAGGAACAAACAGAACTGGGAAAATTACAGAACATGGGATTACACCTGCTTAAGGGAAGAGAGAAGATTCAATCAACTTCTGCAAGCAAAGAATTGTTGTAAAATGCATGAGCTTTCTGTGTGGTTTTTAACCTGATTATTGTAGTAGAAATTATTAACCTGTTTGAAATAGTATGTAAGTTTTTGGGAAACCTGAGTAAAATGGAATTCCGATCATCGAATCAGTCTCCCTGTCTCTCATCAATCACTAATAGGGCAGGATGTCCGCACTGTCTGGGACACCCAGGGACAGGCAGTGTCCTGCAGGCACGGCAGCCCTGGGAAGGGGATGGAGGGAGGAGGGTGGGAAAGCAAAGCAAGACCCTGCCATGCCTTGGATCTCTGATGGTGAAGCAGCACAGGGTGGTCAAGAGCAGCCCAGAGGGCCTGGGGTTCCTGCAGCTCACCCAGCACTTACCTGAGTATAGAGAGAAGCCTCCAGGGTCATAACGTCCTCCTCTGGAGGAAGACAGAGGACACTCCGAAAGCAGGAGCTCATCAGCTGTGTGCTGTCCTGCAGCACCGACACCACAGAGCTGCAAAGAGAGAGGGCCCAGCTGCACACTGGTGATGGGAGCGGCGTCTCAGGGCCACGGGGTGCTGGGCTGGAGTCCCTGAGAGGGATAAGCAGGTACCTGAGAGCAGTGATGGCCGAGAAGGCGAGCAGCCGCACCTCCGTGCGCATCTGGTTCTGGGGCTCCTCGTTCAGCAGCTCCTGTCGAGCACAGCTGGGCTGGGACCTGGCAGCTCCTTGCCCTGCAAGCACTGCCCTCTTCCCCGAGGGTTCCCTGCCCCCTTCCCCAGAGCACCAGGTGCCCCTCACCTTGATCTTCTCTGCCAGTTTGTGTCCGCGGCAGAAGAGCTCCAGGCCTAGCAATGAGCCGCGTTCTGTGGCACTTCTGCACGGGGTGCAGACGCTCTCGAGGAACTTCAGCTTGGTGTCCTTCATCTGGCAGCCAGGGGACAGAGAGACAATGGGGTGTCTGAGGGGGGGACACATGGCCAGCAGGACCAGAGCCCTGCGGGAGCAGCAGGGCACAGCCACCATTCAACGGGCTGCGGTTACCGGGCAAGAGAGGCTGACAAAGGTCTGGATGAATGCCATGGCCTCCTGTTCCGCTTCATACACAGGCAACCCACTGGCATCTAACAGAGAGGAGGGAGGGCTACAGAGGATCTGGCAACAGCCGAGAGCAGGGGAAGATCTGCCCTCCTCCTAGGCCTGTGCCTGTTCTGCTGGCACAGCCTTCCCATGCGGATCCTGGCTGGAGGGTGCCCAGCAGAGGAGCTGCCGTGCTGGAGAACAGTGTGGAGGGCAAAGCCCCCGTGCCCTGGGCTGAGGAATGCGCTGGCAGGGGGACAGGAAAGGTGCAGCGCCCCGTGGCATCCCTGCCTCCTGCCAGCCCAGCTGCTGCTCACTGCCCTGGCCCTGGAGCGGGAGCTGGGGCCCCTCTGCTCAGCCCCTCCTTGGCAGAGGCATTCAGCCCTGAGCAGCCTCGGCACTGAGGCATCACAGCCACCCCCGGGCTCCCAGCTGCTGTGTGCCAGGGAAAAGAGATCCCAGCATTGTGCAGGGTACGATCCCAGCTGTTGTATTTCTCTGGGGAACGGTTTTTGCCCTCGAAAGACCCCTGGAGTCTGTAACCATGTAGTTTAACCCTTCCTCCCCTTTCTGACCCTACTGGCTGAGTTCCAACTATCTCTTCCTTGGCAGGAGTCTAGATAAGGCCCTGCTCTTCCTCATTCGTTCTCTTTCGCCCCTGGAAACTGTTATAAATAGGGCCAGGAGACCTTCTGCTCCAACACAACACCTTTATTAATCAGCTCTTTTAAAGGGGCGCTCGAGGGCTGCGCACACGAGGGCTGCGCACACGAGGGCTGCGCACACGAGGGCTGCGCACACGAGGGCTGCGCACACGAGGGCTGCGCACACGAGGGCTGCGCACACGAGGGCTGCGCACACGAGGGCTGCGCACACGAGGGCTGCGCACGCCACCGCCGCTCCCACAGAGACGCCGCTCCAGAGGAGGAGTCTTCGGTCCTGCTGCTGGTGCTGCAGAGCCGGGGCTTCCATCCTCGCGAGAGTGCGCAAAAAGCCTCCCTTTGGCTCATTTGGTCTAGGGGTGTCTCGGTCTTGGAGCATTCTGTATTGAGGGCGAGGAAGCAGGCAACTCCGCCTGGTGACTCTGGCTGGTGGCTGAGGGGCTGGCCGACCCAATGGTGTCACTTGTGGGCTCCAGTCCGGTGCTGGTCAGTCGTTCTGGGGAGTTCTCCTCCCCAGCTGGACTTCCTGGTGGAGCAGTGCACCTCGGGAGCCTCTGTGTCTTTGCATTGTGGGCTGGGTCGGCAATAGTTTGATGGGCAGCCCAGGAGCAGCAGGACCAAGGCAACAGTAGCCACGTTCCTGGGCGGAGCCAGCAACTGCTCCACAGGCTGAAGAGGCGGAGCAGCAGCAGCGAAGGTGGTGTCTCTGGTTCGATGGGCAGGTGGGGAGCAGCGGAGGTGGCACACAACAGGGACAGGCGAGAAACAGCAGGGAAACAGGAACTGGGGTCACAGAACTCCTACTGTAAAACAACTTAGAACAAACTGGTTACAAACAGGTAAGTCATAGTTCCAGTATTTTTAACTCTTTTTAACTATTACTACTCTTCATCTGGGGGGGAGGGTATTCATTTCAGAAACCATTGAGAATAAATGTCTTGGACTACATCTGGGGGTTAGAGCCTCTTTTGGAATCTTTTGCCTTGTCCCTGAGATGTTCCTCCAAAGCCCTCTAGGATCTGAGCCAGCCTAGGAACTCTGGGGGGCTGCAGGGGAAAATTTCACCCAGCCCAGCAGGGCCCCTCACTCACCTGCCTGCAGGGGCTGCACCATTGTCACCTTGTAGGGCTGCAGTGGGGAGCTGCTGTCCTGGGGATCCCCGTCCTCCTGCCAGGCCACCCTGGGCTGCCTCGGGGGTTTCTTCTCCATCCTTCAGTAGAAAGGAAAAGGCTGGAAGTGGAGAAGGGGGAAATGGGAATCTTTGGGAAAAAACCTGAGCACCACAGGCAGCTGAAGAAGCAGGGAAGGTCTCAAGCTTTTGAGCAGAGACTCCTCGCCAGCTCTGTGTTCCTGTCCTGTCCTGCTGGACACTGAGCACAGGGGCTGCAGTGGGGTGTCACAAAGGGCTCCTCTGTGACACAGCCCCTGTCCCAACTGTGACACAGCCCCTGTCCCCACTGTGACACAGCCCCTGTCCCCACTGTGACACAGCCCCTGTCCCCACTGTGACACAGCCCCTGTCCCTACTGTGACACAGCCCCTCTCCCCAGCAACAGCTCCCAGCAATTGTTTACAGGGAACCTGCCCCCAGCAACAGGGCCCAGTGACCACTGCTCCAAGATGGGTCCCAGGCAGCTCCCGGGTGGGTTCCTGGTGCTGGAGGGGCAGCAGAGACAAAAAAAGCTGGTTCCAAAGGGGCTTCACTGCTCCTTGTGAAAAACAAAGCTCACTCTTTAGAATTTTTTAGTTTAAAAATAGGGTAAAAGAAGGGCAGTATTTCCAGCTCTGGGGGGCTTTTGACGCATGGCCAAAGAGCACTAAAAAAACCTTAAAATCATGTTCTATATATACAGTTCTATAGCTGGGCTTACATGCATATTTGTTAGCTTATACATCATTTAAACAGTCCCCAGAACCTTGGATGTTGCAGGGGCTCTTCGTGTTCAGGTTTCCCATCCTGACTCACCTGTGTGACATCCTGAGATCAAATTAATCAATTTGATTCCTTCCCGTGATTTCATCCTTGGTGTTTCACACTTTTCTGATCACAGGAGTTAACGAGCTCTCCCCCAGTCTCCTCCGGTGCTCTGTCTTGTGTCACTGTTATCCCTTGGGCAGGGCAGGCAGTGCATGGCCTCACACTCTTCTTCCTACTCACACAAAAGCCTTTGCACAGCTTCTGTTTTGCTAAGGTCTAGAGTACAATCTGCTCATCACAGCATTATTTCTGTAAGCAATACATAGACATTATATTTATTACACTACTATTTCTATGAGCAATACAGTTCCTACTTAAAGTGATATATTAAATTGTATTAACAAGGAGATAAAAAGACATACAATTTGTACTGTATCTAAATACTTATGATCAATAACAACATGCAAAGTCTAATATATAAATGCAAAGGCCAATGTTACCTGGTCGTTTTTAACACTCCTTAACCAAATGCTGCACTGAAACCTAAGTGGTTTGTGACAAAACCTTAACCAGAAGTAATATTGTAACAAGATGTGCAGGTAAAGCAAGCAAGATAGCAGAGCAAGGGAGATTACAGGTGCCATAAAAAGCAAGATAGCAAATTTTAACAGAATTTGAGAACTGCAAATTAGCTAAAAACAAGTTAGACTGAAAAACAAGAAACACCAGGCATGGGCTGAAGATAGAGGCAAGAGGTTCAAACGTGAGGAAGACTACAGAAGCCTTCATCAAAAGACCACCAGAAGACTGAGGACCACCACAGAAGGATGCAGCTTTATGCAAATATGAGTATGCTAATAATATGTGCAATTGTGAGTTGCATGGTAGGACTTTTAAAATGTAACTGAAGGCTAAAGAAAATTGAGTGAGTTTTTGGCAGAGAGATCCCCCTCACTCCCAGTGCTGAATAAACCAAACACCTGCTTTGGAGCTGTCTGACTATGGAGTTTTATTTTCTTGCCCATTTTTGAGCATCAGCAGGGGGAGATGCTGCTCTTCACTCGGTCTGTGAACATTACATTGCTGAAATGTGCAAAAAACATTCAGTTTCAACAGCAAGTTTAGTTCCTACAAATGTTTCAAGAAGAAATTTATATTGCCTTCAGCTTAAAAATCTTTGAGAGCAATGTCTGGGTGTAGAGAGAATTGAGCAAAGTTTAAATGATTTAACAAAGTTTGAGCAGACAGTGCTTGGTTGTTCTTCATGTGCTGCAAACACAAGATAAACAAAGTTCACTCTTTAAATTTTTGAAAAGTTAAATAAGAGGCAAAAAGGGACTGTGTCCAGCATTGGGGTGTTTTTGTTGGTCAGCCAGAAGACTCAGCATTAGCTTAAAACAAGGTTCTCTATATGCTGTTACATCACTGGGGGTACATGCGTATTCATGAGTTTATACATTATTCTAAAATTCTTGTGAGTGTTTGATGTTCTAGGAACATTTTTTTTGGTTTTAACTTCTGACTTGCTTGTGTGGCATCCTGTAGATTAGGTCAATATATTTTATTTCTTCTTCTGGTTCCATCTTGTTGCTTCACACTCCCTGATAACAAGGAGTCTCTTAAAATAAATTCTCTTCCAAGGCTCTGGTTTTTTGTCATGGTTATAACTTGGAGAGGCCAGTCTGCAGGTGGGAGAAACAACATAATTTTTTTATACCGTTCTTTGAGTTAGTTACATAAAAGCATTTTAACATTGTATAATCTCTATTTTAATATTTTGCTAATGCCTGTGATATGTTTATCAAGTTACTATTTATATAAGCTACATGGTGCATACATAAACTGATAGATTATGTTATACCAACAAGAAGTTAAAAGGAATTATAAGTTGTACTATATCAAATATTTGTGATTAACAGCAACATGCAAAAGCTAATATATAACTGCAAAAGCCAATATTATATTGTCATTTATAACAGCACCCATCGCTCCTATCAATTGGCTCAACATCTTTGATGTCCTGGATTTTTTTGTTCAGTCCTGGGGCTGGGGCTGGATTCTCCCTTCCTTCCAATCTCTTTGTTTGAAAATCCCCCTTGAGCCAGAAGAGGCCATGAGCTGAGTGCTGATTTTTCCTTTCTGGACAAGTGAGCGCAGGGCCCAAGGGCAGCGCAGCCCCAGCAGGGCCCGGGAGCTGGGGTTGGTGTGGATCAATCAATGGCATTGATCAAAATGCCATTGATCAAAAATCAAAACAAAAATAAATCAAAAAAATCCCCAAAAATCGCAAAAAAATCCACAAAAAATCCCGCCAAAATCCCCAAACCCTTCCAAAAAATCCCCAAAAAATCCCCAAAAAAATCCCTCAAAAATCTCCCCCAAACCCTAAAACCCCCCCAAAAATCCCCAAAAAATCCCCAAAACATCCCTCAAAATACCCCCCAGAAATCCACAAAAAAACAAAAATAGAAAAAAAATTTAAAAAAAAAAATCACCTGCTTGGGTGAGCTCTGCCTGACACAGAGAGGGGCCCTGGAGGAGGCAGGTGCAGCTCTGCTCTTCCGCAGAGGGTTTGTGCACTGCTCAGGAAAGGATTGCCATGGAATGGGGGCAAAAATCCTCCCTGGGGCTCCCAGGAGCACTCTCAGAGATGACAGTGAAAAATATATATAAAAAATATAAAGTTCTGCACCTCTAAGGCTGGTTCCCAGAGCAGAGAAAGAAGGAGAAAAAGCACAGTTTGTTTGCAGAAACTGCACTCGCTCCCTCCCATTCCTTCTCACAGACTGTGTTGTCTGCAACGCAGGCAGCAGAAGAAAATAAAGGGGAGTTTTTTTCTTTTTCACTGGTTTTCCTCATTAGCTATGGCAAAGAAAGTTTTCCCAAGACTGTGTCTTTTTTCCTGGAACTGTTCAAACCTGTTCTGGACTGAAAAGCCAAAAAAACATCAGGAGCTCACACCTGTGACCCATCAGTGCCTGAGATGCAACATTTTCCAGTGCAAAAAGTCTGATAAGAGACTGAGCAAACCGAGCTATACCTCACAAAAAAAGATTATCTCTGAATTTGCTATCTCTTCAAAACAATGAAATGTTCCATTGTTTAATAGTATTCATTTTTCCATGTTTGTGAGTACTTTGCTTATTAAATAAATAGGTTTTTCCATTTTTCTTGAAAGCAACTTTTGTCTCCCAAACCACAGAGGGGAGGGGCTACTTGAATTTGCATTCTAAAAAGAGCCCTTCAGAAATTTCCTCCCTAAATCTGCCCTAAACCAAAAAAATGTAGTCAGCAAGACTTTGCTTCTGCCTAGATCTATTGATATATTGCCAAAGAGAGAAGAGAAAAGAAAAATCCACTCTTGGATGTCTCAGGATTCTAAATCTATTTTTATGAGCCTTAAACATTACAGCTCTTTGCACCATGGAAATTTCAAAAGATCCTAACTGTGAAAAAGGCATATTGTGTGGCTCTACGCAGATATTTACTATATATGATATGCTAGGTAGAAAAGTTATGCTGTATTAACATTTGAATAATATAGTGAATGTAGTTTTGTAATTAACATTGAGCTTTAGTAATTAAAATAGAAGCTATGTGTGTGAGATATTCTTTTTAGCTCAAGAAAGAGAGAAGAAATTCTTTGCACAGAGATAACAGTTACAAGAACTCCTAAATCTTCTAGTGAAGAAGAATTTATGGCTTCCTTATCAACAGAAGCAACCTCTTCAAGGACTTAAACCAGACTCGCAGATGCTAAAGAATTGAAAGACAAGTAACAGCTGAAAACGATTGTTTTAAATAAAATATGCATAGTCATGAGGAGGTTCCTGAAAAAGAGAGAGATTTCTCTCTAGGTGCCCTTCTCCTGACTAGCCTTTGTCTGGAAGTGGGAGGGGCTGTGGCCCGGGCTACCTTCTTTTGCTATTATTGTCTCATAAATTGTCCTACTCTAAATTGTTTAACTTTTATTATTGTATTTGTATTACTTTTTTTTTAATAACCATTTTTATTTTTATTAAATTTCCAAAAATCCCAAAAGCGAGTGATTGGTGTTTATTACACTAACCCACCATTTTTCCTCCTCACGTGGCTATTCTAAACCCAAAGTTTTCCTTTCCATGAATCTCTTTAACCAGTAAGAACCTTCTTAGGCTTCTTCTTACGTCTCCCCTTTGTCAGGGAAGACACAAGAACTCCTGTGGCTCAGGAACTGAGTGCATCCCTAAGGAGCATGTGGGTGAAACCCTGCTGTCCTGGCAATGCTGATCTGTAAAACTGACGCTGTCTGGAGCTGCAGCTTGGAGCTCCTGGCAGGAGCTGTGGGGACAGGGGGGGTGCCAGGGCAAGTGCCAGGGCCAGCAGGGAGCTGGGATGGGGGCAGAGCCAGGGGAAGGGCTCTCCCAGAGCCCCTGGAATGTTGGGGCTTGGACCCTGGCAACCGTCAACAGCCCACGGAATGTTTGGGATTTGGACTCTGCAGCTGCCATCAGCTCTTGGACGTTGAGGTTTGGACCTTGCAAAGGCCAAAGACCCTTGGACATCAGGGTTTAGACCTTGCAAAGGTCAAAGACCCTTGGACATCAGGGTTTGGATCAGAAAAGGCCAAAGACCCTTGGACATCAGGGTTTGGATCAGAAAAGGCCAGTGGCCTTTGGACATTGGGGTTTGGACTCAGCAAAGGCCAGTGGCCTTTGGACATTGGGGTTTGGACTCAGCAAAGGCCAGTGGCCTTTGGACATTGACTTTTAACCTTGCTGCTGCCAACAACCCCTGGATATTGGCACTTGCCATGGCCCACGCTGCTCATGCCAAGGCGCAGATGGAGACCACCCCCTCAGCAAAGTTTTGCCTTCAGGGGAGCAGTGTCTCTGCTTGCTGCTTTCCCCAGCTCTCTGGGGCCTTCTTCCCTGCTCCTTCTTGGTCATTTGTGCTCTTTTCTTGCCTGTTCCTGCAGACCCCGAGAGAAAAGCTTGCTGCCAGGCAGGACTCAAGCAATCTCCAGCTAGCAGGCATCAAAGAGGAAATGAATCGCTTCCTTGAGCAGAGGGAGGCTCTGCAAAAGCAGGTGAGTGGAACAGCAGTGGCACCGCAGCCATCCAGCAGGTGCTCTGTGCCCTTCTGGCCTTGCCATGGCAGAGCAGCAGCTCAGGGGGTGATCCCTGGGGCTGCCTCACGCTGTGAGCGTGGCAGCTGCTCTGAAGGACACTTAGGGATCTGCTGGATCTCAGCTGCTGCCCTGGACAGCAGGGTTGGTCCTCTGGGCTCTTGAGCAGCAAGCACCAGCATGGATTTCTGCTGGCCCCTTCCTGCTGGCCTGGCTTTTGAGGTGCTTTTCCAGGTGCCCTTGGTGACCCAACGAGAGTTCAAAACAAGTTGTCCATATCCAGTGTGAGCCTGGTCCTTTCAGGACAGGGACATGTGGGAACTGACAGTGCTCAGATTTTAGGCTTTGGGCACTTGCTAAAAAGACAAGAGAGCAACTCTCTCATTCTGGCCTGGGAAAATCCAAAGGAGGAACCCAAACAATCCTTGGGAGGTGAAAAACAGCAGGTGGTGTTTTTCTAACCTGTTCAGTGGCAAAGATGTTTACAAAGAGGTGTAGGCTCTAAATGACTGGTCATTTTCATTGTACCAAAACACTGCATAAAAAGAGGGTTTTGAAGAACCAAGATTGCTCTCCACTTGCTGTAATAAGCTGAGAGTCGTGTCGTTATTATCGTGCCACCCTTAAAACAATAATGACGGGGACAAATGGAAAGTTGTCCTTTGCCTTTGCTCACAGTGTCTGCTGTGGCTGACAGGGACAGGCTGTAGCCTCTGACTGCTTTGCTCTGTTTGACTTGAGGTGGAAGAGTTGACAGCTCGGCTGGCAGCCTTCAGAGAGTGCCAGAAACCGATTGTGCACAAAGCTCAGCAAGATGGCAGTGAGGCTCTGGAGAGGGAAAAAGGCAGGTAAATGAAATCCTGTGGGACACTGCCTTGTGATGAATGGATTCCCTCTCTCTGAGCTTTGCACCTGCCAGCATTTCCTGAGTGGCAGAGTTCTGAACTGTCCGTGCTGATGTGTTTCATTCCCTGGAGGTTGTGCTTCATTTCTTTGGAGCCCTCAGTTTCCCTGATGTAATAAACGCCAATCACACGCTTTTGAAATTTATGAAAATTTAATAAAATTAAGAAATGGTTATATAAAAAATAGTAATACAAATATATTAATAAAGGTTAAACAATTTAGAGTTAGGACAAATTATGAGACAATAATAGCAAAGAGTTACAGCCCGGGCTGGGTCCCCTCTCCATAAACAAAAGTCAGCAGGAGAAGGACAACATTAAAAGAGAATTTACCCCTTAAGAGGAGTCACCCCATGATTATGCATATTTTGTTTAACACAAGAGATTTTGCCTGGTACTTGTCAAAAACTTTCTGCTAATCCCCCAGGCACCTTTGAGTCTAAGTCAGGCTTGAAGAGGTTGTTTCTGTTGATTAGGAAGCCATAAATCTCTTTCCTCTGGAAAATTTAGGGGTTTCTGCAATTGTTATCTCTGTGCAAAGAATTTCCTGGTTATCTTCTCTTTCTCTTGAGCTAAAAAATCTCACACGCATAGGTTTTTTTTATTTTTGATTACTAAAGCTTAATGTTAATTACAAAACTCCATTCACTATATTATTCAAATGTTAATACTTAATACTTTAATAACTTTTCAATCTAGCATAATACATAAATATCTGCATAGAGCCATATAATATGCCTTTTTCACACCTGAGGACAAAGGCTTTTGGAGTAGCTCTTTCCCTCTAAGGGCTGTTGTGTTGTTAGGTTGGTGTCTTAACCCTGCCCAAGCTGCAGTGTAAGGAGCTGGACACATCCATCAGCTCCACCTTGGGTCTGGTACCTCGAACCCTTTGGGAGCTGGGTCAGCCTGGCATCCTGATTGCTTTGCTGGGCAGAACAATCTTAAACCTGTGATCTCTGATCTGAGCCAGATTCCCCTCTGAGGAGCCCAAGGGACACCAAAGTCTCTCCTGGCCATCTGTTGCCTTGCTCTGCAGGCCAACTCTAACTCTGAAGGGGAAGGAATGGAGCCTCAGAAACCTGGAAGGAAACAACCTGGCCTGGGTCAAGCAGGTGTCTCAGCTCCATTCTGCTTTTCACTGGGGTGAGCAGCTCCTCTCAGACCGCATAGGAGAACTGCAGGAGCTCAGCACCCAGGTAACCTGTGCAGGGCATCCTCTTCTCCAGGGACACACAACACCACCTTCGGCTGCAGCTTGGAGCCCCAAGTGCTTCCCTCTGCCAGCAGCATCCACTGCTGCCATGTCCTGCCCGGGGCTGCTGCTGCGCCCTGGGGCCAAGGCTGGCTCTGGTGTCTTCTGATGAGGTTTTTCCCCGTTCTCTCCTGCAACAGGAACTCTCAGAGGAGAAGCAGGGGCAGACTCCTTTGGAGCTCCTCCATCCCTCTTAGCAGTGGAGTTGGTGCCTGGGCTGGGCACTGAGCAATGTGGGGAACACAGGCGTGGTTATGGCAGGCTGGGGAGGGCTCTTCCAGCACAGCCAGTCCATCCCGTGTTTGAGCTGCCCCACCAAGGATGCCCATTGCCTCCCGTGCTTTGTTTGGTCTTTGTCCCCGTTGGAATCCTTGGCTTTGCCCCTTCTGTGTCCAGTGTGGTTTTTTGTTGCTGTAGGACACGAAATGAACCACACAGATGCCGTGAATTCTCAGAAGGCTGGAAAAAGGTGTTTATTCAAAGTGTGATTTCTTTATCTACTATTTACAGAGACCAATATGATTGGGTGGCAAAGTAAACACCTCTTCAACCACACTGGTCAAGCCAGAGGGCCATCAAGAAGTCCCTCCTCTAAAAGGAAGGAATAACATAGATATAGTTAGCAAAACATTTCTTTTTGTGTAGAGCAAAGCGCCTGGGAAATTTCACAAACCAAAATATCTCAGACATGAAATCTACAGTTTTTTGCTTGAAGTCATTTCTCCCCCATTCCTCACCCTCCTGCTGCTCTGCTGCCCCAGCAGCAGCCCTGCCCCTGAGGCTGTGTGCATCCCTGTTGCAGATCCGCTCCCTGCAGGAAGCAGTGCAGCAGAAGGATGCTGCCCAGGCAACTCGAGAGGAGCAGCTGCTGCAGGAGCTGCAGGAGTCCCGGGCAGACGAGCGGCGCTGCAGGGACGCGGTGCAGCTGCTGCAGGCCGAGGTCTCGGAGCTGCATCTGAGGCTCCGCAGCTCCGAGGACAGAGCAGAGGCCTTGGCCACACAGCGCCAGCAGGCCAGCGGTGCCCACCGCACAGCCCAGTGCCAGCTGGACAGACTGCTCCTGGCTGTCCACCGCATGGTCAGGGACAGCAGCCACTTGGTCACTCGCAGCTCAGGCAAGCGTGGCAGGGCTGGGCTGGCAGAGGTGCAGAGGCTGTGGGAGAGCAGGGGGAGTGACCAGCGGCCATGGTCAGCCTGGGGTGACAGGCTCAGCCTTTCAGCCTTTAGGCTGGCCCCAGCCTTGGCGAGTCCTGGCAGCCTGACAGCCCTGCAGGGTCACAGGTCTGTGTTTGGACAGGGAGAAATGATCAGCACCAGGCGGCAAAAGGGCCCGAGCCCTGTCGAGCCACAGGGCCCGTGCAGCTGTCCCTGGGGCAGTGCTGGCACCAGTGGTCATCAAATGAATGATGTGACACAGGCCCTGCTGCAAGGGCGGCTCTGGGACAGTGACAAAGGCACTGCCACCCTCTGGCCAGGAAGAGGCCTGGTCTGTTGCACACCCTGGCACTGAATCTTGAACCAGAACGGCTTCTCTTTTCAGAAGAGGGTCATGTCGTGGGCCTAACTGCTTCTCAGGCCAGGGATGACCCCGCAGAGCTCACGGTGGACACAGTGGAAGCAGCCCTGCAAGACCTGTGGCAGCACCTGGAGCATTCCCAGAAGGACCTGGTAACGTGTGCCCAGTGCACCCAGAAATCCTGTCCCACTGCTGGGCAGGCAGAGCACCAATGCCAGCCTGGGTGGCAGTCCTTGGAGGGGGTTTGCCGGGGGAGGCAGGAGGATCAGAGTCATATCTACCACTTCTGTCCAGCTGCCCTCTCCCACCTGGGCGATTTCTGCCTTAGTGTTTGTAGCCCTTTGTCTCCTGCCAGCAGTGGCCCCGTGAGGTGATTCTGCTCCTCTTACCTCTCCCAGAATGATGCAAGGAAGAAGATTCAGGCCTTGAAGCTGCAGCTGAGCACGACGCAGGCTCAGAGGGACTATTTGTGTGCCTGCAATCAGGAGCTGCAAAAACAGCTGGCTGAAAGACAGGAAGGTACAGCCTCTCCTCTCCTCTCCTCTCCTCTCCTCTCCTCTCCTCTCCTCTCCTCTCCTCTCCTCTCCTCTCCTCTCCTCTCCTCTCCTCTCCTCTCCTCTCCTCTCCTCTCCTCTCCTCTCCTCTCCTCTCCTCTCCTCTCCTCTCCTCTCCTCTCCTCTCCTCTCCTCTCCTCTCCTCTCCTCTCCTCTCCTCTCCTCTCCTCTCTCTCCTCTCCCACTGCCCCATTTCTCACCACTGGGGATCTCTGGTGCCACGCAGAGCAAAACTGCAGTGCCCTGAGATGGCGGAGGAGAAAAACCACCAGCAGACTTATCCCAAGCAGGGCCACTGAAAGCTTTTTTTGGAGGCAGACCCCGTGGCTGGCAGTGCACCTGGCTGTGCCACCAGTGAGCATCTGCAGAGCTGCTGCCTTTCAGGTGCCGTGCCTCTGCCGAGGAACTGCAGCTGGACGATTCCTTGCCTTGACTCCTCCAAACTCCAGGCCAGCCCAGAGCCTCCAGGCTCTTGGCTCTCTGTGCCAGGGCTGGACAGGCTCCCCCCAGCTCCTCTCTCTCTCTTTGACTGCCTGCTCTGCATAAGCCTAAAAGCAAACACACTTTCCTCTTCCTCTCAACCCTGCCCTTTTCATTTGTTTTTTTTTCCTCTGCCCAGAAGTTTCCCTCATTCCTGTCAGCTGTGGGAGCCCTTGTGGGCTCAGGGCCCGGCAAACACAGCCAGGCAGAGATGCAGGATGCACATCAGTTTGCCTTTGCTTTGCTTTGCCCCTTCTCCCCCCTCCCTGGTGCAGCCATAGAGAGGGCAGAACGCAAGAACTCTCTAGAAACTGCCCTGAGGGAAGAGGCCACTGCAAGAAAGGAAGAGGCCATGACCCTTCACCAGCAGGTGGCATGTCTGCAGAGCAAACTGGAGAGCACGGAGAAGGAAAGGAAGGATGTGCTGGTGAGAGTGGCAGATACCATGAGGGGCCATTTCTTTGCTGTTTGGGGGCCTTCTCTCACTCTCTCCAAGGAGCTCCTTTCTCCAGTTACACTTTCCTCACTGCATTCTTTGGAACAGGGAGGAAAAGATGTCACAGCCGTGTCAAACCCAGTCAGGCCTGAGGCTGCTGACTTGCCTCCCTGCTGGAGCTTTCTGCCCTTGGAGCTGCAGCTCTCAGTGCCCACACCTGCAGCTCTGTTCCTCCCCAAAGGAACACCTGAGCAAGGCTCCAAGAGGTTGGGGAAGGGCAGGAAGGGACCTGGGACAGGCTGAGGGAGCTGGCAAAGATGCAGCAACAAGGGGGAAAGATCTGCAGCATCCCGAGAGGCAGGGAGAGGAGGGGCAGCCCATGCTGAAAAGCAAAGAGAGACACAATCACTGACTCTTCTTCTCCCTGTTTTGGAGCACGAACGAGACAGTCTGCAGGCAAATCAAGAAAAACTGGAGTGTCGGATCCAACTTCTGGAAGAATCAGTCACAGCCTCTGAAACCCGAGCAAACTCAGCCATGGAAAGGAATTGTGCCCTTCAAGAAGAACTCCAGACCATCATATCCATCTTTCAAATTAAAAAAGAAAAACTGGAATCACAGGAAAAGGAAATGGAGATGCTCCAGCAAGAGGCAGCAGAGGCCAAAGCTTTGCAGGGCCATCTCGCTGGCATGACTGCCGACCTGTCAGAAAGGGAGAGGGAAATCAGGTTGTACCAGGAGCAGATAAGAATGCTGGAAAAGAAGAATTTAATGCAAGCATCTTCCTTGAAAAGGAAGGAATTAAACCAAATGAGAAGAGAAGCTGAGAGGGAAGCCATGAAGGAAGAGCTGGAGCTTGTGGCTGCTACTTTGAAGCAGAGGGAAAATGGAGAACTTGAATGGAGAAAGAAGGCTCAAGCCCTGAGTGCTGCCCTTGCCAAGAGTGAAATGTCCAAAGGGAGTCTAAGGAAAAAATCAATCATCCTGCAGAGAACAGCTCCCGGCAGGGACACGGACCAGAGCTGTCTGCAGGTAGGCACTGGGATTGATCTTCAATCCACTCAAACACCCCTGAAGGATTCCAGCGCTATTTCCCATCCAGAGGTGGGAATATATATCCCTGTCAGTCCATGGCCTGCTTGGGCAAAGCAGCCTTGTCTGGCTGACTCCAGCCAGCGGCCACTGGCCTGCGGGAAGGTTTCCTGGCACACCCGCAACGACTGACACAGCTCTGGAGCTTGCTGCTAAAATCAGCTCCACTCCAAGAGCTGGGCAGGGGGAGCTGCTTCTCCCATGCCTGGGCAAGGGCAGGCAACACGTGGTGGTTTGGATTTGGTGCAGGAAGGAACGCAGCAGCTGAGCCCAGTGCTGGACTGAACTGAGCAGAGCTTTGTCCCCAGGGCTGAACAGCAGCTGCACTGCTGGTGCTCGCAGCATGCCTCCAGAGAGGGAGAGTTCTGAGGGACAGTTTTGTGATGCTTTCAAAGAATGGAATCATCTCTGTTGCGGTGTGCGTTTCCCAGGACGCACAAGGCAGCATCGGGATGTGACACATTTCCCCCCGGGGAGACGTTTCCTCCCCGCTCTGGACTTCGGTGGTCTCGGCAGTTGCTTTTGGGGCTCAGAGGTGTATCAGAGGCGAGACAGGTCTTGGGGTAAACTAAGGAGATTTATTACAGGTATAACTGAAGCATAACAACTAAAAGCTGGACCCCAAAGACAGGGAGCACATGGTCCCACCGTGGGTTTTATAGACGGGGCGATACAAAGCAAACAACCAATGAGAATGCACTCAGGGAAGAGTCTAGGGCAGGGAATACAGAACTAAATCCAATGGGAATAGCAAAAGCAGTGTAATGATATGAAACAGCAAATGATATATCAAGTTAGGGAAGATTGGCAAGGAAGGTTCTAGAAACAGAGGCAGGGACACAGAGAAATGACATATAACATGTATAATTTAAATCATAACACACAAATGAAATATAAAGCTAGCTTGAAAACTTAAAGCAGAAAATCCACACCACAACACATCTCCTCTCTGAATACCCAGCAGGCTCCTGGAGCAGAAGGGGAGCGGCTGTCACAGCACTCAAGGAAAGGCCTGGAATGTGTGCTGAGTCTGCTTGCATCACCAGAAAAGAAGACAGAGTGGAGGGAACTCAACGCTGAGCCCAGCAGGAATCTTGGGCAGGTAAAATGGGCTTTCCCTGCCTCTGCAAAGCCTCAGGCTCCTCTGCAACACGACACTTTTCCCCAAGCAGCACTTTGAGGTGCTCTGCTTGTTTCCTTCCCTCTCCCTCTCCCCACTGAGGGCATCTCGGATTCTTGTCTCCGAGATTCGGTGGTAAAGTGTCTTTTGCCCTCTGAAACACCTGGCGCCAGAAGCAGAAGAAGAGTCAGGAGTCACCAGTTCTGGTTTTCCAAGGTTGTTTATTCTTTCTCATCTCACAGTTCTCTCTGTGCTCTGCCAAGGTTCCTGCTGCAGCAGAGAACTCGTGGCAGCTCCCCTCTGGTCAGGAGGTCTAACCCTTTTGTACCATTCCTCTGACCCAACCATGGTCCACAATGCATTCTCTATTTACAACTAATTGCCAATACCTATCACCTACCCTAACCATGTCACTCTAAACCAATCCCTTGTGACCCTGCACTGCAGAAGATGGAGGGCAAGAACAAGAAGGAAGAAGAACAGGTCCACGCCCTGATTCCTCCATCTTGGCTCTCCAGCCTCCATTCTAAGAAATCCCAAATTCTGCCTTTTCACCCTGTGATAAACCAACTACTACTCATTTCACACTCTTGAGACTTGTAATTCCTCTTTCACTCTGTGCCAAGGTTTCCAACCCCCTTGTAGAGGTTCCAAACCTCCTGCTCGGGTCCCAGACCCCTCTGCTGGGGTCCCAGACCCTCCAGGGTAGTCAGAGAGATGCCCTGGACTCTGACATGGGCACACACTTGTATTTTCTCTCTCTTGGCCTTCACAAATGCACTTCACTGGGGTGCCTCCCTCCTCGCCCCACACTTGACTCTCTTTCAGAGCCCACAGCAAGAGCTTCATGCCCCCAGTGTCCTCTGGTGCAATTAAGGGTCTCTGAAGAGACATCTCCTTGCCTTGACATCCAGGGGTCCTTTTGCTCCATGTGACCCCTTCTCCCACCCTGTGTGCAGGCAGAACATCAGTGGAGGAGCTGGAAGGGCTGTAGGCATCGGGAGAGTTTGCTCTCTGTGCGTGGGGCTTCCAAGGAGCTCGAGTAGAAGAGTTCTTCAGAGCCTTGTGTAAGCAGCAGCCTCCTGCTGAGGCACAGCCTGTGGAGAAGGGGTCAGTGCGCTGAGATCTGCTCAGGGCCAGTCTGGGAGCCTCTTCCTTCCCCTCCGACACGGACAAAGGGTTTGCCAGGGCTGGAGTGGGGGCTGTGTGGGGGCACAGCCTGTGCCGTGGGGCTGCGGGTGCTCCTCAAGTGTGGGTTTGTCTGAGCTGGGCCTCTGGGCCTCTTTCAGGTGTGCCCACTGCATCTGCAGCTGGCCCAAGACCAACAGCACCAGCAGGAGGACGTGGAGAGCTGTGCAGGGACCAGCCAGGAGCTCTCCTCTTCCTCACCACCTGCCAGCCATCATTCTGGAATAAAGAGTTTTTCAGCAGAAGATTAGATTCAGTTTTTCACTGGCACAATGAGGCTCTGGCGAGCTGTTGTGCGATTTCACCGCTCGAGGCCAGAGCTTGTCCCTGAGACAAGAAATGGGAATTTGAGGTGTCACCAAACTGCTTCTGGTCCGAGTTTTCCAGGAGAGAATGGGGAAAACCTCATCAGGAGACACCAGAGCCAGCCTTGGCCTCAGGGTGCAGCAGCAGCCCTGGGCAGGACACGGCAGCAGTGGATGCTGCTGGCAGAGGGAAGCACTTGGGGCTCCAAGCTGCAGCTGAAGGGGGTGTTGTGTGTCCCTGGAGAAGAGGATGCCCTGCACAGGTTACCTGGGTGCTGAGCTCCTGCAGTTCTGTGCTCGGAGTGGAGCTGCTCAGGAGCCTGCTGAGGAGCAGAAGGGAGCTGAGAGGCCTGGCTGATCTGTCACGGTGTCCCTCCAGCTGCTGAGGGTACCAGAGGTCCAGACC
Organism: Prinia subflava; assembly: GCF_021018805.1. NCBI lineage: Eukaryota > Metazoa > Chordata > Aves > Passeriformes > Cisticolidae > Prinia > Prinia subflava. The sequence goes on from NC_086272.1 coordinate 2,962,449, forward strand.
ACCCACTCGTGGAACCAAGGGGCCACCGTGACACTGCGGGCTCTTGTGGAAGAAAGGGGCCACAGTGACACAGCAGGGAAAAAAAATGGGCCCAGGAGACTCTGGTCATGCTGTGGAACCTCATGGAACCAAGGGGCCTTTGTATCATAGTGGAGCTTTTTCAAACCAAGGAGATCATTGTGACATGATGGAAGATGATTGAACCAACAGGCAAGGCTGCATGGAGGCAAGGATTCCATTGAGACTCTGACAAACCAAGGATTCCACTGTGACACTGACAAACCAAGGATTCCACTGTGACACTGAAAATCCAAGGATTCCATTGTGACTCTGACAAACCAAGGATTTCACTGTGACACTGAAAATCCAAGGATTCCATTGTGTCACTGAAAATCCAAGGATTCCATTGTGACTCTGACAAACCAAGGATTCCACTGTGACACTGAAAATCCAAGGATCCATTGTGACACTGAAAATCCAAGGATTCCATTGTGTCACTGAAAATCCAAGGATTTCATTGTGTCACTGACAAACCAAGGATTCCACTGTGACACTGACAAGCCAAGGATTCCCAGCTCTACCCCTTTATAAATAAGAGTGTGTTCCCTGCTGCCAGTGACTGCCAGCACTTAGGAAAGACTCACACTTTTGACTCACAGTTTATGGTATAACATAAATTATTAATTTTATAATCATAAATCTATAATTAATATTAATAATTATTATTAAATTAATGTTAATTTATTAATATTAAATCATGACAGGTTAAGGTCCAAGGAGTGTCAGTGATAGTATCTGAGTGTAAAATTGCACTCAAATGAATACAGAGACAAGCTCTAATCCCCAATGAAACAATTAGTGTGCATCAAGTACGATTCTTACCCAACAGACATCCTTATAGGGAAGAAGAGAGGTTCAGCCCCTTGACTGATGCCAGCAGTTATCGAGGAGTCTTCCCTGACTTTTCTCTCATTCTTGATTTTAGTTTTATACTATTTCTTTCTGTTTATGTGGAGCTTGAGTCTGCCTCAAGTCAGACCTACAAATTTGCACAATGGTGCAGTCGATACAATCACTCCGTGTATGAATGGCTGCATAATCTGATCCTTCGGATTTGAAGAAAATCCTGGCCTCAAATTTTACACCTATACCCTCTAAAATCAGCCTTCTCTCCACCTCTAAAATGCTGGAGAGAAGACTGATTTAGTGAGGTTGGAATTTTGTAACTGTTAGGTAGAAATTAATGAGGGATTCCATCTTTACACCCAGTGGGAGGGTTTGGCCAGGTACCCTGAGGTGTACGAGGTTCTAACAACCAGACCTGCCTCGGGAGGAAATATAATTTACAGACAGAAGTGAGGAAAGCAGTCAGGACAGGCCATCTATGTTCAACCCTTACTCAGGACCAAATTATTCTGAATCTGACCAAGGTGGACAGGCCACCTACACTTGAAGGGGGACCATATAGGTAAATATATGCTCAATAAATAGCCAAATGCCTCATCATCTAATTACTCATGCACCTGGATGGAAGAATGAGATTCCCACAGCCCCTACCTACTATCCAATAAAACCACAGCCAAGGGAAGGGGCTTGGCAGAATCAGTGGGGAAAGAAGACCCTGTCAAGCCTGGTGCACTCTCAACAGTGTGGGATGACCTCCTGCTGGTGTCGCAGCCTTCGGTGAAATACCACTACTCTGATCATTTTGGTGAGCAAAAATGATGCCCAAATGATCTTCCTGGGTAGAGGAGGGGAAGGCAGACCATATCTGAGACCCCAGTGGGTAGCCCTGGCCTTCTGTGACCAGGCTTGGCATGCTGGGGACACGGGGTACAGCTGGTCCCCTGCTCCAGTGGGGTGAGGTGGCCTCCCATCCCAGCAGAGAGAGAGCAGACCTGCTTCCTGTGACCAGACTTGGCCAGTGTGGGATGTAGAAAACGAGTTCCAAGTGTAAGTTCCTACATTTCCAGGGTGATGGGGTTGGTGACCAGTTAATTGCTGGTCATCTTGTTCTCGTGTCCCCTCCTGTTTGTTCAACTCCTTGAATTGCCTCTGCTGTTCCCAAAGATGGCACCTGTGACCATGAAGAGGGAAGTGACATCCAAGCCTTCATGCAAATTAAGAGACATTTAGCACCATTAAAAGGAAGAAAGCCCTAGGAAGATGAGCCAACATGTATTTAGAGAAATTGGATCACAGTTTTTGCTGAGGAAGGAATAGGACTATCCCTCAGTTCCAGTTTGTAATCTTTACAGTCCCACCTTATGTTCAAAGGAGCAACACTAGAGGAAAGACCCTGGACCTGGAGCAGGCAAAGTGCCTTCCTGTGCACTCCCGTGAGGACAGAAGTCCCAGCTCTGCCGGCAGACAAAGCTGAACCCCTCCTCCTCCTCCGTGTCACCACCGGGAGCGGCGGCAGTGCACGCGACCCCTCAGGCCCCCGCTCGAGCTGACCCTTAATGAAGGAGTTTAGAGGAGCTGCTCTCCTGCCCTCGTTCATTTCAGCTGGGGCCTCATCCGGGATCAGCCACACCCAAAGAGGACTGAGGATGGGACAGGCACCCACCCTACCGGGCCTCCAGGCGCAGCTGTATACACCTGGACCAAGGGACGGCTGGAGAGCGGCGACACGCAGGAGCACCGGACTGTTGGGAGCCCAGGGCATCCCTCTGGTCTCCCTGGAGGGTCAGGGACCCTGTCAAAGGGGTCTGCGACCCAGGCAGGGGGGTTTGGAACATGTACAGGGGTTCTGGGATCTGTACAGGGGGGTTGTAGACCTTGGCACAGAGCCCAGAGAGACATGATCTTTGACTTCAGTCCATGGGAGAGACTACCTACATTGCAGGAAGAATTAAAAGTCACCAGGGTGTGAAGTAGATAGCAGTTAGTTTATCACTGGGGGTGAATGTATTTTGGGTGTGTGGGCTTGAGAAGAAAAAATGGAGGATTGGGGACGTGGTCCTGTCCTACTTCTTCTTCTTCTTGTCCGACATTTCTGCTGTGAAGGTGGCACGTTTGGATAGGGTCAAAGCAGATATGACCTGTCTAAGCATAGGTGTTGGGTATTGGTGATTAATTGTAAATAATAGAAACGCAATATGTAGTATAAGAGGTCAAGACCCTCCCAGGCAGGAGGAGTCCATGTGTGATCCTGCTGCTGCACGGAGCTCCGCAGGGCACGAGAAGAGCTTGAGAGATAAGACCTAATAAACAAAGAGCAAGACCTTGAAAAACTAAAAACCTGAAGACTCCGTGTTTTTCTTTGCATCCTGCTGGTGAATCCTGAAAGGGCAGAGACATTTTACCACCCTGACCTCAGGGGGTTAAACCTGAGACCGGACTGGTGAGTGAGACCGGTGGTGGGAGTAGGAGGCGAGTGAGGTGTGAGTGAGACGGGGGCCGGCAGCTCAGACCCCAAAGCGACTGTGGACCCCTTACTACCGCGGTTCTGGGCTCCTGAGGGGGCTGGCTGGGAGTGGGGGCAAGTGAGAGGAAATAAGGAGTACTTGAGGTGCCTCCAAGGGGGATAAAGAGGGGCGCCCGCCGGGTGTGTGGAGGTAACTAGAGAGTGAGTGACACACAGAAAAAGGGGGAGGCCCCTCTCTCAGGGCTTAGCAGCCCAGGCCCTTGCAGAGTGCAAAGAGCCTAGGTGTAGAGGGGGTGGTGTAAGCTTACAGGGTGTCCCCAGGCGCTGCTGGCACCAGGGTCCACGAGGAGCCCGGTCCCCTGGGTCACACCAGATGTGCCGTAAGTGTTGTGTTGGTGCAGTCCTGGGAGGGGGCCGTAAACCTGCCCAGAGCACAGGGGTGGGGGGCCAGGGATCAGGCAAGAAGGAAAGAACAGTGGGACCTGAAGTCAAAAATAATTGGAGAAGAATGCATCATGAGGGTAGGGGAAGAGTATAAGACCTCAGTAGGAAAAACAGCTTGTAAAAGATATTTAATAACAAAAACTTTAGGCCCTAAGTACATTCCCCAAGAACCCAATCGTTACTTGTCCATTGAGAAGAAAGAGAAAGGGTGCATCTGTCATGAGGGTATGGGCTGCATGAACGTGCTGATAAAGAGATAAATCCCTTTTGGGGAGTAAAGAGAAGTGTCCAAATATTGGGAATGTCCACCAGAAACAAGCGGTACCTTTGGGGAGGCTCCTGAACAATTCTTTTGGATCTGCAGAAATACAGCTTACACCAAACTGCCAGGGGACTGGGCTGGGAGTTGCACCATAGGAATTATTAAACCTGCCTTCTTCTTACTCATAAAGAGATCAGAATCAAATTTGGGAGTTCCAGTATATGACGACCTGAGAAAGACTAACCGGAAAAAGAGAAGCATAGTTGGGATAGGGGGGACCCAAAAGTGGAAAAGTAAAGTATGGACCCCAGAAGAAATCATTGAAACTTATGGGCCTGTCACCTGGGCTCAAGATGGGTCCTGGGGACACCATACCCCGATTTATTTGTTGAATCAGATCATCAGACTCCAAGCAGTACTTGAAAAAGTTTCCAACAGAACAGCCCTCGCCCTTGATCATATATCTATATGGCACCAGCAAAGGGACAGCAGGGACAGGGTGGTGGCACCTGCGAGGGGACAGAAGGAATGGGATGGTGGCACTTGGGAGGACAGTGAGGATGAGGTGGAGGTGCCAGCAGAGGGACGGGGGGACAGGGTGGTGGCAACTGTCAAGGGACAGAGGGGATGGCCCCTGCCGGGGGGACAGTGAGGACGGGGTGGCAGCACCTGCAAGAGGACCGTGGGAACAGGGTAGTGGCACATACAAGGGGACAGAAGGAATGGGGTGGTGGCAATTGGGGGGGACAGCAAGGAGAAGGTGGTGGCACCTGCGAGGGGACAGTGGGGACAAACACACATGTCCACAAGGCTGGCAGTGTTCTGAGGACACACATGTCTCCCCAAGCCTACCTGTGCCCCCAGTGACACAGCTGTCCTCTGTTGTCCCCAGGGCCAGAGCACGGAGCAAGGCCTCCAGCAGGTGGACGCCTTGGTGGCCCGGTACCGTCATGGCTGCCTCTGGTGGGGGCTTCCCTGGCTGCCCGTCCTGCGCCTCTTCCACCCCAGCACCCTCCGGCCACTCCTCAGAGCCTCAGGTAGGACATGGGACACCAGATGGGACCCCAGGGCCACCCATGAGTGTCACCACACCTGGCACAGAGACCTGGCAGGGCCCAGGCAGTGGCCACCAACCCAATCCCAGCGGTGTCACCACAGCAAGGCCAAATGCCATCCTATAGTGGCCACCAACCTGTCCATGGGGTTCCCCAAGGCCACCCAAAGGTGTCACCATGTCCAGCTCTGGTTTTCCCCCAACCCCCATCCTTAGTGGCCATGGGTGCTGGGAGAGGGTCCCCATCCCAGGGTCCCCACCTGAGGGTCAATGGGTGCAGACAGGGTGGCCTCATCCCCAGTGTCCCCACTCAGGGGACCCGATTCCACCCCAGTGAATCCCTACCCACCCCGTCCTTGTACCCTGCAGCTTTCGTGGTCCCCAAGGACAAAATTTTCTACGGCTTCCTCAAGGCCTGGCTGGGTGAGTGCAGGGGGCTAGGGTGGGGACAGCACCCCTGGGTGGCCTGCAAATGGAGCTGGGTGTCACAGCACCCCTGGGTGGCCCCACAGATGGATCTGGCTGTGTCACAGGGGCAGTGGAGGATGGGGACATCACCCCTGGGTGCCCCTAGGATGGATTCGGGTGTGTCACATGGGACAGGGGCAGGGAGGACAGGGTCAGCCCCCCTGGGTGCCCCCAGGATGGATTCGGGTGTGTCACAGAGGACAGGAGAGGTGGGGGACAGGGTCAGCTCCCCTGGGTGCCCTCAGTGGATCCAGGTGTCACAGGGGAGGAGACAGCAGGTTTTGGGAACAGAACCCTCGGGCACCCCCGGTGGATCTGGATGTGTCACAGGGACAGGGTCAGCCCCCCTGGGTGCCCTCGGCAGACCCCGGTGTCCCCTCGCCAGGGGAGGGGCTGCTGCTGAGCGGCGGGCAGCGCTGGGCGCGGCACCGGCGGCTCCTGACGCCCGCCTTCCACGGGGATGTGCTCCGGAATTACCTGGGAATCTTCAACCAGAGCACCCGCGTGCTGCTCGTGAGAGATCCGAGATGGGCACGAGTGCCCCACCTCCACCCCAAATCCTGACCTACACACCAAATCATGACCTGCACCCCAAATCCTGAGTCCCTAACCCACAATTCTGGACTGCACCCACTGCTGCACCCCGAGTCCCGTCCTGTATCCCAAATCCTGTACTGTCCCACACCCCAAACCCAACTCTGCCCCCTCTCCCACCCCTGTCCCACCCCCAAATTCACCCCCTGCCCCCATCCTTTGTCCCTGACCCCCTCCCTGTTCCCTCCCTGACCCAGTCCGTCCCCACAGGCCAAGTGGGAGGCAGCAGCAGCAGCAGCTGGCGGGGGGCCGGTGGAGTTGGAGGTGCTGCAGCCCCTGAGCCTCCTCACCCTGGACACGCTCCAGAAGTGCATCTTGAGCCACGAGAGCCACTGCCAGGAGCGAGTGTCACCTGTCCCCACTGACCATCCTGGTGGCTGTGGTGGCCTCACCATGGTCCCTGCTGACCATCACGGTGACCGTATAGGCCCCACCATGGCCCCCACTGGCCATCCTAGGGGCCATGGTGGCCCCGCCGTCATCCCTGTTGGCCATCCTGGTCCCACCATTGCCCCCTGGCCATCCTGCACTTGTCTTCATTGGTCATTCTGGTGGCCCCAATGTCCCCACCATCGTCCCTGTTGGCCATCCTGGTCCCACCATTGTCCCGATTTGGACATCCTGGCCCTGCAATTGTCCCCACTGGTCATTCTGGTGGCCCTAATGTCCCCGCCGTCATCCCTGTTGTATCACCGTGGAGACCTAGCCAGGAAACAGACTGGGGACACAGATCTGGGTCCAACAGAGCATGCAGGGCAGAAGCCCCGGTCTTAGTTTATTTTGCCATTATATACCTGTGGCAAGGTGACCATGGATTGGAGAAGGGTATCCCCACCTCTCCTACCACATTGGTCCAGGAGGCTGTCATTCAACCTCCTCTTCTCTTGGAGAAAGAATTCATAACATTGCCAATATTTACAAAACATGGTCCTGTGTTTACAATTCACCAGCGTGAGAAACTGCACATTTCTCCTTTAATATGAACGCTCAGTAAACCAGGAAAATTCATGGCAACACTGTTGGCCATCCTGGTCTCACCATTGCCCCTTGGCCACACTGCAAGTGTCCCCATTGGTCATTCTGGTGGCCCCAATGGCCCCGCCATTGTCCCTGTTGGCCATCCTGGTCCCACCATTGCCCCCATTGGGACATCTTGGCCCTGCAATTGTCCCCATTGGTCATTCTAGTGGCCCAAATGGCCCCAATGTTGGCCATGCTGGTGGCCACGGTGTCCCCCGCTGTCCCCATTTCCTGTAGGCAGCCCAACGAGTACCTCCAGGCCATCCTGGAGCTGAGCTCGTTGGTGGTCCGGCACCAGCTCCAGCCACTCCTCCACCCGTGGTGGCTCTACAGCCTCTCCTCTGACGGCCGGCGCTTCGCCCCCGCCTGCGCCACCGTCCAAGCCTTCACCGCCAACGTGGTGCAGCGCCGGCACCGCGCACTCGCCTCCCTGGGCCACCAGGCCTGGCTGGATGGCCACCTGGGACACAGCATGGACTTCATCGACCTCCTGCTGCTCACCAAGGTGGGGCTGGGATGGTGGCCATGGAGGCCTGAGGGAGGTCCAAGAGGGTGGTGGTGGCCATGGGGGGATGGTGGTCAAGAGGGTGGTGGTGGCCATGGAAGGGTTGGTCATAGACCAGTGGCCAGTGGGGTGCTGGTAGCCACAGGGAGGTTGGGCATAGACTGGTGGCCACAGGAGAACAATGGTGGTTGTGGGCAGCATTGGCCATAGAGCTGGTGGCTAGTAGGATGGTGGTGCCTGTAGGGTGGTGGCCATGGGGGTAGAGTGGTGGCCATGAGTGGGATTTGGCCATAGACTGGTGGCCCCAGGTGGCCCGGGGCTCATCTCATCCCCACAGGACGAGAACGGCCACACCCTGTCAGATGAGGACACAGCAGCTGAGGCTGACACCTTCATGTTTGAGGGTGAGCACGAGCTCCCAGGTGCCACTGCAGGGGAGCCACTCCAGTGTCCCCTCACTCTCCCAATGTCCCCACAGGCCACGACACCACGGCCAGTGGCCTGGCATGGCTCTTCTACAACCTGGCCAGCCACCCTGAGCACCAGGAGAGGTGCTGCCAGGAGGTCCAGCAGCTCCTGGCTGGCAAGGACACTGCAGACATTGAATGGTGAGATGTCCCCAGGGCCACCTCTGGCCATGTGGTTCTGGGACACGGTGCCACCCCTGCTTGTCCCCAGGGAGGACCTGTCCCAGCTGCCCTTCACCACCATGTGCATCAAGGAGAGCCTTCGGCTGCACCCTCCTGTCACTGCTGTGTCCGGCACTGCACCGAGGACATCCCCCTGTGTGATGGCCGTGTCATCCCCAAGGGTATGGCATGGCCAGGGTGTCCCCTGTGTCACCACCCACCCTCATCTGCTGTCCCTAAAGTGGCCATTCCCATCCCACCAGGGGTCATCTGCCTGATGAGCATCTATGGGACCCACCACAACCCAGACCTCTGGCCCAAGCCCAAGGTAGGGCCACGCTACGCGGTGTCCCTGTCACCATAGTGGTGACAGCTGTGTCCCCTCGGCATGACGGTGTCGGTGTCCCCCCAGGTGTTCAACCCCCTGAGGTTCAGCCCAGAGAACAGCAAGGGACAGTCCCCATCATCCTTCATCCCCTTCTCTGCTGAGCCCAGGTACGCGCTGCGGAGGGGACAGGAGTGTCCCCAAGTGCCACCCCTGTCCCTGGCTGGGTTCACAGTGGGGTGACAGTGACAGTGGGGCCGTGGTGGCAGGAACTGCATCGGGCAGAGCTTTGCCATGGCTGAGATGAAGGTGGTAGTGGCACTGACCCTGGCCCGGTTTGTGCTGTGGAGGGACACAGCGAGGCCACCCCCGTGCCGCAAGCCCGAGCTGATCCTGCGTGCCGAGGACGGGATCTGGCTGCTGCTGGAGCCACTGGTGGGACTGGCCTGAGGGACACGGGCCACCAGGACATGGGGACACTCTGCAAGGTATCTGGAGGAAGAGCAGGGAATTAACGGTAGCATGAAGGGGACAGTATCGTGGTGGTGGTGGGGATGTGTTGTCCTTGGTCATGGCAAACCTCATGGCATGGACATGGACACCCACGGACTTGTCCCCTAGGCCACTTGACACCATCCATGGCCAAGTCCCTCTTGTCCTCATGCATGGCCATATACCCCCATGTCACCATCTGTGTCTGTGACCCCCCCATGCCCAATATCCCCATCCACAGCCATGTCCCCACCCATGTCCATGTCCCAGGCCCCATGCCCAACATGTCCCCATCCATGTCCTACAATGTCCCCAGCAATGACCCACAATATTTCCATCTGTGTCTTAGATCAAGGTTTTTATTTTTACCCCAGTGTTGGGTGAAAGGATGAAGAACAATGAACAATGAACAACGAAAGAAAATCAAGGTCAAAATAAAAGGATTTACGTGTCCATGCTGGCTGAGTATCCATGTGCTTGAGTGGCTGGAAAGAAACCTTTTTAGAGGCTCCATTGTCCACTCCATTGTCTCCAAAATCTTAAGATTTTGTCCCACTCAGTCACCATTTGGTTCTGGAAGATGCCTGTGGAAGGGTCAGAAAGAATTAGAATCATGGAATGATTTAGGTTGGAAAAGACTCTTAAGACATCCCAGTATTCCTTGATGCTTAAGGAAGAAACAATAGGATGCAAAAGGTGGGATTTCTTGAGGTCAAAAGTAAAAAAATTCACTATCCCGAATGAATTCCTGATGCTGGTCTGCATCCCAATAGATTTTTGTCCTGCTGTGCCCAGGTGCCCCCAGGGGCCCAGGAAGATGTGCAGACCACCAGCCAGCTGTCTTCCCACCATGGATCACCAGGACCGTGGATCTCCAAGGCTCTGCCCAATGGGGCTCACTGGGGATCATCCAATGGGCTCCTCCAACGGGGGATGGAGTTGGAGCAGTGCACAAAGCTCTTCCCGCACGCGGGGCACTTGTAGGGCTTCCCTTCCTGCTGCCTCCATTGCTCTTGGGTCATGGCACAGCTCTGGGACAAGCTCTTCCCACACTCACGACACTGTTAGGGCCTCTCTCCGCTGTGCATCTGCCGGTGGACAAGCAGCTTGGAGTGCTGGATGAAGCTCTTCCCACATTCTGAGCACGTGTAGGGGCATTCCCAGTGTGCACTGTCTGCTGCATGATCAGGCCAGAGCTGTCACAGAAGCTCTTCCAGTACTGCCCACACACACAGGGTCAGATTCCAGTGCAGAGCATCTTGTGGCCTTTCAGGTGAAAGCTCTTTCTGAAGCCTTTCCCACATTCCCCACACTCATAGGGCCGTTCCCCAGTGTGGATCCTCTGGTGGACAATCAGGCTGGAGCTCTGAGTGAAGCTCTTCCCACATTCCCCACACTCATAGGGTCGTTCCCCAGTGTGGATCCTCTGGTGGACAATCAGTCTGGAGCTCGTAGTGAAGCTCTTGCCACACTCCCCACACTCATAGGGCCGTTCCCCAGTGTGGACTCTCTGGTGGATCATCAGGTGAGAGGTGTCTCTGAAGCGCTTCCCACATTTCCCACACTCACAGCGCCGTTCCCCAGTGTGGATCTTCTGGTGCCGGAGCAGGCTGGACTTTGCACAGAAACTCTTCCCACATTCCGAGCACTGGTGCCGCTTCTTGCCATTGTGAAGCTGTTCATGCACCACCAGCTCAGAGCTCTGGCCACATCTCTGGCTGCCTTCCTGGCACAGGGTGGGTCCTTCCTCCTTGGAGCACCCTGGCATGGGTTTGGAGCCCCTCCTCGGGCGGGATCTCAGCACCTTTTCCTCCCCATTGCATTCCTCTGCCATGGAGCCGCTCAAAACAGCCTCTTCCACAAGGTTCTGCTGAGGGGATTTGTCCTCCCTGGCCTCCTTGTCTGGGGGAGGAAGGACAAGGACAGGATGGGATTTGCCTCCGTGCCAGAGGCAAGGCCAAGGAGATCCCCCCAGTGCATCCCCGGCAGGACGGCGTCGGCAGCGGGGTTGTCCTGCAGCCGGGGCCAGGCTGGGCTGGGAGATGGAGCAGGAGAGAGGGGCAAAGGGGCACTGACTTCCTCCTCACCTGCCTGGGGATCCGCAGGAATCCTCCTCTTCCTCACAGCCTTCTCCTCCTCTACCCAGCCAAAGTCTGGCACTGGGAATTCCTGGTGTGGGAAAGACATTCTGTGAGTGCATTGGCTTTGAAGGTCCTGCTTCTCCAGAAGTCACCGCATGTCTGGTGTCCATAAAATCCTCTAAAAATCGAGAAGGAGTCCAAAAACACTCTCGCAGGACTTCCCTGTTTCCAGTGTCCTTACTCTGGGGTTTAAGGGGGTCCCTCTTCTCAGAGCTGCTGTGGGGCCCGTGGGTCCTGGGCATCCCCCCTCTCCCGGCTCCTGCTTCAGCTCGCTCAGGGGGTTTTGGGGCTGCCAGGGATCATCCTGCCCTGATTCTGACTCGGCTCCCAGCTGTCCCAGGGTCCCCTTCCTCAGCATTCCCCCACTCCAGCCACTCAGCGCTTCTTCCCCCACTCCCCGACAACACTTTCACGCTCGGGGGGCCCGGACCCCCCTCATCTCCAGCCTCCACCACCCCTCCACAAACACTCCACTCTGCAATCTGCGAGCTCCAAACCCCACATTCCTTCCCCTCCCACACCCCACATCCCCCCAAAAATAAAAAGCCAAAACCCCCCAACCGTACCGGGGATCCCGGGATAGATTTGGGGCGAGCTTCCCCTCCCCGTCACCTGCGGGCTGCCGGGCAATGCGATGCGGTCGCGCCCAGCGGAGCTGCGGCCTCAGCGGGCTCGCCGTGGAACACCGACCCTCTCCTGCTGCCCCTCCTCGCGGTGCTCGTCGTGTTGCTGCTCCTCCCCTTCGTCTCTCCCTCCTCTTCCTCCCGCCCCTCCTCCGCCCCCAGCCCGGGCCCCCCTTTCCCGCCCGCTCTGCCCCGCGGCCGCCGCAGCGCCGCTGTTGGGTAGGGGGAGCCCCCGGGAGCCCCCGGGGATGGGCGGGGGGCTCGGGGCTCCCCCCAGGGCAGACCCGGCCGTGCCGTCCCCCTGCCCCCCGAGCCCAAACTCCGCTCCCGGGGGTGCCTGGCTGCCAGGGGTAGCACAGGGGGGTGGGAGTGGGGAGCGCTGGGCGCTGCGGGGGCAGCTGCAAGCCAGAGGTGTTTCCCATTGCTTTTTCTCTCTGACACCGCTTTCCTATTTCTCTGCCACACACTTCTGGTTCAATGGGAGAAACGAAGCACACTCCTCTTAAACTGTTAAGCGTTTTAATAAATGATAATAAGGGTGCACAGTGTCCCCAAACCCCCTACCCATCCCTGGCGGGGTCTCCCCACCCAAACGCCGGTGCTGCAGCGGCCGCGGTCCGGGGAAATGGGGAGAAGGGGGGTCGTGCTGGTGGTGGGGGAGGAGGAGGAGGAGGAGGAGGAGGGAGAAAGGAGGAGGAGGAGCCGGAACAGGAAAAGAGCGACGGAGTTCGACCAGGGGCGCGCAGAGCCCACCGCACCTCCGGCCCCCGCAGCATTGCCGGTGACCAGGGAGAGGGAGCTCACCTCAAATCTGTCCGGGGGTCCCCGAGAGGTTTGGGGTTTTTTTTTTGGAATGGAGTTGGGAGCTAAGAGATTCCAGAATCGCGCGGGAATTATCTTTGCATGTGCCTGGGAGGTTTTTTGGGGAGGAGATGGGGATATTTTCAGATCTTGCAGGAGTGCAAAGCTGAGCCGTAGTTGCCCCTGGGGGGATTTTGGGGTCCCACGCAGCGATCGCGCGGTGCCGGCGGGGCGGGACGTTGGTTTTGGGGATCCCGGGAGAGGCGGGGATGAAGGGCGGGAGGCCCGGAGTGGGGAGCGGGGCGATGGCAGAGCTGGGGCAGCTCCGGCAGCCTGGAGGGATGGTGGAGGCTGGAGATGAGGGGGGTCCGGGCCCCCCGAGCGTGAAAGTGTTGTCGGGGAGTGGGGGAAGAAGCGCTGAGTGGCTGGAGTGGGGGAATGCTGAGGAAGGGGACCCTGGGACAGCTGGGAGCCGAGTCAGAATCAGGGCAGGATGAGCCCTGGCAGCCCCAAAACCCCCTGAGCGAGCCGAAGCAGGAGGCGGGAGAGGGGGGATGCCCAGGACCCACGGGCCCCCCAGCAGCTCTGAGAAGAGCCCAAAGGAAGGACACTGGAAAGAGGGAAGCCCTGGGACAGTGTTTTTGGACTCCTTGATTTTTAGAGGATTTTATGGACACCAGACATGTGGTGACTTCTGGAGATGGACTTGAACAGCAGGACCTTCAAAGCCAATGCACTCACAGAATGTCTTTCCCACACCAGGAATTCCCAGTGCCAGACTTTGGCTGGGTAGAGGAGGAGAAGGCTGTGAGGAAGAGGAGGATTCCTGCGGATCCCCAGGCAGGTGAGGAGGAAGTCAGTGCCCCTTTGCCCCTCTCTCCTGCTCCATCTCCCAGCCCAGCCTGGCCCCGGCTGCAGGACAACCCCGCTGCCGACACCGTCCTGCCGGGGATGCACTGGGGGGATCTCCTTGCCCTTCCCTCTGGCACGGAGGCAAATCCCATCCTGTCCTTGTCCTTCCTCCCCCAGACAAGGAGGCCAGGAAGGACAAATCCCCTCAGCAGAACCTCGTGGAAGAGGCTGTTTTGAGCGGCCCCATGGCACAGGAATGCAACGGGGAGGAAAAGGTGCTGAGATCCCGCCCGAGGAGGGGCTCCAAACCCATGCCAGGGTGCTCCGAGGAGGAAGGACCCACCCTGTGCCAGGAAGGCAGCCAGAGATGTGGCCAGAGCTCTGAGCTGGTGGTGCATGAACAGCTTCACAATGGCAAGAAGCTGCACCAGTGCTCGGAATGTGGGAAGAGTTTCTACACAAAGTCCAGGCTGCTCCAGCACCAGAAGATCCACACTGGGGAACGGCGCTGTGAGTGTGGGAAATGTGGGAAGCGCTTTAGAAACACCTCTGACCTGATGATCCACCAGAGAGTCCACACTGGGGAACGGCCCTATGAGTGTGGGGAGTGTGGGAAGAGCTTCACTCAAAGCTCCCACCTGATTGTCCACAAGAGGATCCACACTGGGGAGCGGCCCTATGAGTGTGGGGAGTGTGGGAAAAGTTTCGCTGTCCAGTCCAGCCTGCTCCGGCACCAGAAGATCCACACTGGAGAACGGCGCTACGAGTGTGGGAAATGTGGGAAGCACTTCAGGGACACCTCTGGCCTGATGATCCACCAGAGAGTCCACACTGGGGAACGGCCCTATGAGTGTGGGGAATGTGGGAAGAGCTTCACTCAAAGCTCCAACCTGATCCGCCATAAGAGGTTCCACACTGGGGAATGGCCCTATGAGTGTGAGGAATGTGGTAAAGGCTTCAGAAAGAGCTCCCACCTCAAAAGTCACCAGATGCTCCACACTGGAATCTGACCCTGTGTGTGGGGGCAGTGCGGGAAGAGCTTCCATGACAGCTCTGGCCTGATCATGCAGCAGACAGTGCACACTGGGGAATGCCCCTACACGTGCTCAGAATGTGGGAAGAGCTTCATGCAGCACTCCAAGCTGCTTGTCCACCGGCAGATGCACAGCGGAGAGAGGCCCTAACAGTGTCCTGAGTGTGGGAAGAGCTTGTCCCAGAGCTGTGCCGTGGCCCAAGAGCAATGGAGGCAGCAGGAAGGGAAGCCCTACAAGTGCCCCGCATGCGGGAAGAGCTTTGTGCGCTGCTCCAACTCCATCCCCTGTTGGAGGAGCCCATTGGATGATCCCCAGTGGGCCCCATTGGGCAGAGCCTTGGGGATCCACGGTCCTGGTGATCCATGTTGGGAAGTGTTGGGGATTACATTTGTTTCTTTTTCACTTACAGAATTTTTTTCCCATAAGTTGCTAGAAGTCTAGCAACTGTGTGCTTGATTTAAAGAAAGAAGTGTCTAAAGGAGATGGCAGCACCGGGCTACACCTGTTGTTTTTGGGTCTCTGAGAGTTTCCCTCAGAGGGGGGAGATAAGTGGAGTTTTGGGGGAGGTAAAGGGCAGAGCTGGGGGCAGCTGCTCTTGCTCTGGGAGAGAGGATGTTCGGGCTGGTGCTTGCTGCGGGAAGAGCTCGCGGTCACCACTGCATCTTGCCCTGGGAAATTGCCATCATCTGCTCATGTGCTCGTGTGCCCAGGGATTCTGAGCTCGCCTCCTCCTGCCCTGCTGGGCCCGCCGTCTCGCCATCACGGCCTATTCGGGGCTGCTTTGAGGCTTTCTGCTACTCTGTAGCCCTGCCCTGCCCTGCCCTGCCGGGACATCCCTGCCGCTCCAGCTACCAGCGCAGAGCTTCTGAGCTCATCCACCAGCCCAGGGCTTTCCACCCTTCCAGCTTGGTCTCTTGGAGTCCTGCTGGGCCACCGGGATCAAACTGCCCCAGGCTTTGTGAAAGAAAGCCCTCGAGGTTCCTGGTTCTGTTTATTATTAATGTTATAGTTCTTGTTTGTTTGCTTTGTCATACCTACAGTTGGCCGGGGAATCAGCCAGAGTCAAGACAGCACTCAATATGAGTTAAAAATCTTGCTCGTTTATTCAGCTATTTGGCTTACATTTATACTGTGCTAAGCATATCATGCGCCTAACTCTGAACATCATTGGTTAAACCATAGTGTTCACACATCCTTGCAGTAGACATAATTGGTTCAGAAGCTCTGTCCACGAGGCTAAATGCTGCAAATCTTCCCTAACTTATGGTCAATGCATCCTGTCTAGCATCCTGTTACAGCTATTGTTCCAAGCTTTACTTCCTCCTTATCCCATCTAAGGAATGGTTCAAGGACGTTTCATCTTCTACTCATCCCTTAAGCTAAGAGCAGGATTGTGCACATGTCCCTGCTTTTCCAGCCATGCATCCACAACATACCAGTGAAGAACTGTTCTTCCTGGCCCCATCCTTCTGCCTGAAAGCCCCCCTTCATTTTCTACATCATCATCGTTTGGAGGGAGAGGATTTGAATTCTCCACCCCTAGGGAGGTCCTGCCCTTCCCTAGCAGATTCCTGTCTGTCAGACCAAGAAAGGAAGAGAGCTGGCTGGTGGTCTGCACATCTTCCTGGCCCCCTGTGGGCACCTGGATGCAACAGGACCCCAAGGGGACGTGGCCATGGATGGTGACATGGACATGGATGGAGACATGGGGGTGACATGGACACGAGTGGGGACATGGAGGGCCAAGACTGGGGGCATGGTGGGGATACGGGCATGGGTGGGGACATCAGGGCACACGGACATGGGTGGGGACATGGGCTGAACTTCCAGGGAATGTGGGGGATGATGGTTTTAAGTGAACTCAGGGCTCTTGGGAGGGGCATGGGGTGCTGTGTCATGGACACTGAAATTCCAGATCATCCCAGCGTGTGCCGTGGATCCCAGAGGGGAATTCCCAAGGCTCCCAGGTGCCGGTTCTGCCCTGCTGCCCAGGGGAGCTGTGCCCAAGGGGCAGGTGACAAGGTCCTGAAGCTGTGTAGGCTGACAAAGCAGACAGCAAAGGTTGGTTTGCTGGACATTTTCCAGCCCATTGCCAGCTCAGAGCAGAGGGAAGAAAAAAAAGGAAAGTGAGTCCCTGACAGAATCCCAGAACCATTGCAGTGGGAAGGGCCCCTGGCCGTGGGCTGCAGGGCCAGGAAGGAGAGACGCCTCTACCCCAGTGAGGTGCACATGAGACCATAGCACCAGAACCTATGGATTTTATTTAAGATTTATTTTATTGAAGGTTCTAAACAATTGTGTAGTAGTTGACTTTCACTAGAATTTATTTTCTTTAATTATAAAATTATAATTGCTTGTAAATAGTTATGGTAAGTTTTTAACCGCTTTGACGTAGGATAAAATTTGTAAACGCTTTGAGCAGTGTAAAAGGGGAAGAGAGGCTTTCACAAGATGTAAGTGCGCTTGCAAAGGATGTATTTTAATATATGATTATTATTGCAATGTATATTTCCAAGATAGCATAAACGGAGAGCAGAAGAGCATAAAAGGAGAAATAGCAAAACTCCTTAAAGTGGCATCAGAGGACCACCCTAGACCTGCGACGTGTTCAACTCTTGAAGTGTGCAAGGTTGCAGAAAATCTGAATTAAGATTGTGGTACATCTGCAACGGTATAAAAGACTGCAGACTGAAGCAGTGGGTGTGTAGTGGCTTTGCCAGGCCCCTGTGTCTTTTGCTTTCTGTTTTATCTCTTATTATGCTTTATTAAATCTCTTAAAAATTTTCAGCGGAGTGTGCTTCGTTTCTTATACTGAACAAGACATGTGAGGTAGAGAATTAAGAAAGAGGTGTCAGAGAGGAAAAGAAACAGGAAATTCCTCTGGCTCGGGCTCCGCAGCTGCCGGGCAGAGCCACAGCGCCCAGTGCTCCCCACTTCCACCTGTTAAAAATGACATTATTTTATAAAAATAACATTGGGTTCTTCATTTATGTATTAGCATGGTATTATTATCACACGTTTTAAAATATGGTACAAATTATACCTCTTTTTATTCCCTTGTTGATATAAAATAAAATAAAATAAAATAAAATAAAATAAAATAAAATAAAATAAAATAAAATAAAATAAAATAAAATATGATGTGATATGATATATAACATAATATAATTTAATATATAACATAACATAATGTAATGTAACATATATCATATCATATCATATATCATATCATATGGTATAAATGCCAATCCACTTTGCTAATTGAAATATAATTTGGTTTATTAAAAAAGTCAAATTACAGAATTTCGGTAAAACCAACAAGCGGAGTTACGGTGACGATAACCCGGGATCGTCAAAGGGTGAACAGAAAGCAGCCTCTGTCGCACTGCAGTCCCTCAGTGTTCACCAATTGGCCTCGCCTGGGGTCCAGGTTTTATACACTTTATTTTGCCCCTGGCATAAGATTTCCCTACAGTTCTTTGTTTCCCTGGAATAGTTATTCGAATTTATCGGTGTCACTGGTCTGCTAATGGGGTCTCCTATGGGAGGGAGAAGTGTCAATTTGGGTCCTCCCGTGAGGGAATGGGAGCCGAAATTTTGAATGGACAGATGTTCTCCTCCAGTGATCAGCGAGATGGTGGAGCTCTGATGACTCTGCTGCCTCTAGAGGAAGAACTGATTGCTTATTTTAATGTTCCTCCTTTCTGATGCCAATGACAGTGCCCTGGGTTCCCAACATTTCATTGTCTCCTCCTAAAAGGTGGTTTCTGGGTGTTGCCTGCCTTGGAATTTGTCAATTCCGTGGCTGGCTGGAACTAAGGTTACATTTCATGTGACATATTTACAGTTTGTGTTTATGTTTTAACATACTATAATCCATAATATCCATTCCACCGGGCAGCAACTGACAGAACAAGGGGACACAGTCTCAAGCTACGTCAGGGAAGGTACAGGTTAGATATTAGGAAAAAATTTTTCACTGAAAGAATAATAAAGCACTGGAATTTTCTTCCCAGGGAGGTGGTGGTGTCACCATCTCTGGATGTGTTTAAAAAAAGACTGGACATGGCACTTAGTGCTATAGTCTAGTTGAGGTGTTAAGGCATAGGTTGGACTTGATGATCTTAGAGGTCTCTTCCAACCTCATTATTCTGTGATTCTGTGATTCTGTGATAAGAACACGAATTAATGCACCATATTGACCACAGGGAATATTATCCTGATTTTGTGACTTCAGAGAAAGTGGATTTGCAGGTATGGGAGTGATTTGCCAAAGCAGCTTCAGGCAGGATTGGGAGCTGAAATACTAAAATCCCCAAATTCTGCTGTCCTGGAGGCAACCTGGGCTCTGCCGGGGGGAACCCTGGATCCCTCCTGCACTGAACACACACCTGGATGTGCTTATTGCCTCTTATGGGTCATTGTCACACTAATTTTTCCAAGCTTTGCCTCTTCCTGCCCCCTGGCTTGGCTCAGGGAGGGGTCACAGGTGTGCAGACTCTGGTCAAACACCTTTCCCAGCTGCTGGCTCACCTGTCTCTGGTTTTCCCTGCAGATCTACCAGGGCACAGCACAGATCCAGTGAGTGATCATTGCCCGTGAGCACCTGGGCAGGTACAAGGCCTGAGGGATGCCCCAGCTCCAGGCCTGCTATTCCAGGGAAAGGGATTGTGCTGCATTTCTCCATCAGAAGAACATGGGAAAACCCCTTTTCCATCCAACTCCTGTTCTTGTGCCTGACCCAGCACAGGCTCTGGGACCCCATCCATGCCCTGAGCTCATTCCACTGACTGATCATCCCAAACATCCCTAAACCCCACAGGGATCTTAGCGCTCTTTCCAAATCTCCCTTTGGCTTTCAGCAGCAAAGGAGACAAAACCCTTCCCCAGCAAACCTGGATGAGCAAACCTGATGGTTGGATTTGGGCTGTTTCCATGTTTTTAATGGCACTGATCCACTTGCTTTGTTTATTCCTGGGGCTTGGGTGATGGCAACTGGATCAGCCTCAGGGAACTTAAAAAACCCCTGACTTTTC
Source organism: Prinia subflava (assembly GCF_021018805.1). NCBI lineage: Eukaryota > Metazoa > Chordata > Aves > Passeriformes > Cisticolidae > Prinia > Prinia subflava. Next base: position 2,982,099 of record NC_086272.1, read on the forward strand.
CTCCTGTGGAAGGGCCCAGCTGGCTGTGGCACTTAGGCTCCAGGGCCCCAGTTCCCAAGATCCACAGTAAACACTGTAGGTTTGGAGCCTTTCAACAGCCAGATCGCAAGAAAAACTAAAGTGAATCCTTATTTCCCATGCCTCGAGCCAGAATTCCTTGTTACGGGTCCGTGGTAATGACGGTGTGTGAGGGAGGCTACGTATGTGCTGGGAGGAAAGGAGAGGGATGGGGCAATGGGAACGGGAATGAACTGATCCTGTGGAAAAGCGTGCAGGAAATGGGCTGGGTTTGAGCATGGCAGTGTGGGCTGAGCTGGGCCTTGCCCTGATAGGGGCCAGGGCTGAGATTTGTGCAGCGCAGAGGATTTCCCTGGAAAAAGGCTGTCCTGGAGTCCCTGCCAGGGCCCAATAAATGCTGTTGGTGTTGATGCGCTGATCCCACACTCCTCACACGCTCTGCTGGGATCCACTGCCTTGTGCTGGTCCCAGCATGGGACAGGCTTGTGGGTGGGACTGGGGTGGGCTGGGAATGGACAGGGGAGGATGGAATGGGGGTGGAAGTGGATGAGGACTGTGCAGAGAAGCCACACTACCAAAAGCCAGTGTCCACCAAGGAAACAGGAGTCTTACAACTTGATTCTGTGAAAAATGTAGTATGTTAATTCATACTCTTATAGTTAATGAAATTTATTGAAAACTATAAAACTGTATATATATGTGTGTTGTATGAAAATATAAGTTTCAGGACACCCTGTAACATCTTGTTAAACCAAATTATGAAAAGGCAGGCACCACCCCAGAAATTTACATTCAGAAATAGACAAATGGTTTACAGGAAAACCAGCAGCCTCCTCAATCACCGGGAGGAGACCCATCAAGATGAGGTGGCAGGGCTATCAACACCCCCATCCGACACCCTCACCGAGCATCAAGCATCATCATCCATATCTCGACCATTCATCAGCCAGGAGGATCTATAGAAACTGGACATTAACATATGAACTGAGAGAAAGAACTCTTTTCAGCTGAGCCTGAGACACCCTTGGATTTGAATAGCTAGCTGGGAAACAAAGGGAAATATGGGGAAATATTGCCAAGGGCAGAATAAAATGTATAAAAACCAAGCCCCGAACTGGGAAAATTTGTGAACCTTGGGGGAGACAGCAGACGGCCAGGTTCTGTGTCTCACGGTTCACCCTTGGCATTTTCCTGGGAAAAAGACTGTCGAGTATCTCCGCTATTGGTGGGTTTATCGAAATTCTGTAATTCGATCTTTTGTTAATAAACCAAGTTATTTTAATTGGAATATAGTATTGGCATTTATAACAATTTTGGCGCCCAATAGCGGGGCCTGTTTTGGAAAAACTGTGTACCCCCTGTGTCTGACTGGGAGGTGCCCTGCTGTAAAAAGCGGCTCGGCAGATTGGGCTAAGTCCAGCAGAACCAAATGGCTAAACGAACCCAAAAACCACAACAGCGGAGGGGTAAAAAGGACAAGCTAGCTGGGTGGGCTCTGGAACTTAGCAGGGGCGTCCCTGGTAACAGCGGTATTTTTTTCACTCGTAAAAATCGACGTGCACGAAGAACCCACACGAGAAAAGGAGACTGTGAGTATCGTGTAGTTGGGTGGGGTGACCTAGCAAACGAGAATGTGTGTATGTGTGTGTGTGAATGAGACGTGATATTATCACGAAGCGAGAGCGGACCCTGAAACCGCGGTTCCACTGTCCCGCGAGGGGCGTGGCCGGTTGACAGGGAAGCGTGTGATATTTGTGTAATATTTGCGTGAGTGTTTCCCAACGGGGGGTTGGTGGTCACCAGGGGTCTTGAAGGAAAGAGGACATCCCTTCAAGTTCAGGGACTAGTAAGCCTTCTTGGCCGCGACCAAAGGGTCCGTTAATTTTTTTGGTGGCGGTTGTAGAGCCCGCCGTTAAATGAACCTCCACGGAACGGTCCTCCAGTGGACTACTAAGTTAACGGCACCGAGTTCGGAAAAACTCGAGATTTAATTTTTGTGTGATAACCCATCAAACTTCTGCGCCATGGGAAGGATGGGGTCGAATGTCGGAAGAGATCGGGAGGATTCCTTAAGGGAAACCTCAGCGGGGGCTGCTTTTGAAATCCCTTGGAAAAGTCCATTAGGAAAGTTGTTGCAAGATTGGCAAGAATGCCCGATTAGGAGAAGGGCATCTAAAGATCGGATGATTTATTTGTGTATGAATGTTTGGGGAGGAAAGGAGATAAGACCAAATCTTATATGGCCTGTGTTTGGTACTTTTGACGAATAGGCATGGGAAGCTCTGTGGGAACATGTAGCGAAGAAGAAAAGGAGAGAATTTGAGGAATTGGCATATGTTCTGTTATGGTATTGGGTACGAGTATAACTGTATTCTGAACAAAGGGAAATACGGAATAAACCGGACTACAGGATAAGCTTCTCTCACGGCTCGGTGGCCAACATGCTGTCTGCCCCAACCCCCACCTCTTCCTCCTCCTCAGCCTCCTCGGTGACAGTGGAGCTCTGAGCTCAGCGGCCACTCCAGAAACCTTCCTCCCACTCAAGGGAATCCCCGAGAGGGAACCCTGTCCCCGTTTCTGGTCCCGACCCCGTACCCTGGCCACCAACGCTAAACTATGGAGAGAAAGGGAAGAAGGGTAAGGAAAAGGAAGGGCGAAAAAATAAATTAAATAATTATACACCAGGTGAAGCCCTGGCTGAAACCTGGACCCCTGAGGGAGATCTAGGGGAACCCGAGGGAGTTTCGGGGTGGGACAGTAGGTGCGGCAGCAAGAACAATCCGGGAGGAAACATGGGGAAAAAGACATTTAAGCTAGACACTGGAGCAAAAGAGAAATTACCGAATGTGAATTGGGATGCATTGGAGAACAATTGGTGGTGCTGGGACGCGTACAAGCCAGAATGGGAGAATTCGCGCAAATCCACAAAAAGAGAAAAAGATATAAAAAGGACTTAAAGGAATTTTGCTTAATCTTTTCTTTGGTGGTGGTGGATCTTTTTACTTCAGGCTGGATACATTTTGGAGACTCCCTAGAATTGTGTACTTTGCTTTAAAGAGTTTTTTTTCGAATGAGATCGGCGGAGTTTCTTAGTTTTTTTTGCTAGCATGGGAAAAAGGAACTAAACCCCCCCCCGCAAGCGGCAGGGCGAATTCGGTTCCTGGTTGCCAGGAGACAAGGGCAAAGCGGCGGTTTTTTTTTTTTAAGTGACAGCAGCAGCTGCGCAGCAGGGCACAGCGGGGCAGGTGGGATTCCTCTGTCCGTGGCAGCGTGGAGCCGTCCAGGGCAGAAGGTAGCCATGTATAGAAGAGCAAGAATTGATAAGAGATTGGGAAAAGAGACCAAGAATGAGAGCCGTAATTGACTAGGGTCTTAAAAGCTGTAGCTAGGATGTGTTTTGCAATCGGATAGAATTGATAAGGTAAAAAGAAGGAGTTTTAAGGAGTTTTTTTTCCTTGGCGTTGTTTATATAATAGTGAATGTTGAATACTTGGAATAAATAAATAAAACTTTAGAAAAGGACAGGATTTTTCCTCTTTGGTCACCTGAGTTTGTAAGTTATAAACAAAAGGGTTAGAATTAATTTGTCTTATATTTTAAAAGGGTGCAGATTAGGTTTTTTGGGATAGCTTACTCTCCCTCCTTTCTATTATTGACTGTTGTCAAAAATCAGCCACCAGAAGTCACACCTATATATCTCTGCGGGAGAATGGAGATATGGGATTCCCTGTTTCCATAGGTTTTTGAGATAACTTTGAAGACTCATGTGTTTTCCACTAATTAGAACTGTGTTGATGAGGCTCAGTGGGATCACCCTAAAGACGGATATGAAAGCTTGCTTTGTAGTTATTAACAATGTAGAAAGTTATATATTTTATGTGTGAAAAGTACATGTGTGGCTGGTTTTGGATGCCTAAGATTATGAACACTTTAGTTACCTGTTTGTTGCTTGTGAGGGTTTTGTGCAAACTAAAATTTGTCTCATTAAACAAATTGGGGAGAAACAAGTCCCAGCACTGGGCTCTCCACATCCTTGCTGCTAAAATTATGGCAGATGTGGCTCATTTATGTTTGAAATAATTGCTGCATTTTGAAGTTAGATTGTTAGCTTGAGTATGAAGTAGAGATATGGCATTTGTGTTGGCAGACAATGTATTACAAGGGGGTTTTTTTGCTGCTTAAGTTTTTTTAATGTTGAAGCATGTGACCAGTGGAGTCCAAATTAAAGCTACTTATAAGAAGTAGTAGTTAAGAGGCTGGAAACTAAATCTTTCTGCTAGGATGGTATTAGAATGGTAGCTAGATTCAGGGCACTTGCTGGATGGTAGCTGAGAACTGGAAGCTGAGAACTGGAAGGTTTTTTTGTCAAATATTAACTTCTGCAAGTTGATTGTATGCAATGGGGAACACATCTTGTTCATAATGTTGTTCAGGTCTTGTTGCCCAGAAGTGGCTGTAAGGCCAGGCTGGATAGGGCTGGTAGTAAAGTGTCCCTCCCTGTGGCGAGAGGAATGGAATGAAATAAGCTTTAAGGTCTTTTAAGCCACATATATGCACAGATAACTCCTTCTGCTTAACGGGATTATTGGCTGTGATTTCTCTGTGTTGGTAGCAAAAAGTCTTTTCTTTCTTTTCTGCAGTCCCTATTTTGTATGTATTTTGTCTGATAGGAACAGGGATTTTCATTTCTAATTACTGATTTCTTATAAGAAGATATTTAATGTTGTCCCTTTGAGATTATGTCTTCTTTACCTGCCCCTCAATTTAGAAAATGTAAACCTTAAGGTTGTCTTGATACCTGAATTTCAAAAATGGGGAGTAAGTGATTTCTGTGTCACATGTATTAAATATGGTTAATATTTGCTTGTGGTCCTTCAAACGATGTATTTAGGTTTAGTAATACACAAGAATGGGTAGCAAATACAGGAGTTTTGCTTTGGTTTAAGGAAAATAGTCATAGGTTCACTCGAGTTTTGTTTGTTAATAGAGGCTAAGTTTGTGGAAGTTTTTTTGATGACTGGAGTAAAAAGCAGTAGTATCAAATGTTCTGGCAATTGCACTGGATAAGGCTGTCTAGTTACTGGGGCCTGAAATTTTAAAGTGACTCTTAGCCTTGGAAAACTTTCCAGTATTTTAAGTTTCAAATTTCAGCAATACAGGGTATATTACAGAGTATTTTGATGCATTTTAACTATAGCTTTTGATGCCTTTCATCCAAAACAGATGAGTTAGTCTTGCTACTCTATTCACTTCTTTTGATAAGAGCTAAAAAGCTCAGACACTCAATGAGTTACAACTCTGATGTTCCTTGTCTAAATTTTTTTGTGTCAAGTGTTAAAGTTAGTCTTAAACTATAGATATGGGAAGTGTCTGAGGTGATGCCATTTCGATAAAAATCATGTAATATGTGTAAAGCAAAACGTTATATTGCTGCTTGTGTTATGTGTACCTTTTGTTCTTATCGCATCTGTATGCTTGGTTTATTTTGAGAGGTTGAGATATTACATATGTTGTAAAGGATTAAGATCTGTCATTTGTGGAAACAACTCTTTCGCTTTTCTATGCCTTGTTAAAATATTCCCCAAGATTATGGTTGGGATCTTAAGTGTTATCTCGTTTAAATACAAATTTTACTTAAGTAGCTCTTCTTCATAAGAGGCATATTACCTAGAGATAGACTGTGGGATTTAAGGTTGACTTAGAGTGTATTTACATATTGTGTAAAACCCAGGCACAGATGGGCACTTTTGGATGTATCAGAAGCATATATATAGGTGTTGTTTGTCTGTATTATTATTATAAACCTTATTTAATAGGAGGTAAAATTCCCTTTCTATTAGTTTTACTTTCTCCCTATAACAGTACAAAAAGGAGGTTTTGAATTGTATTTTAGATTGTTTGCTGAATTGTTTTTGTATGAAAAGGAGATTCTGAATTGTGTGTTGAATTGGTTAGATTTTGGATTGTGTGTTGGATTGTTTTCGTATAGAGATGAATGTGTGAATTATGAACTGGAAAACTTATTCTAATATTCAGATTGTCTGAATAATAGCTGTAGCAGGCATTCTTCCTGTAAAGCATTTCTGTAGATTTTTCAAATGTACTGTGCTTATTTAAATTTACATTGTGCATGGATTCTTAATTGATAGATTTAATTTAAAGCAAGTTACGATAAAATTGCAAGATTTTGATTTATATATGATTGGATAAATTTTGGTAAAAGAAGTTACCCTCATATGACAAAGGTATAGTCTTTTCTAACCCCTCAGTTGGAGGGTTCCCCTGTTGTGTCCCTTTTACAACAGGTGCCGGTGTGAAGAGACATAAGGAGGAGGAACTACAGCCCCAGGAGACCAGAAAGTGGAAATATACCTCTGTGGCAGATGGCAGACGAAACTTCAGTTCGCTGCACAGAGTCTGGATGCCCCTGCAATCCCTATATCCATTTCAAATGCAATTATTGCCTTGAGATTTGGGTGGTGCACTGCAAATGGGGGTGGAAACCACTGGGGTTATGCCAAAGTGTTCTGAGGAAGCACAAAATTTGACCCTGTGATTCTTAGACTGTGCCACACGTCTGGGGTTGATAGAACCAGATTCTCCTGGGTAGTATTCAATATATAAAAAAGGGATTAAAGGGAAAATTGGATTTAAAGGCCCAAGTGTTAGCTACTGAGTGCCGACGAACTAATAAAGTGCCTTGTGTGGCAGAGCCTGTAAAGTTGTCTCGGTGGGGAGCCTTTAAAAGGAGATACGCCGTTCGAACAACTCCGAGGATCTGAGCAGAAAATCCCTGCTGTCGCGAAGATGGTTTTCCCCATTGTTGGATGCTACCCAACAGACGCTGGGCTAGACAGAGGGACACTTCTGCGGATCACTCTAGGGAGTGTAATCCAGACTGTGTGCCCGGTGAGGGGCCAGCCCTGTGAAAATATGGCTTAGCTGAAAGTCACCCCCGCTAAAACCCAAGTAAATACTCCGGCTCCACACTTGCAGAAAGTAATAAGCTGTCACTTAAAAGCACTCAGGGTCATGGGAATTGGAAAAATCAGAAGAAAAAGTATTAAAACAGACATGGTTCAGGAATCACTGGTCAGATGTGTTCCTTCTGAAGGGAAGGTATTAAAAGGGTGAAATACACTGAGGAACGGAGACATCAAGGAAAAAAGAAATGATTATAAGTTTGTAGAATCAGAAGATGATGGAGATGATGCGAACATGAATTAAATAGTTAATAAAAGAAAAGAAATGGGGGAATTGTGAAAAATGTGAAATGATTAATTCATGTTCTTATGGTTAATGATAAATTGAAAAATTATAAAACTGTATATATATGTGTGTTGTATCAAAGTATAAGTTTCAGGATACCTTGTAGCAGTTGGTTAAACCAAATTATGAAAAGGCAGGCACCACCCCAGAAGCTCACATTCAGAAATAGACAAAAGGTTTACGGGAAAACTGGCAGTCTCCTCAATCACCGGGAGGAGACCCATCAAGATAAGGCGGCAGGGCCATCAACACCCCATCTGACACCCTCACCGAGCATCAAGCACCATCATCCATATCTCGACCATTCATCAGCCAGAAGGATCTATAGAAACTGGACATTAACATATGAACTGAGAGAAAGAACTCTTTTCAGCCTAGCTGGAGACACCCTTGGATTTGAATAGCTAGCTGAGACACAAAGGGAAATATGGGGAAATATTGCCAAGGGCAGAATAAAATGTATAAAAACCAAGCCCCGAACTGGGAAAATTTGTGAACCTAAGGGGAGACAGCAGACGGCCAGATTCTGTGTCTCACGGTTCACCCTTGGCATTTTCCTGGGAAAAAGACTGTCAAGTATCTCCGCTATTGGTGGGTTTACCAAAATTCTGTAATTTGATCTTTGTTAATAAACCAAATTATTATTTTAATTGGAATAATGGATTGGCATTTATAACACTCCCAACCTGTCCAGGCTTCTGGAACAGCCCCAGCTCTCGCACTGCCCGTTTCTGCTCCCCCCATTCCCGGGTTTGCCTCCCAGCGCTGCTGGTACCCGGCGATCCCCACGTGTCTCTGGGCTGACAGTGCAGCCCCTGAGCCGGGCAGAGCAAGCCCCACCACGGGGGGACCCTGCATGCCCCGCTCCCTGGGCAGCCGCGCCCAGCCCCGGGCACAGAGCTCCGCCAGCCCCCGCCGCCCCCTCCCCAGGGCTCCGGGGACCCCCGCAGCCGGGGCCGGGTCTGAGCGAGGCGGCCCCCGAGCCCGGCTGCGTGGCCAGGGGGGCACGGGGAGCCCGGGGCCTCTGTGCCAACGCTTCCCCCGCTCTCCCTTAACCTTTGCCCGGCCCAGCCCGGCCCCCCGAGCCCCAACAGGCCCCGCACGGCCACGGCCGGGCCGCCCCGCTCCCCTGCGAGCCCGGCCACACGGACCCACCTGCGCCAGGGCCCACGGGCCACCGAGAGCTCCCCGGGCCGCCCGGGCCTGGGCCCCGAGCACAGAGCTCTGCCCGGGGGGCTCCCGGCCCAAGGCGGCGGCTCCGGGCCCGGGCGGCCGCTCCCGGCTCCCACAGCCCGCCCGGGGCCGCCCCGCCCGTGCCGGGGCTGCGCCAGCGCTCCCCGCACCCAAGGGGGTTCAAACTGCCGGGGGCATCTCATAAAAAAACATTGCCCGTATCCCCTCTCAAAACAATAAAATCCCAACCAGCCATCAACCCCCACAAAAAATAATCCAAAAACAAACCCACAAACTAACCCCTTCCACCCTGCCCTCCGGCGCCTTCGCAGGGACCCCGACCCCGCGGGAATGCCCCCGGGCCGGGACAAAAAGCTGCTCCCCTGGAGGCGCTTTGAACACCCACCCGCGGCCCGGCCCTGGCACACGGCTCCCGGCAGCTGCCCCGCTGTCCCAGCCGGGCCTTTGCAGCAGGGAGGCTCTGCGGGACCCCCGGGTTGTGCCCCCTCCCAGGCCCTGCCCGCCCCGGGGCTGACCTTCAGCCCGGGCTCTCTCGCTGTCCCGGCTCCTGCAGAGTCCCCGCTCGCAGTTCCTTGGGCCCCTGGGCTCTCCTCTGGGGGTTGAGGAACAGCCGGCAATGCAACCTTGCCCTGAAAAGGAATCATTTTGGTGCTCCCTAGAGAGGCCAAAACTGAAACTTTGTTCCTTTTGCCTGGGTGCAGAGACCATCAGGGCATTTTCTGCACAGAGTTCCAGCCCCCAGCTTTTGTTGAAGGAGCTGCCTACCAATGTCACGCTGCCAGGAGCCTGTCCTTGCTGTCACCTGCTGTGGCTGGGCATGAACAGAGCTCCTGCCCTTGCATTTCCAGCTGCTGTGCAACCAAAGCTGAGGGATCTGCAGCTGCCTGAATGCAAAAACTGCAATATGAGCCACTCTCAAGGGGGAAATCTCCCCCTGCTGTGCCAGCCCGTGGCAATGCTGCCATTCTCTGCTGTTGCTGCAGCACTCTTGGGTCTGGCTGAGCAGGAAAGGTGACCCTGAGCCAGGAGATTTCTTTGGCTGCAGCAAAGCCTTGGAATGCAAAGACCTTCCTGATGCTGTGCCCTGAGCCAGGATGGAATGAGCCACCAGAGCTGAGCCTAAATTTCTTACAGAATTCACAGAATGACTGGGTAGGATGAGACCTTCAAGAGCATCAAATCCAACCCATGCCCCAAACACCTCAGCTTAACCTGGGTTAGTGCCCTGAGTGCCTCATCCAATCTTTTTTTAAACACATCCAGGGATGGTGACTCCACCACCTCCCCAGGCAGACCATTCCAGTACTTTATCACTCTCTCTGTGAAAAACTTCTTCCTAATATCCAACCTGTATTTCCCTTGGGGCAGCTGAAGACTGTGTCCTTTTGTTGTGTCAGCTGCTGTCTGGAGAAAGAGACCAAACCCCACCTGACTACAGCTACCCTTCAGGGAATTGTAGAGAGCGATTAGGTCACCTCTGAGTCTCCTTTTCTCCAGGCGAAACAACCACAGCTCCCTCAGCCTTTCTTAACAGGGGTTTTTGTTCCAAGCCCCTCACCAGCCTTGTTGCCCTCTCCTGGACGTGCTCAAGCGTCTCAATGTCCTTCCTAAATTGGGGGCCCAGAACTGGACACAGCACTCGAGGTGCGGCCTCACCAGTGCCGAGTACAGGAGAAGAAACACTGCCCTGCTCCTGCTGGCCACGCCATTCCTGATCCAGGCCAGGAGCCATTGGCCTTCTTGCCCACCTGCCCACACTGCTGCCTCATATCCAGCCTGCTGTCCAGCAGTGCCCCAGGTCCCCTTCCCTGGCTGCTGTCCAGCCACTCTGTCCCCAGCCTGGAGTGCTGCAGGAAGTTTTTGTGGCCAAAATGCAGGACTCAGCACTTGCACTTATTAAACTTCATCCTATTGGACTCTGCCCATCCATCCAGTCATTCCAGGTCTCTCTGCAGAGCCCTCCTACCCTCCAACAGATGGACACACGGTCCAAGTTTAGTGTCAGCTGCAAATTTACTAATGAAAGACTCAATCCCCTCATCCATGTCGTCAATAAAAATATTGAACAGAACTGGCCCCAGCACAGACCCCAGGGGAACACCACTGGTGCCAGCAGCTGGATGCAGAACCTTCACCACCACTCTCTGGGCCCAGCCATGCAGGCAGTTCTTAACCCAGCACAGAGTGCTCCTGTCCAAGCTGTGGGCTGCCAGCTTTTCCAGGAGTGTGCTGTGGGAGACAGTGTCCAAGGCCTTGCTGAAATCCAGGTACACAACATCCACTGCCTTTCCCGCACCCACCTGGCGGGTCACCTGGTCATAAACGGAGACCAGGTTGGTCAAACACGACCTTCTGTTCTTAAACCCGTGCTGGCCGGGTCTGATAGCCTGGCCATCCTGTACGTGCTGTGTGATGACACTCAGTATAAGCTGCTGCAGTACCCTACTGGGTACTGTGGTCAGGCTGACTTGAGCTGTGGGATAAGGATTTAACAATTCAAACTGTAAAGCAGGTATGTTTTATTTCCATCTGGGACACAAGGGGGATTTTCCACCATACCTGCGTACCTGGTTGAGACAGGTTTAAGGTTTAAATACACTCAGATCCCACAAAACAACCCCTCCCTCCCCGCCCATTCTCTGCCCACTCTCTGCCTCCTTGCACTTCCTATTATAATTAGCCTTCTCTGGTGCCACATCTCCTGGTGGTTGCAGGCTGGGGTCTTCTGATGAAGTAAGAGGTCTTCCTCAGTTGTTCACTGTTTGACCTCTTCCTCTGGGCAGGTGCAGTGAAGGTTTGGCTAACTCCCAGGTCACTTTGTCCTGGCCAAAACCACGAGCCTGGTTCTTTCAGATTTCTTAAGCCACAGGTTCTGCTTTATGGGGTTTTCACTATACCTAAGTCTTGCTTTACTGAGTTTTCACAATATACACAATATACATCTTATCTCTGTGGCCTTTACCTAGCAACTAAAACCTCATGTGTTCTGTTACAAGTTGTTTTTCTGCTTTTACAGGATTGCTAAATAAGCTGTATATTTCTGCTTCCCCTCCATCTGCTTAAGCACATTAAATGCTTCTAAAATTCTGAATTTTAGATATGTTTCCCATATCAAACTGGCCTATAATTACCAGGATCCTCCTTTCTACCCTTATGGTGTAGGGGTCACACAACACATTGGCCAACCTCCAGTCCTCTGGAACCCCACCAGTGAGCCAGGACTGTTGGGAAATGATGGAGAGTGGCTTCACAAGCTCATCTGCCAGCTCCCTCAACACCCTGGGCTGGATCCCATCTGGGCCCATGGATTTTGAACATCCAAGTGGCTCAGCAGTTCTCTGACTGCCTCCTCCTGGATAACAGGGGCACCATTCTGCTCCCTGACACCATCTACCAGCCCAGGAGGGCAGCTGTCCTGAGGACAAGCCGTCTTCGCCTCATCTGCAGTTCCTAAGTTCTCTCCCACATCCAGTAGAGAACAAAGGTTGGTCCTACCCTTCCTTTTGCCATTAATTTATTTGTAAAAACATATTTTATTATCCTTTACAAAAGTTGTCAAAATGACTTCAAGCTGAGCTTTGGCCTCCCTAATATTTTTTTTCCTACATGTTCCCTTAAATACTTCCTGAGAGACCTGACCCTCCTTCCAAAAATGATACATCCTCTTTTTATTCCTAAGTTCCTCTGAAATCTCCTTGCCCATCCAGGCTGGACGTTTGCCTTGTCAGCTCATCTTTCAGCACACAGGGACAGTCTGTTCCTGTGCCCTCAAGATCTCTGCATTGAAGCACACCCACCTTTCCTGGACTCCTCTGTTTTTAAGGGTTCCTTCCCAAGGAACTCTCTGAATAAGTCTCCTAAAACGGCCAAAGTCTCCCCTCCAGAAGTCCAATGTAAAAATCTTTTTGATGTCCCTCCTGAATTCACCACATATTGAGAACTCTGTAATTTCATCATCCCTGTGCCCCAAGCAGCCTCCAAGCACCACATCTCCCACCAGCCTTTCTCTATTTGCAAACAACAGGTCGAACATAGTCCCTACCCTGCTGGCCTCACTCATCCACTGTCACAAAAAGTTCTCCTCCATCCACTCCAAAACCTTCCTGCACTGCCTCTTTGCCGCTGTACTGAGTTCCCAGCAGATGTCTGGTAGGTTAAAGTCACCTACGAGAACAAGGGCTGGTGATCCTGAAACATTCTCCAGCTTCTTAGAGAAGAAGTTGTCCACCTCTTCTTCCTGCTTGGGTGGACGATAACAGACTCCCAGTAGGTACCCCTGGGAGCCCGTCCTGTTTGCTTCGGGTAGAACAGGAACAATGAAAACCTTCCCAATGGCACAACTCCCCAGCCCACATGGGGAAAGGAAAGAAAAAGTTGTCAAGTTCTCAAAACCTTTCTCCTGCTTTGCTGCAAGACTCCAGCTTCACACATGTTGTGGAAAGTCAAGAGAAGCTGCATGGGTGGGATATCTTGTGACAGATGGTGCAACTCGTTCTCCAGGAAAGGTTCTTGGAAAGAGCAGACAGGACTGTGGAGAAGATTCTGGGAAAGCTGAAATAGCTTTTCGGAAATGAAATGAAAGTGGAAAGAAACAACCCAAGATATTTTCCTCTGTTTATTTCTCTGTCCCACTTTCCATCTTAAACTACTTCTTCATCTCATTAATTCTAAATGGGTCTCACCTCTGACATCCAAGACTTGGCAAGATTTAGACACTGTAAAATACCATGAGCTACATCCAGTTTGCCTTCCCGTTTTTCTTGGAAAGCAATGCCGGAGACACAAGTGCAGTGCTTGGGTCAGGTTCAAATTCTGCATTCAGGGAATGTGCTGTGACAGTGTCTGACCCTCAGCAGGGACAATGCACAGCAACAGCCAAGGGGATTCCTCTGTCACTGTGCACGAGTCAAGACTGGGCCCTGACTGAAAACGGCGAAGTTCCCGTGTTTGGACAGGCTCAGGGGCTGCCCCGGGGAGTGCAGGGCTCGGTGCGAGGCAGAGGGGGCAACGGAAAAAACTGACAAGGGGACAAACGGCCCTGGAGCTTCAGTTGCAGCAGCAGCAGCGGCAGCAGCGGCAGCAGCGGCAGCAGCAGAGAAGAAAAAAGCGGTTTTGTTGACCAACCCGTGCTTCCCCTCTCCCTCTCCCACAGTCCCGCAGCCTCTCCCTTTCCCAGTGTCCCCCTCCCAACCCAGTCTCCCTCTCCCCTGCTGGGCCGGGCCATGCCTCGGGCCCACCCCCGGCCCCGGGCGGGGCTGCCCCGTCCCTGCCCCCGGGCGTCCCGCCGCGGTCTCGCCTTCGCCCGGCTCTGGCAGTGCTGGCGATGGCGCTGCTGGGCGGGCATCAGTGCCTGGGGCTGGGGCAGCATTGCTGGCCTTTGGCTGCGCCTTTACCGAGCCCAGCCCAGGCCCCGGCCCCAGCCCCGGCTCGAGCCTCGGCCCCGTCCCCGGCCCCGGCCCCGGCCCCGGCCCCGGCCCCGGCTCGAGCCTCGGCCCCGTCCCCTGCCCCAGCCCCGGCCCCGGCCCCGGCCCCGGCCCCGGCCCCGGCCCCGGCCCCGGCCCCGTCCCCGGCACCGGCTCCGGCCCCGGCCCCGGCCCCGGCCCCGGCCCCGGCCCCGGCCCCGGCCCCGGCCCCGGCCCCAGCTCGTCCCTGGGCCCGCAGAGGACACAGGCGGCGCGGCCGCTCCCGCCGCCTCCACTGCGGCTTCCTCAGCCCAAGCTCCTCCGCTTGGCAGCGCGGCCGCTGGCCCTGAGCCGCTGCTGTCCCGTTGCCAGGAGCAAATGCCTGGGGATGCCCAGCCCGGGCCGCTCGAGGGGCGCTCGGGGGCCGTTCCTGGCCCCGGGCCGAGCGCTGACAGCCGCGTCTCGCCGGCAGGGAAGGCGCAGCACGCCCTCCAGGAGCAGTACCGCCTGGGTTCGCTGCTGGGCCACGGCGGCTTCGGCAGCGTCTGGGCGGCCACACGGCTCTCAGACCGTGCCCCGGTGAGCGGCAGGGCCGGTGGTGGGTGCACGAGGAAGGGGCGCAGGAGGAGGAGGAGGGTGAAGGAGAAGGAGGCTGGGGCTGGGCAGGGCAGGCAGTGAGCTCAGCCTGCTGCTCCCCTTGGCTTGCAGGTGGCCATCAAAAGGGTGCCACGGAACCGTGTCCGGCATTGGGGTGAGCTGGTGAGTGAGCGGGGCCAGCAGGAGAAGCTGGGCCATGCCGGGCAGGGTGGAAGCCGCCAGGACGCCTGGAGGGAGAGCGGGCGTGGGGCCAGCAAAGGGTGCAGAGCATCCCGGGCTGGCTGAGGGGTCCCTGACCCCTGGCACGGCCTCAGCCTCACTGACAACATTGTGCTCCTCCCACAGCCCAACGGCACCAGCGCACCACTGGAGATCGTGCTGCTGCACAAGGTCTCCACTGGCTTCCCTGGTGTCGTCCAGCTGCTGGAGTGGGTGGAGCTCCCCAAAGACATCATTATCATCATGGAGCGCCCGGAGCGTTCTCAGGACCTCCAGCATTTCATTCGGGCACGGCGGTTCCTGTGCGAGGAGGTGGCGCGGGAGCTGTTCCGCCAGGTGCTGGAGGCCGTGCGGCACTGCACCAGCTGCGGGGTCCTGCACCGCGACCTCAAGCCAGGGAACATCCTGCTTGACCTGGCCACCGGGCAGGCCAAATTGATCGATTTTGGCTGTGGCACCTACCTACAAGACACAGCCTATACTCACTTTGCAGGTGAGCCCTCGCAGGGGTGTGCTCCCCATTCCAGACATCTCCTGGCCCAACATCTCACAGCCCAGCCTGGGTGTGGCTCTGGGGATTCTCCCTTTCCCTGCCACTCATGGCACTGAGTCTTCAGCCCAGTTGCTTTTGAACACAAGTGGGTGGGGGGACCAGCTTCCAGCCCTGCTGGCAGCCTTTGCCAGCCACTCTGCCTGGGACTGGGGCTGGGGCTGGGGCAGCCAGCCCAACAGAAGCACCCGTGGGTGGGGGTGGCTGAGAGGGGAGCCAGAACATGTGCACCAGCCAGTTTGGGGAGCAGGTGAGAAAGGGCTTGGACTGCCGTGATTGCCTGGTTTGCTTTGGGTTCATAATGGTTTTTGGGGCAATGCAGGCAGGGACGAGTAAGGCATGGTTTTTCCCCAGCACTGAGTGGGTTTTGCTTGTCATGGTTGGGCCTTGCCAGGGCTTCCACTGCCACCTTCCGACACCAGTGGCTTCTTTTCCAACCCTAAGTTTGTACACAAGTCCCAGGTGCTGGCCAGAGGGCAGCAGGTCACACCACGTCCCACTGGGGCAGCCCCTGCATGCCCAGGGATGCTGGGGCCAGGCTCTGGGAGCAGCAGCATCCCCCTGATGAACTCCATCTGTATTCCATAGGAACACCGTCATACAGCCCCCCGGAATGGAACCAGTTTGGCTGGTACTATGGACAGCCAGCTACCGTCTGGTCCCTGGGCATCCTGCTGCACCAGATGGTGTGTGGGGAGCACCCTTTCAGGAGGGGCCACAAGATCAGCTGGGACCATCAGCTCTCGCTGCCACCACGGCTCTCTCAAGGTGAATCCTCATGTCTGGGCATGGGGGAAATGCCAGTGCTGGGAGACAGCAGTGGGCTGTGGCAGCTGCTGAGGAGGTGGCACGTGTCCTGCTGTCCTGCTTTCCTCCAAAACAGGGAATTCCTGGGAAAGTTTAGGCCCAGCTCTGAGCAAATGCAGCATGGCCTGAGAATGGGAACAGTGGGGCAGACAGGAGCCTTCTCCAACTGACCAGCGGTTTCTGGTTTCTCTCGCCAGAGTGCCAAGATGTCATCCGGCGGTGTTTATCCATGCTGGATGTGGACCGGCCTTCAGTAGAAGACCTGTTGTGTCATCCCTGGATGCAGGATAGTCATCTGCCATAGAAGAAGGGAGAGAGCCACAGAAACAGCGATGCAGGGCCCTGGTAAGTTCCAGCTCCACACACGCCTTGGCAATCAGAAGCAAAGGACCCAGACTTTTTTGTCCTGCCTGTGTCACTGCACAGGGGTCATCAGATGGGAAGACACAGCCCCTGTGCTGGAGCTGAGCTGCTCTGCCCAGCACTGCTGGCTGCCATCCCAGCTGCTTTGGCTTGTCCTGGGTCACTGCCAGCTGGGGCCCTGGGCAGAACACTGACAGCCTGGTCTCACTCCCAGGGAAAGAGAAGCAGCCCCTGGAGAAGCTGTGCCAGGTGGGGCTGCTGCTGCTGGAGACAGCCAGGACAACATCAAGGATGAAAACCTCTTCCTCGACCAGGCCACCACAAAGCTGAAGATGATGGACTTTGATTCTGGCACCTTCTTCAAAGCCAGGCTCCACAGTGAATTTGCAGATGAGTGCACACACAGGGGGATGCTCCCAGATTTGGGCATTGCACAGGCTGGCCGGGAAACAAAGGTTCCCCCTTTTTCTGGGGTGGGAGCAACTGATTTTTCAGTGGGCGCCAAGCTGTATTTTGGCAGGGCTGGGGGGCATGAGCTGGGGTGGGTGTGAAATGGGTGTGGGGTCCTGGCCCTGCCAACAGCCCCCAGTATCCACTGTGCCATTTCGCTCATTTTCCCTTTTTGTCTGTAGTCTATTTTCGTTAATTTGCTGTTTGTTTCTCTAAAGGAAGCGTTCTAGGTGGTGTCCAGTCTGGATGGGGAAGTGCTTGGGACCAGCCGTGCCGTGGATGGGCCGTGCCCTTGGAGAAGGCTGAGGACATCGTTTGGGAGCAGCTTTTCTTCCAGCGGCGGATGGCATCAGGTGGGTCCCGTCTTCTTGTCCTGGGTGGGATCAGAGCTTTTGGGAGAAGGCAGCCAGCACAGGAGCATCCTGCTGTGGGCAGCTGCTGAGGAGGCGGATGTGCCACGGCTGGCTGCAGGCTGGGCACATGTCCTGCCCTCCTGCTCTGCTGCCAAGGGCAGCAATGATGGGCAGCTCTGGGCAGTGCTCTGGGCACGGCCAGCATGGCCTGGGCACGGTGGGCACTGGGACAAGGGGGACAGGAACCTTCAGCTTACGGGCGGGTTCTGATTTCTCTCCTTGCAGCCAGGCTCTGCGGATGCTAAGGCTGCTCTGGGCTCTGCCAGGGCTCTGCTGGAGCTCAGCCCCAGGCCAGAATCAGCCAAAGAAGAAATGGTGTGACCTGCAGCAGAGACTTGCTTGAGCACTTGGGCAATGCAGCTTGCAGAGTGTACATCTCCGAGGGAAAACATCACACCCTCCAAAATTAAACTTGATCAAGAACTTCTGAAATGCAATCAATCTGGGATGACCCCAAATGACATTTATCAACTTGCCCAAGGTGTAGCTCAGCCCTTCCCTGAAGATTTCTCTCCCCCACCTACTTTTAAATTTCACAACTGCTCCCTCCTTTCCCCCAGTGAGTTCCCAGCCCATCACAGTCTCCGTCACACTGTTGCCTTCCTTGATGGCCTTCACCACAAGGAAGACCAAACCCCAGGTTTAGGGCCTCATCCTGTCACTGGCTGAAGAGCAGCAATATCTCCGCGGTCCCGTGGCATTTTAGTGTCAGTGAGAGCTGCTGTCCAGCCCTCAGCTCTCCTCAGTGCTCAGTTCCCACTCCCTTTTCCTTGTCCTTTCAGCAGGATGAGCTCTGTGAATCCCCTTGAGCCTCCTCACTCTCCCAGCCCACCCACCCACCTCACTAAGGTTAAGCTGAAGCTTCTTTGTCTCCTCTGGCACACCAGTGCAGTCCCCTCTGCAGGGAGCCCCAGCCCCAGGGCACAGCACACAGCAGTGCAGTGCGGGCTGGAGCAGCTGCCCTGCACCCCTGGCTTGGCTGTTTGTGGCAAGGAAATGCTCCCTGTTTGCAGCTCTCCCTGCAGGATGGCCCCAGGGCAGAGCCCAGCCGGGCTCCCACTGCATCCCCTGAAGCCTGGGGCAGGCAGTGGTGACAGGGCTGAGGTTCATGGGCTGTCTCTGGGAGCCTCGCCTGAAAAGACACACAGAGCCACGAATCTGGGGAGATCAGAGCAGCAGGGAGAATCTCCTGCTTTGTTTATTACTTCCTATTGTATACTTTTAGCAAGGTGCCCATGGATTGGAGAGTGGCATTCCCCCTGCTCAACCACATTGGTCAGAGGGACTGTCATTCAACCTCCCCTTCTCTTGGACAAGGCATTCAAAACAATAGCAATATTTACAAAACACAATCTCCTTGTTTACATGAATGAGCGTGAGAAGGTGCACACTTCTACTTTAGTATGAATGCTCAGAAAACTGGGAGAATCTCATGGTGACAATGGGGAGCACCCAGAGCTGTGCCTTGCAGTCAGTGTTTGCAAGGGTTGTGTTCTCATCTCCTGCAGCCTGTGGGGGAAACAAGCTGTGCTGCCAGGCCAGCAGTGCTCCTGTGGGCAGGGACAAGGCTGAAGGGCTTTCCCATTGCAGAAGAGGTGGCACTGAGCCTTGGCAGGGCCTGGCAGGGCTGGAGCCGGGTCTGGCCTGCTGTGCGGGACTCGCTGCCACCAACCGGCCCCACCCGCTGTGCTGCATCCTCCAGGGACAGAGGGGTCTGTGTGTACCAGGGGCTCTGGGATGTCTCTGTGTGCATGGACAGAAGGGTCTGTGTGTGCCAGGGGCTCTGGGATGTCTCTGTCTGCAGGGAGAGAAGGGTCTGTGTGTGCCAGGGGCTCTGGGATGTCTCTGTCTGCATGGACAGAAGGGTCTGTGTGTGCCAGGGGCTCTGGGATGTCTCTGCCTGCAGGGACAGAAGGGTCTGTGTGTGCCAGGGGCTCTGGGATGTCTCTGCCTGCAGGGACAGAAGGGTGTGTGTGTGCCAGGGGCTCTGGGATGTCTCTGTGTGCATGAACAGAAGGGTCTGTGTGTGCCAGGGTTTCCATAATGTCTTTGTACCCATGGGTATGGAATGAACACAGAGAGTGAAAGTGTCAGTCACGTTGCTTGCACACTCCTTCCTCTTTGCACAAGACACATCCATGCACACCCCCATGTATGGATATACTAAAAGGATAGGGATGAATAGAGATTTCCCACAGAGTTCTAAGTTTGGAATAACTCACTTGTAAGCTAGTGGCCAGGGCAATTTTTTCCCAGCTCAGTGTGAGTAGGTGTCCAAGAGCTGAAGGGAGCATCATTCAGAAGCAGTTTCAGGATTTCTAGGCAGGAAGTTACACCATCCGTGTAACTCACTGTATTTATCGGGATGGACTCTGCTGGTTCTTTAGGAATATGGAGCAATTGAGACACGAGACTTGGGAAAATCCCTGCTCTGTGGATTTGTGTCAAGGGGGTAGCAGCAGAAACACTTTGTGTCTGCTTTGGGGGATACAGGGTCCCAGGAGCTGGGGTGGCAGAACGTGACCTGGCATGTTGGCAGGTGAAGTCCTGTTTCATGACATCCCAGAGTGGAACAGGACAAAGCTCCAAGCACCCCCAAGCCCACTGATGAAGTCTTTGTGATGCTGCACATCCTCGAGGAAAGGCTACTGTCACACAATCCACTGGGATTTACAACTTTCAGTTGCAACTCTTTAGGTCGAAGTGTCAAACTGTAGTATTTTTTACCCTCAAGATACAGTCATGCACAATCCATCTGTCAGTTTCTTAATGCTTCAACAACAATTTCAAATAACTTAATATTGGAAAGAAAACCCATAATCTTTTAAAAGAGGATACTGAGGTCAGTGAGATGGACCCATGCCATCAAAACATTCACAAATTAAGTAATTTAGTTGTCTTTTTAAGATCAGCTACCTCTTAATCTAAAGTTACAGAAGATTTTTCACTACATGTTTGTTTTTTGTTCTCCCTTTCTTTTCCTGCTTTTTCCTTTTTTCTTTTCCTTGTTAAGCAGATAACACATCCTAAAAGAGGAATGTACAGCAAAATGAGAGACATTTTGGATAAACAGTGAAACTGTAGGCTCCTCCTCTGTTTGCTTTTGTCTGGAAACCCTGAAGAAAAAGATCTAGCAGGGACCAGCAGAGGTGTAAAGTGGTTGCTTTGGGCTAAACTGGAGTTCAGCACTGGTGACATCCTGATCCAGTCAAGAGTTGCAGAATTCCTTTGCACATCTCGAACCATGTGTTTGCAGGCACAGCACCTGCAGTGCTGACGCACCAATGCACGTGAATAACTCTTTTATTCCCTCCCAGAATTTGGGCTGTGCCCAAGAACGAGGTGCTCCAGTGCTTTGCTGCTGGTTCCCGTGTGGAGGAGCTCCCTTCCTGCTGGCTGAGCTGCTCAGGCACAGCCTGGCAGCTCCTGGCCCTGCAGGGCTGAGGCTTTTCCCCATTGCTGGGCACAGACTGATGGAGCAGCTCTGCTGGACACGGGGACACACAGAGGGAGCAGAAGCAGCTGCCTTTGTGCACCTGCAGCTCCAAGGCCCAAACTCTGAGCAGACAGGGCTGCAGGAGTCTGGCAGGCTCCCTGTTTGCTGTGCTGCCCCACTTGTGCCCAGCCCAGCTCTGCAGGGCAGAGGGAGAACAAGGGGCAGCTCCCTGCCAGCCCCAGCCCAGGGACCCCTGCGGCCCCGGGGCTTGGGGCACTGTCAGCACCCGCTGCTGCAGCCACCGCCTCTGCTGGCACTGCCAGCAACAACCAACCTGGGGCTGAGCCCAGGGAGCAGCAGCAGGGCCTGGAGCTGATCCCTCCCTCTGGGCAGGGCTGCACAAATGACCCCCACAGCAGCAGCAGCACATGGAGCTGACTTTGAGCACAGCCCTGCCACTCTTCCCTCCCGTGTGCAGGGGTGTCACAGCAGCCTGAGGCACCTGGGAGCCCTCAGGGCCAGCAGGGCCTTGAGATGGCAGCCCTGGGCTCCTGGGGGCTGTGCAAGGAACAGAGGTGGGGACTCCCTCTCCATGTGCAGCTTCCAGATGGAAAAGGCTGCTGTGCCCAGGCAGCTCTAAGGGCAGAGAAAGGAGGAGCTCGACCACTGGATCTGTGCCAGTCCCACAGTCCTGGGCAGCAGCCACCGAGCACAGGGGAACAGAGGGCACAGCAAGAGGGACAAAAGCAGGCAGGGTCAGAGCCTGGGAAGAGCCAGAGCTGGGAGCAGGAACAGCTGCTCCATTGCACTCTTGGAGAAAGCTCTGGGCTGGTTCAAAGCCCTGAAAGGTGTGAAGGGCAGAGGGGAGGCCACACCAAACAATGCTCCTGTTTCCACACCCTCCCCTCTCAGTGTCCATGAAGGAATTGCATGAACTCTATTCTTCTCTCCGAGTCATCTCGTTCAGCATGAGCAGCTTAGCACCAGGAGCTGAAGGAGCTGAAGCCTTAGGCCACAAGAGCTGAGCAAGAGGAAACTTTTTGACCAAAGTAATGCTGCTAACATGGTCTTCGATGAATCCAGCAGATGGAATCCTGGAATTATGGAATCCTTTCTGTTGGGAAAGACCTCTGAGCACATCCAGTTCCGCTGTTCACCAGCAGTATCAAGCCCAGCACTAAACCATGTCCCTGAAGTGCCAAGGCCTGGACAACAGGCCCGAGTGAGGCCTGAACAACAGGCCCTGAGCCAAAGGTGACCTCTGGATGAACGTTCCAACCAAAGGTTATCTTTGTATCTGCTCCATAATGAAATATGCATGGTCATTAGTGCTATGATAAATTGATCCACTCATCACTTAAACATGGATTGACCTTTCTGTAGTTAGAAACCCGACAAGGCCATGAAATCCGACATCTGGCCTTGTTTGGGGCTGTATGGTCAGTCAGCTCCCTTGGTTCCTCCTTGAGCCCCGGCCAGGCTTTGGGAGGAACCCAAGAGGAGAATGAAACCAGATGTTCCTGCACTAGAAGTGCTGTCAGTTTGTTTATTCAGCACTGTCAGAGCTGGGCCCTCTCCCAGCCAGGTTGGAGCCTCAGCTGTGGCTGGAGGCCCCTGCAGGAATTCCCAGTGTCCGGGAGTGGCTCTGCAGTCCTTGGCTGTGACAGCTGCCCCCAGCTGATGTGTGGGTCTGGGTGATGGCAAAGTCTGAGGGTGACTGCTGCTGTCTCTTTCTTAATCACTGCAGGCAATCCTTGGTAGTGATGATTGGGTGCATTGCTGAGCTTCTCCTTTTGTGATTCTTTGCAGCTCTGCATTAGAATAAATCACACCATTGCTGAACTTAGTGTCTGTGTCTTTGGTGCTGACCCTGCTCATGGGCAGAACAGACACTGCAGCCCCAGAGAACCAAAGGTGCCTTGTGAGGGCACCTGGTGCAGGGCCTGGTGTGAGCAAGGGGACCAGAGTGACACTGTGAGGCCACATGGAACCAAGGGGACCAGAGTGACACTGTGGGGACACATGGAACCAAGGGGACCAGAGTGACACTGTGAGGCCACATGGAACCAAGGGGACCAGAGTGACACTGTGGGGACACATGGAACCAAGGGGATCAGAGTGACACTGTGGGGACACATGGAACCAAGGGGACCAGAGTGACACTGTGGGGACACATGGAACCAAGGGGACCAGAGTGACACTATGGGGCCACATGGAACCAAGGGGACCAGAGTGATACTGTTACAAACGAGGCCAGGACTCGGATGGAAAAAAATAAAAAAATTCCTCGTTTCTTCTATTAACTACCAAAGACGGGAGCCCAGGATAAGCCCACGCTCCTCACCACAAGCCAGAGAACACATCCAAAACAACAGTGTAACAATTCAGTACACCGGATGCTCCTTGGCATACGTTGTGTCTGCCAGAGAACGCTGGCAGAGCTCCAACACTCCCTTTTATCCGCTCCTGTCCTCCTCTGATTGGGGCGCTCAGGATCCTCTCTCTGACTGGCCAGTTGTCTAGGGTTTGATTGGTTTATAATGAGAGTCATCCTGGACCAATCATTCTGCCAGGGCGTCGAGTGTTTGGTCCGTTGCCATTACCAATCCAGGCTCGTGGTTTTGATGCTGCCTGCATCATTCTTCTACATTTACATATAACTCAAACAACTTATTTAAATCTGGCAAACTTAACACTGGAGCTGTAACTAACTTCTCTTTCAGTTCCTTCAGTTTCTCTTCATCTTCTTCACTCCATGTCACAGGTTCACTCCCTACTAGCTTTTCATATAAAAATTTTACTAATTGGGTGTGCCTATCGATCCACATTTTACAGTACCAAATTAGACCTAATAATTTTCTTATATCTGTTTTGGGTTTTGGTGTTGGTAATGATAGAATGCTCTGTACTCAGTTTACATCTAACTTTTTATAACCTCTCCCAATTAAGTGTCCTAAATACCGAACCTCGGGCTCTACAAATTGCCACTTCTTTTTAGAGACTTTCAACCCTTTTTCACCTAGGAAATTTAGCAGTTTAACGGTTGTCTGTTTAACTTCTTCTTCTAATTTTCCTGAGACTAAAAGATCATCTACATACTGTAGAATTTGGACTTCCCCAATTGGAACGAATGGTTGCAGTATCTCTTCTAATGCCTGACCAAATAAATTAGGGGATTCAGTAAACCCCTGAGGGAGTCGGGTCCACTGTAGTTGTTGTTTTCTTCCTGTGCTCTCGTCATGCCATTCAAAGGCAAACCAACTTCGGCTTTGTTTTTCGAGGGGGCAGGCCCAAAAGGCATCTTTTAAATCTATAACACTGAACCATGCATGATCTGATGGGTCTCTGGTCAATAACGTATAGGGATTGGTTACTACTGGATAACGAGCAATGGTTTGCTTGTTTACTTCCCTCGGATCTTGCACTAAGCGATAGGTACCATCTGGTTTCTTAACTGGTAAAATTGGTGTATTATGAGGGGACGTGCATGGTTCTAAGATTCCATCTTTTATTAATTCTTTTATTACTGGGTTCAACCTTTGTTTTCCTTCTGCTGAGATGGGATATTGCTTCTTCCTAATTGGGGGTATATTAGGTTTCATCTTGACCTCTATTGGGGGAATTTCCAGTAATCCTCGACCCCCTTCTTCTGCCCATACCCTTGGATCTATTTCTCCCTCATCTTCTTGTTTTAAAACCATCATTTTTGCCACCATCCGACCTTCTTCTGGCACTACACCAATATTTAGTTGTATTTGCAAATCTTGCCCTGAAGATTACTGCCTATTTTTGGCATGTACTACATATCTACACACCTTTCTCTAAAGCTCCCTTTCACAGGAACCTGTTCTATAATCAATACTTCAAATGGTTTGCTCTCTGCACCTTTAACTTTACACTTCCTGTCACTCACTACACATTCTTTTGGAATCATGCAAACACTCGATCTGTCAGCTCCAGTATCAACTAAAAATTCATATTCTTCGCTCTGGGTGCCAATTTCTAATTTTACCCAGGGCTCATCTCGATCTTCTTTCTCTTCCCCCAGAGCATAGAGCCCCCGACACCCCTAGTCGTCATCTCCTCCATCTCCTCTGAGGATCCATTCTAAGGTGTCTTGTTCCCTTGCAATGGCTTCATCCATCTTTTTCTTCCTACAAAATCTCTGTATGTGCCCTTTCTCTTGGCAATAATAACAGGTGATACCAGAGTCACTGTCTGCCCAGGGTAACTTCTTCTCTCTGACTCCCTTCTCTTCTCTACTTCTCCTCTCGGTCCATGTCCTCTTGGCTTATTGTTCCTTGGTTCATCTCTTTTTGGCTCATCTCTCTTGTCTCTTACACTTTCCCTAGCTACCGCTATCATCACCTTTGCTTTTGTCCTTGCTTTTTCCTCTTCTCTCCTTAGATAGACTTTCTGTGCTTCTCTTAACAACTCATTCAGTCCTTTCTCATGCCAATCATCTAATTTCTCTAATTTCCTTCTGATATCTGCCCATGCTCGAGTTACAAATCGCACTTTTACTAACACTTGCCCCTCCGAGCTTTCTGGGTCAACACTGGAATACAATTGGAAGTTTCTCTTCAGTCTCGAGCCACACACTAGGTGACTCATCTTTTTCTTGCTGGCTGTCAAATGCCAGTTTGGCATTATTTGTTCTCGGGACAGCCTCCCTTATCCCTCTTATTATCAAAGACCTGTAATCCCTCATGTTCCTTCTTCCAAGTTCATCATTGGGGTCCCAGTCTGGTGGATTATGCAGCAGCTTAGTTTCTCCTCGTGGACCAACTGGGTTTTCTCTCTCCCATATCCTCATCCCTGCTGCTCGAATTAATTGAATTTCTTCTAGGGAAAAGAGGATATTTAATATTGAATTCAACTCTTCCCAGGTATAAACACTGGGACCCAAGAACTGATCTAACTGATTTGAAATCCCAATAGGATCTTCTAACAAAGTCTTTATTTCCTTTCTAAAGTTTCTCACTTCTGAGGCTGTCAAGGGTGCATTCACGAATCCAATGCCTCCTACTACTCCACGCATTGGGACTTCCCTAAGAGGGAAGAGCCTCTCTACTTTTGTTACTTTTGACCTTGTGTTACAATAAGGCCCTTCTGCTTGACTATTTCCTCGGAATGTACTAGGGGACACAGTATTCGGTTGGCTCGATTCCCAGTTGGGAGGAGGTAAGGGAATTGCAGTGGGTGTAGGGGAAGGAACTGAATTGGTAGGGTGTATCAGGGAGGAATTTGGAAGAGTGGCTGGAGGGGCTGAAGAAAAGGTTGTGGACATAGTGGGGTTTAAGGATGGCGATGGAGTAACTGTTGAGGCAAACAGGGGACTTGGGTTAGAGTTTGAAGGGTGAGGAACTGGGCACTCAACAGGTGGAACTGTGGGAGGGACCAGGGTCCCTACCTGTGAGGCTGAGGAAGGAACTTGGGGTGCTACTGAAGATACAGGGGAAATAGCTGAAGGTGTGACTGGGGGAACTGAGGCAAGAGCTGGGGATGCCACAGAAGGAGTTGGGAGAAGAGCTGAAGGTGGGGCTGGAGATGCTGGGGAAAGGACTGGAGGCACAGCTGGGGGTGTTGTGGGATAGATTGGAGGAGGGGCTAGGGATAATGAGGGTTGTAGAGGTTGGGCTAAGGGAGGTGGAGATTGAATCTGAGGGGATGTATAAGGGCTAGGGGAAGGCGCTACAGGTGGAGTTAATGGTGGAGGTGGGGGAAGACAATCTAAGGGATCCCATTTCTTTTCTGTTCTCTTATCTTTGTCATTTTCTGGTTCCTTTGAGACTTTATATACTCTTACCTTCTTGTCCCAAATTTCATTCTCTAACCAACATGCTGCATATTGTATTTCCTCTTCGTTTTGAGACTTCTTTAATCTTACATGTTTATTTAGAGCAGCACATAGCCACTTTTCTTTAGATTCATCCCAGGGCCAATAAACAGGTCCTTCATGGATACTTTCTTTTGGCCAAATTTCCACGCTGTATTTTATCATTGCTATTTTGTTCAAATCCTTTAGATTACTATCTTCCTCCCAATTTTCTAGCATTTCTCCTAGAGGACTATTTGGAGGAATACCTCTTACTTCTCTTTCTTCCTTTGTTCTTTTTGAATTCTTACTTACACATTTCCCCATCTTAAATACTCAAGTGGTAATCTCAACTAAACCTTTAAATACTGTTAGAGTTACTGTACAAATGTGATAATGTTAATTGCAATCTTTGCTTAAGCAAATATACTGTGAGAAAAACAAATATGGTTTTTCGTGGGGGGAAAAAAAAAATATGGCTACCCATGGGAAAACTAAATATGGCTACTCGTGGGAAAAATAATAATTACTAGTTTAAAATAAATGATATAATAATATAATTTTCAAATTATTTGACTTCAAAAATTATTCTTTAAAAATGTCAATAGAGGTGGCCAATTAATGTACT
The DNA here is from genome assembly GCF_021018805.1 of Prinia subflava. NCBI lineage: Eukaryota > Metazoa > Chordata > Aves > Passeriformes > Cisticolidae > Prinia > Prinia subflava. Next base: position 3,009,263 of record NC_086272.1, read on the forward strand.
AATAAAGATAGTAGCTAATAAAAATAATAGTAATTAATTTTAAAAGGTATAAAATAAATGAAATTATTACAGAACTTTTCAAAGATGGCTGCTTACTAAAAGGAGGAGGGGGGCCTTAACACTGACTGGAGCAACCACAAAATGGTGGCGTTGCCCTGGCAACCAAGAATCACAAGAGTCACAAGATGGCGACGTCACCTTGCCGCACTTCAGAAACTCAAAATGGCGACTTTGCCTCACAACCAGGATTCACAAAATGGCGACACTGCCCTGACACACTCAGAAATTCACTTCACTGGACTCTTCACAATCACTGAACTAGTTCTCCTTTTTCTAATGAGCAGTCTGAGGACTCTTGGTCTCCCCTTACTTCAGAACCTCGTTCACTAGTTTTCCTGCAATTGCAATTCAAATAACATCGTGCAAAGTCAACACACAATATACTATCCACATAAAAACTTCTTACTTAAAGCAGCTATTGCCAACAAAATGTGCCTAAGTAGTCTTAGACTCAAAATTAAAACTCAGTTAACTCAGACTCTTGGAGGAAAGAAAAGGTTAATTTCCCTATTCTGACAGGTTCTACCGTCCCTCACACTCCTAGTGAGTGCGAAGGTCCTCCCACAGCCAGCGGCCCCGTCACTTGGTCCCCACACCGTGAGGAACCCGCTCTCACCCTCCCTTTGTGAGGTGAGTCTTCTCTCCCCTGACTATAAATCCCCCTTGGATCTCTAATAATCAGGGTCCTAATTCCCCTTAAACTGGGCCCTCTCCCCCTCCCCTGCCAAAAAGGGGGCAATCCCCTATCCGGCGGCCACCCCAACCTGTTGGTCACCGGGTAGGAGCATTTTCCCAGTCTTAAGGGTCCTAACTCCCCACAGACAGACCCTCACCGGTAGTAGATCTGCTTTGAGGAATAACCCTCCAGGTGGACTTCTGGAACTCTACCTCTGCCACTCCCCTACCTATGAATATCCCTTGGATTCCTATTAGGTAGGAGCCCAAAGGCACCCTAGTTCCAAAGTCCACCCCTCGGAGTTCTCCTGTCCCACCCAGGGGTCAGTCCAGCAACCTCACACGCTGCGTCCCTCCCGTTGGAACCACAAGGGAAACGGGAGCCTGCACGGGTAAGGGCGGCGAAAAGGAGAGTACTCCCTCGTCTCCCGCCTTTAAGGGTCCCCAGAGGTACCGCACACACTCCTTCATCACTCACTCCCCTCTGTTGGAGGTCTGCACCCACTTCGGGGGTCTGGATTACCAGCCCCTGCCTCACTCACTCACTCATACAGTCTCGCACCCCCTTATGCCAGTCCCCACTCACGGTACCGACCTGTGCACCGCGAGCCCCGCTCCCTCTCGGAGGGTCCTCTCAGTCTGAGTTGCTGTGCCCTTGGTAGTTCTTCGGGAAAACCAGCGCCCCTTCTCACGGTCCCGAGAAAATCCGTAATCCAAGGTGGAAGAAAAAAAGATTCTTCTCAGACGCGTCTTCCTTGAATCCGTCCTTCCTTGGGACCGCCTCTGGGTGTGGCTTATCATGGACGAGTCCCCAAAATTGTTACAAACGAGGCCAGGACTCAGATGGAAAAATAAAAAAAATATTCCTCGTTTATTCTATTAACTACCAAAGATGGGAGCCCAGGATAAGCCCAGGCTCCTCACCACAAGCCAGAGAACACATCCAAAACAACAGTGTAACAATTCAGTACACCGGATGCTCCTTGGCATACGTTGTGTCCGCCAGAGAACACTGGCAGAGCTCCAACACTCCGTTTTATCCGCTCCTGTCCTCCTCTGATTGGGGCGCTCAGGATCCTCTCTCTGACTGGCCAGTTGTCTAGGGTTTGATTGGTTTATAATGAGAGTCATCCTGGACCAATCATTCTGCCAGGGTGTCGAGTGATTGGTCCGTTGCCCCTACCAATCCAGGCTCGTGGTTTTGATGCTGCCTGCATGATGGCATCTGTGGAGCTGTTCTTGTTGTCACAGTTCCAGCGTTTGCAGAGACACTACTAACATGTACCCCAAACATGCAAACCTAAGAACTGTTACTTATAACACCCCAGAAACATTTATCACAAACTTATAACACTACTTTATTTCTAAGTTTCATTAATAGCAGAAATAAGAGAAACTATATTAATGCAGCAGAATTTTTCAACATTCTACATACAGCTTTCATTTTAATATTTGCAAAAAGCCAATAAGGTGATGTGCTCTTCTAACACTCTGCCTCCAGTTCCTGCATCGAGGGAGTTGCCAGCCCTGGCAATGGCCCGGGGACGCCTCAGAGCAGAACTGTCCCAGGGCTCTGTCCCAGCAGAGGGCCCCAGGAAATGTCCTGGTGTCTTGGTTTGGAGAGACATGGATCTGCCAGGGAAAACTGGAGTTTCCCTTGGAATGCAGAACGTAAAAACCCCTTCCCACCAAATTAATACAATTTTGCCATTTGGAGCTTTCTGGCAAAAAGATGGGAATAGGGATAACTGTTGTTTACTAGGAATATTGAAAAATACAAATGCAGTAGTAGAAAAAAACACAAACAAGCAAACAAACAAAAGTCCCAGAAAACCCTGACAGAGTCAGAGACACAACCTGACACCCTGTTGTCAGGCTATTGGAGGCAGACCAAAAAAATCCTGGAGTAGCAGATGTTCTGTGGAGTAGAGATGATCCTGTAGGAAAATGGGTCCAGTGCTGGTGAGATGGGTCCCATCTTCCTCCGAGGATACAGGAGAAAACCAGCTAAATTAGAGTTTAGATTAATGATTAGACTGCAGGTTTTATGCTGGTGGAAAGGCTTTGGCTCCTCCCACTGGGTGGAGCATCTCACAGTGGGATGAGGTGATGTTATCAGTCATGTGAGAGGCCTTAAATGGCCCATTCACGGGTGATGTCCCTCAGAGGAGGAGGAAAGGAAGAAGAGATAAGAAGGCACTGCCTCATCTGGTGTTATCAGGTGTCCCATTAACAGAAGGCATCTGCCCTCTTTCTACCCCTAGAGTTACAAGAGATAAAGAACAATATCTCCCAACTGACTTCAACAGATGAAAATAGAATACACATTTTTGGTTCCATTTTTCAACCCAAGACACCTGGCTGTGAGAAGCAGGGCAGAGAGAAAGGCGCTGGCCCGGGCAGCTGCTGCCCTGCAGGCACCGGCTCTGCTGCCCAGCAGGGTCCCAGAGTGACCACAGGGGTTTGCAGATGGACACGGAGCGGCCACAGCACACGATGGGCAGGAGGGAATGACCTGTCCCAAGGAAAAAAGAGAGAAAAACGACCTGTGCTGTGTTGGCCTGGTTTTTCGGAGGTTTTTTAAAGCCTTCTAGGTGTTCATAAGATGGAGTCACTTCTTTAGTTTCTGTACAATATTAAGGGTCAGCTTTTCACTTTCTCACACTTTAGACCAGAGATAACCTTTCTTGTTTTTGTTCACTGTCCTTTGTTTCCATATTTCTAGCCTGAAAATAATGTTGGTTGACAGCTGGTCTGGCCAGCGGGGTGAAGGGGTAGTAACCCCAGAAGCCAACCCACAACCAGACCCACAAATGCATAAAAATGAAAGAAATAAACAGGCTCGTTCTCTTTTTGGGGACCACCCTGGGAGCCTTGGGAATTCCCCTCTGGGATCCATGGACCACGCTGGGATGATCTGGAATTTCAGTTTCATGACACAACACGCCACGACCCTCCCAAGAGCCCTCAGTTCACTCAAACCCACCATGCCCCCCATTCCCTGGAAGTTCAGCCCATGTCCCCACCCATGTCCGTGTGCCCTGATGTCCCCACCCATGCCCGTATCCCCACCATGCCCCCAGTCTTGGCTCCCCCCTACCCAACAGCGGCGCTGCGGCGGCCGCGGGGCAGAGCGGGTGGGAAAGGGGGGCCTGGGCTGGGGGCGGAGCAGGGGCGGGAGGAAGAGGAGGGAGAGACGAAGGGGAGGAGCAGCAACACGACGAGCACCGAGAGGAGGGAGAGGGAGAGGGTCGGTCTTCTAGGGCAAGATTTGCAAATACAACTAAATATTGGTGTAGTGCCAGAAGAAGGTCGGATGGTGGCAAAAATGATGGTTTTAAAACAAGAAGATGAGGGAGAAATAGATCCAAGGGTATGGGCAGAAGAAGGGGGTCGAGGATTACTGGAAATTCCCCCAATAGAGGTCAAGATGAAACCTAATATACCCCCAATTAGGAAGAAGCAATATCCCATCTCAGCAGAAGGAAAACAAGGGTTGAACCCAGTAATAAAAGAATTAATAAAAGATGGAATCTTAGAACCATGCATGTCCCCTCATAAGACACCAATTTTACCAGTTAAGAAACCAGATGGTACCTATCGCTTAGTGCAAGATCCGAGGGAAGTAAACAAGCAAACCATTGCTCGTTATCCAGTAGTAACCAATCCCTATACGTTATTGACCAGAGACCCATCAGATCATGCATGGTTCAGTGTTATAGATTTAAAAGATGCCTTTTGGGCCTGCCCCCTCAAAAAACAAAGCCGAAGTTGGTTTGCCTTTGAATGGCATGACGAGAGCACGGGAAGAAAACAACAACTACAGTGGACCCGACTCCCTCAGGGGTTTACTGAATCCCCTAATTTATTTGGTCAGGCATTAGAAGAGATACTGCAACCATTCGTTCCAATTGGGGAAGTCCAAATTCTACAGTATGCAGATGATCTTTTAGTCTCAGGAAAATTAGAAGAAGAAGTTAAACAGACAACCGTTAAACTGCTAAATTTCCTAGGCGAAAAAGGGTTGAAAGTCTCTAAAAAGAAGTTGCAATTTGTAGAGCCCGAGGTTCGGTATTTAGGACACTTAATTGGGAGAGGTTATAAAAAGTTAGATGTAAACCGAGTACAGGGCATTCTATCATTACCAACACCAAAAACCAAAACAGATATAAGAACATTATTAGGTCTAATTTGGTACTGTAAAATGTGGATCGATAGGCACACCCAATTAGTAAAATTTTTATATGAAAAGCTAGTAGGGAGTGAACCTGTGACATGGAGTGAAGAAGATGAAGAGAAACTGAAGGAACTGAAAGAGAAGTTAGTTACAGCTCCAGTGTTAAGTTTGCCAGATTTAAATAAGTTGTTTGAGTTATATGTAAATGTAGAAGAAGGAGTAGCTTATGGAGTTTTAACTCAGGACTAGTGTGGAGTTAGGAAACCGATTGCTTACATATCCAGGTTACTAGACCCAGTTGTGAGAGGGTGACCTACTTGCCTCCAAGCGGTAGCAGCTACTGTAGTTCTGGCAGAAGAAAGCTACAAGTTAACATTTGGAAATAAAATTAAAGTGTACACCCCACATGACCTCAAGGCAATATTGAACGAAAAAGCCAGTCAATGGAGCTCAGATAGCCGATTGTTTAAATATGAATTAATATTAAATAATATTCAGAATTTAGAATTGGCCACTACAAGAGTGCAGAACCCAGCGCAATTTTTGTATGGAACATCTGAAAGTACATTAGAACACTGGTGCCTTGAGATCATTGATTTACAAACAAAAATCAGAGAAGATTTATGGGAGTATCCACTGCCTGAAGGAGAAGTCCTCTTTGTAGATGGCTCCTCGAGAATAGTAGAAGGGAAACGAGTGTCAGGGTATGCAGTTATAAATGGGAAAGATATGACAGTAGTAGAAAAAGGGAAATTATCTGCAAAGTGGTCAGCTCAGTGTTGTGAAATTTATGCATTGTTAAGAGGACTTAAATGGCTTGAGTACAAAAAAGGCACTATATACACAGATTCCAAATATGCCTATGGAGTGGAGCATACCTTTGGGAAAATATGGGTAGAGGGGGGCTTTGTGAACTCAAAGGGGAAATCACTAGTTCACGAAAATCTAATCAGGGAAGTGTTAGAAGCCCTAAGGAGCCCCTTAGAAATTGCAGTAGTCCATGTTAGAGGCCATCAAAAGGGAAATTCAAAAGAGGTCCAAGGCAATAACTTAGCAGACCAGATAGCCAAGGAAGCTGCTTTAGAAGATCAAAGTAAAGTTTTCTATTTAACCAATCTGGGAGACAAAGATGACAAAGAAGTACCAACATTTAGTGAAAAAGAACTAGAAGAGTTACAGAAGCATGGAGCGGTTCAGAATGAAAAAGAGGAATGGAACATGCCCGATGGGAGGCAAGTGTTGAATAAGGCACTAACTAGGAAAGTGTTAGAAAGCCTCCATGCCTCAACTCACTGGGGAACTCAAGCACTCTGTGACCATTTTATGAGAACTTATGTGTGCATTGGAGCCTTTGAGGTAGCAAAATCTGTAACTCGGGATTCTATGCTTTGTCAGCGAGTAAATAGGAAAGTAATGAAGAAAATGCCACCAGGAGGAAGAGAGCTAGCAACAAGACTGTTTCAAAGTATCCAAGTAGATTTTACTGAGATGCCTCAAGTGCAGAGATATAAATATCTATTAGTTATCATAGACCACTTAACATATTGGGTGGAGGAGTTTCCAACAATAAAGGCAACAGCTGAAGCAGTTAGTAAAGTTTTTTGGAACAAGTAATCCCAAGGTACGGAGTTACAAACATCATAGATTCAGATAGAGGCCCTCACTTTACAGCGAACATTTTACAACAAGTAACTGAGGCTTTAAATATTACCTGGAAGTTCTATACCCCCTGGGGACCGCAGAGCTCAGGACGAGTCGAAAGAATGAACCAGACATTGAAACTAACACTTACAAAATTAACAGAAGAGACAAAAATGAGCTGGTTGAAATGTCTACCTTTGGCTCTGATGAGAATTAGAACACAGCCCAGAGCAGATTTAGGGATCTCTCCATATGAAATGATGTTCGGTTTGCCCTTTTTGACTGCCAGAGATAATTTTGGAACCTATGAAGAAGGGGAGCAGAGTGTTCGAAAGTATGTACAGACTATTAGTAGTCTGTACATACTTTCTTAATTCCCTGAAGGAATTAAGAGAAAAAGGTTATCTCCCTCAGACCACCCCCATTGATTTTAAAATTCACAGATTCCAACCTGGGGACTGGGTTTTGATAAAAACTTGGAAGGAACAACCGTTAATCCCGAAATGGGAAGGTCCTTTTCAGGTCCTCCTGGTCACAGAGACTGCAGTACGTACCCAAGAAAAAGGATGGACACATGCTTCCAGAGTAAAAGGACCAGTTTCCGCCCCAACTGAATAGACAATAGTAAAAGCAGCAGATACTAAACTGATTCTGAAGAAGAAGCCACAAGAGAGACCAGAAGAGTAAAAAGTTTCTTTACAACAGTAAAAAGTCTTCTTTTAAAAAGCTAAAATCTGAAGTTTATCTGTATGACTTAAAGCTAAGAGTTCTAAAAAGTGGTTTGTTAACAATCTATGGTATCAAAATGTTAGAAATTTGATCTAACTTCTGGTATTTTTCATTGCAGACCCTAGAGCCTAAAAAAATAGAGCATCCTCCCATGCACCTAGTAATCTGACCCCAAAAGAAGAAAAAGAAACAAGTCGATACAAAAAGGGAATGTGAGTTCCTGGAACCAGGAGGAGAATAGTAGCCAGTAAGACCGCCACGGGGGGCAAGGCCGGGTCAGAACACACTCTTGCCACACGGAGTGGTAGATCCTCTAGGAAGAGAGCAGAGGAGAGAGATGAGTGGGAGAGTGTTCTGTGCCGGACCCCCGTTGATCTGGGCCCTCCTAGTGATAACTATTACAAAAGGAGATGGGTCCTGTGACAAGTGCTGCTACCCCTTATATGCAGGAGACTCTCGGACAGCCGTCCTTAGAATACATTCCAATCCAAGCCCTGCTTGTATTGACTTTTCACGATTAATAACCTGTAAAGAAGATGGCGAAATCTATTGGCTTTTCGAAAATGTAGGGAATTTTAAACAAAAATTGCTAGGAGAATGCCCTATGAGGAAAAAATGGATCTGCACTGAAAGATCCTAAGCTCGAAGAAACAGGGGGAAAAAAAAAAAATACTATGAACCAGATTTAATTAAAGAAAGAGAGGCAAATGGGATAATTAAAATGGGACCTGAAATTCAAGTGTATGGAGGGAAAAATTTGTATTTAGATCTGGCAGAGAAAATAAGTCATGAGTTCAATGTCACTAACTGTTGGATTTGTGGAGATACCAGAATGGGTATCTCCCATGAATGAAACATGAGAACCAACCAAGAAAGCCCAGAAACAGCGAAAGAAATATATGAAAATTACCAGAAGATGCGAGAAATAAATCAAGTTTATGAAGAAACGGTTTAATATAAAAGTTCGATATTAAGTAGTTGATGTGGGCAAAAGGCCCGATCAAATTCTTAGAGGGGGGAAATTGTTAAAAGTAGATAAATGCTTCTGGGGTGTTATAACAGCTCTTAAGTTTGTATGTTTGGGGAAATTGTTATAAGTTTGTGATAAATGTTTCTGGGGTGTTATAAGTAACAGTTCTTAGGTTTGCATGTTTGGGGTACATGTTAGTAATGTCTCTGCAAACGCTGGAACTGTGACAACAAGAACAGCTCCACAGATGCCATCATGCAGGCAGCATCAAAACCACGAGCCTGGATTGGTAGGGGCAATGGACCAATCACTCGACGCCCTGGCAGAATGATTGGTCCAGGATGACTCTCATTATAAACCAATCAAACCCTAGACAACTGGCCAGTCAGAGAGAGGATCCTGAGCGCCCCAATCAGAGGAGGACAGGAGCGGATAAAAGGGAGTGTTGGAGCTCTGCCAGCGTTCTCTGGCGGACACAACGTATGCCAAGGAGCATCCGGTGTACTGAATTGTTACACTGTTGTTTTGGATGTGTTCTCTGGCTTGTGGTGAGGAGCCTGGGCTTATCCTGGGCTCCCATCTTTGGTAGTTAATAGAAGAAAAGAGGAATATTTTTTTTATTTTTCCATCCGAGTCCTGGCCTCGTTTGTAACAGTATCACTCTGGTCCCCTTGGTTCCATGTGGCCCCACAGTGTCACTCTGGTCCCCTTGGTTCCATGTGGCCTCACAGTGTCACTCTGGTCCCCTTGGTTCCATGTGGCCCCATAGTGTCACTCTGGTCCCCTTGGTTCCATGTGGCCCCACAGTGTCACTCTGGTCCCCTTGGTTCCATGTGGCCCAACAGTGTCACTCAGGTCCCCTTGGTTCCATGTGGCCTCACAGTGTCACTCTGGTCCCCTTGGTTCCATGTGGCCCCACAGTGTCACTCTGGTCCCCTTGGTTCCATGTGGCCTCACAGTGTCACTCTGGTCCCCTTGGTTCCATGTGGCCTCACAGTGTCACTCTGGTCCCCTTGGTTCCATGTGGCCCCACAGTGTCACTCTGGTCCCCTTGGTTCCATGTGGCCTCACAGTGTCACTCTGGTCCCCTTGGTTCCATGTGGCCCCACAGTGTCACTCTGGTCCCCTTGGTTCCATGTGGCCCCACAGTGTCACTCTGGTCCCCTTGCTCACACCAGGCCCCGCAGTGTCACAGGGCACCTTTGGTTCTCTGGGGCTGCAGTGTCTGTTCTGCCCCTGAGCAGGGTCAGCACCAAAGACACAGACACAAAGTTCAGCAATGGTGTGATTTATTCTAATGCAAAACTGCAAAGAATCACAAAAGGAGAAGCTCAGCAATGCACCCAATCATCACTACCAAAGATTGCCTGCAGTGATTAAGAAAGAGACAGCAGCAGTCACCCTCAGACTTTGCCATCACCCAGACCCACACATCAGCTGGGGGAGCTGTCACAGCCAAGGACTGCAGAGCCACTCCCGGACACCGGGAATTCCTGCAGGGGCCTCCAGCCACAGGTGAGGCTCCAACCTGGCTGGGAGAGGGCCCAGCTCTGACAGTGCTGAATAAACAAACTGACAGCACTTCTAGTGCAGGAACATCTGGTTTCATTCTCCTCTTGGGTTCCTCCCAAAGCCTGGCCAGGGCTCAAGGAGGAACCAAGGGAGCTGACTCTGACCATACAGCCCCAAACAAGGCCAGATGTCGGATTTCATGGCCCTGTCCAGCTTCTAACTACAGAAAGGTCAATCCATGTTTAAGTGATGAGTGGATCAATTTATCACAGCACTAATGACCATGCATATTTCATTATGGAGCAGATACAAAGATAACCTTTGGTTGGAAGGTTCATCCAGAGGTCACCTTTGGCTCAGGGCCTGTTGTTCAGGCCTCACTCGGGCCTGTTGTCCAGGCCTTGGCACTTCAGGGACATGGTTTAGTGCTGGGCTTGATAGTGCTGGTGAACAGCGGAACTGGATGTGCTCAGAGGTCTTTCCCAACATGAAGGACTCCATAATTCCAGGATTCCATCTGCTGGATTCATCCAAGACCATGTTAGCAGCATTACTTTGGTCAAAAAGTTTCCTCTTGCTCAGCTCTTGTGGCCTAAGGCTTCAGTTCCTTCAGCTCCTGGTGCTAAGCTGCTCATGCTGAACGAGATGACTCAGAGAGAAGAACACAGAGTTCATGCAATTCCTTCATGGACACTGAGAGGGGAGGGTGTGGAAACAGGAACATTGTTTGGTGTGGCCTCCCCTCTACCCTTCACACCTTTCAGTGCTTTGAACCAGCCCAGAGCTTTCTCCAAGAGTGCAATGGAGCAGCTGTTCCTGCTCCCAGCTCTGGCTCTTCCCAGGCTCTGACCTTGCCTGCTTTTGTCCCTCTTGCTGTGCCCTCCGTTCCCCTGTGCTCGGTGGCTGCTGCCCAGGACTGTGGGACTGGCACAGATCCAGTGGTCGAGCTCCTCCTTTCTCTGCCCTTGGAGCTGCCCGGGCACAGCAGCCTTTTCCATCTGGAAGCTGCACATGGAGAGGGAGTCCCCACCTCTGTTCCTTGCACAGCCCCCAGGAGCCCAGGGCTGCCATCTCAAGGCCCTGCTGGCCCTGAGGGCTCCCAGGTGTCTCAGGCTGCTGTGACACCCCTGCACACGGGAGGGAAGAGTGGCAGAGCTGTGCTCAAAGTCAGCTCCATGTGCTGCTGCTGCTGCTGTGGGGGTCATTTGTGCAGCCCTGCCCAGAGGGAGGGCTCAGCTCCAGGCCCTGCTGCTGCTCCCTGGGCTCAGCCCCAGGTTGGTTGTTGCTGGCAGTGCCAGCAGAGGCGGTGGCTGCAGCAGCGGGTGCTGACAGTGCCCCAAGCCCCGGGGCCGCAGGGGTCCCTGGGCTGGGGCTGGCAGGGAGCTGCCCCTTGTTCTCCCTCTGCCCTGCAGAGCTGGGCTGGGCACAAGTGGGGCAGCACAGCAAACAGGGAGCCTGCCAGACTCCTGCAGCTCTGTCTGCTCAGAGTTTGGGCCTTGGAGCTGCAAGTGCACAAAGGCAGCTGCTTCTGCTCCCTCTGTGTGTGCCCGTGTCCAGCAGTGCTGCTGCATCAGTCTGTGCCCAGCAATGGGGAAAAGCCTCAGCCCTGCTGGGCCAGGAGCTGCCGGGCTGTGCCGGAGCAGCTCAGCCAGCGGGAAGGGAGCTCCTCCACACGGGAACCAGCAGCAAAGCACTGGAGCACCTCGTTCTTGGGCACAGCCCAAATTCTGGGAGGGAATAAAAGAGTTATTCACGTGCATTGGTGCGTCAGCACTGCAGGTGCTGTGCCTGCAAACACATGGCTCGAGATGTGCAAAGGAATTCTGCAACTCTTGACTGGATCAGGATGTCACCAGTGCTGAACTCCAGTTTAGTCCAAAGCCACTTTCCACCTGTGCTGGTCTCTGCTAGATCTTTTTCTTCAGGGTTTCCAGACAAAAGCAAACAGAGGAGGAGCCTACATTTTCATTGTTTATCCAAAATGTCTCTCATTTTGCTGTACATTCCTCTTTTAGGATGTGTTATCCACTTAACAAGGAAAAGAAAAAAGGAAAAAACAGGGAAAAAAGAAAGGGAGAACAAAAAACAAACATGGAGTGAAAAATCTTCTGTAACTTTAGATTAAGAGGTAGCTGATCTTCTTAAAAAGACAACTAAATTACTTAATTTGTGAATGTTTTGATGGCATAGATCCATCTCACTGACCTCAGTATCCTTTTTTAAAAGTATATGGGTTTTCTTTCCAATATTAAGTTATTTGAAATTGTTGTTGAAGCATTAAGAAACTGGCCTATGGATTGTGCATGACTGTATCTTGAGGGTAAAAAATACTACAGTTTGACACTTCGACCTAGAGTTGCAACTGAAAGTTGTAAATCCCAGTGGATTGTGTGACAGCAGCCTTTCCTTGAGAATTTGCAGCATCACAAAGACTTCATCAGTGGGCTTGGGGGTGCTTGGAGCTTTGTCCTGTTCCACTCTGGGATGTCATGAAACAGGACTTCACCTGCCAACATGCCAGGTCACGTTCTGCCACCCCAGCTCCTTGGACCCTGTATCCCCCAAAGCAGACACAAAGTGTTTCTGCTGCTCCCCCCTTGACACAAATCCACAGAGCTGGGATTTTCCCAAGTCTCGTGTCTCAATTGCTCCATATTCCTAAAGAACCAGCAGAGTCCATCCCGATAAATACAGTGAGTTACACGGATGGTGTAACTTCCTGCCAAGAAATCCTGAAACTGCTTCTGAATGATGCTCCCTTCAGCTCTTGGACACCTACTCACACTGAGCTGGGAAAAATTGCCCTGGCCACTGGCTTACAAGTGAGTTATTCCAAACTTAGAACTGTGTGGGAAATCTCTATTCATCCCTATCCTTTTAGTATATCCATACATGGGGATGTGCATGGATGTGTCTTGTGCAAAGAGGAAGGAGTGTGCAAGCAACGTGACTGACACTTTCACTCTCTGTGTTCATTCCATACCCATGGGTACAAAGACATTATGGAAACACTGGCACACACAGACCCTTCTGTCCCTGCAGACAGAGACATCCCAGAGCCCCTGGCACACACAGACCCTTCTGTCCATGCAGACAGAGACATCCCAGAGCCCCTGGCACACACAGACCCTTCTGTCCATGCAGACAGAGACATCCCAGAGCCCCTGGCACACACAGACCCTTCTGTCCCTGCAGACAGAGACATCCCAGAGCCCCTGGCACACACAGACCATTCTGTCCATGCAGGCAGAGACATCCCAGAGCCCCTGGCACACACAGACCCTTCTGTCCATGGGTACAGACACATCCCAGAGCCCCTGGCACACACAGACCCTTCTCTCCATGCAGGCAGAGACATCCCAGAGCCCCTGGCACACACAGACCCCTCTGTCCCTGGAGGACGCAGCGCGGCGGGTGGAGCCGGTTGGTGGCAGCGAGTCCCCCACAGCAGGCCAGACCCGGCTCCAGCCCTGCCAGGCCCTGACAAGGCTCAGTGCCAGCTCCTCTGCAATGGGAAAGCCCTTCAGCCTTGTCCCTGCCCACAGGGGCACTGCTGGCCTGGCAGCGCAGTTTGTTTTCCCCACAGGCTGCAGGAGATGAGAACACAACACTGGCAAACACTGACTGGAAGCCACAGCTCTGGGTGCGCCCCATTGTCACCATGAGATTCTCCCAGTTTTCTGAGCATTCATACTAAAGTAGAAGTGTGCACCTTCTCACGCTCATTCATGTAAACAAGGAGAGTGTGTTTTGTAAATATTGCTATTGTTTTGAATTCCTTCTCCAAGAGAAGGGGAGGTTGAATGACAGTCCTTCTGACCAATGCCGTTGAGAGGTGGGAATGCCACTCTCCAATCCATGGGCACCTTGCTAAAAGTATATAATAGGAAGTAATAAACAAAGCAGGAGATTCTCCCTGCTGCTCTGATCTCCCCAGATTCGTGGCTCTGTGTGTCTTTTAGGGCGAGGCTCCCAGAGACAGCCCATGAACCTCAGCCCTGGCACCACTGTCTGCCCCAGGCTTCAGGGGATGCAGTGGGAGCCCGGCTGGGCTCTGCCCTGGGGCCATCCTGCAGGGACAGCTGCAAACAGGGAGCATTTCCTTGCCACAAACAGCCAAGCCAGGGGTGCAGGGCAGCTGCTCCAGCCCGCACTGCACTGCTGTGTGCTGTGCCCTGGGGCTGGGGCTCCCCGCAGAGGGGACTGCACTGGTGTGCCAGAGGAGACAAAGAAGCTTCAGCTTAACCTTAGTGAGGTGGGTGGGTGGGCTGGGAGAGTGAGGAGGCTCAAGGGGATTCACAGAGCTCATCCTGCTGAAAGGACAAGGAAAAGAGAGTGGGAACTCAGCACTGAGGAGAGCTGAGGGCTGGACAGCAGCTCTCACTGACACTAAAATGCCACAGGACCTCGGAGATATTGCTGCTCTTCAGCCAGTGACAGGATGAGGCCCTAAACCTGGGGTTTGGTCTTCCTTGTGGTGAAGGCCATCAAGGAAGGCAACAGTGTGACGGAGACTGTGATGGACTGGGAACTCACTGGGGGAAAGGAGGGAGCAGTTGTGAAATTTAAAAGTAGGTGGGGGAGAGAAATCTTCAGGAAAGGGCTGAGCTACACCTTGGGCAAGTTGATAAATGTCATTTGAGGTCATCCCAGATTGATTGCATTTCAGAAGTTCTTGATCAAGTTTAATTTTGGAGGGTGTGATGTTTTCCCTCGGAGATGTACACTCTGCAAGCTGCATTGCCCAAGTACTCAAGCAAGTCTCTGCTGCAGGTCGCACCATTTCTTCTTTGGCTGATTCTGGCCTGGGGCTGAGCTCCAGCAGAGCCCTGGCAGAGCCCAGAGCAGCCTCAGCATCCGCAGAGCCCAGCTGCAAGGAGAGAAACCAGAACCCGCCCGTCAGCTGAAGGCTCCTGTCCCCCTTGTCCCAGTGCCCGCCGTGCCCAGGCCATGCTGGCCGTGCCCAGAGCGGTGCCCAGAGCTGCCCATCATTGCTGCCCTTGGCAGCAGAGCAGGAGGGCAGGACATGTGCCCAGCCTGCAGCCAGCCGTGGCACATCCACCTCCTCAGCAGCTGCCCACAGCAGGATGCTCCTGTGCTGGCTGCCATCTCCCAAAAGCTCTGATCCCACCCAGGCCAAGAAGACGGGACCCACCTGACGCCATCCGCCGCTGGAAGAAAAGCTGCTCCCAAACGATGTCCTCAGCCTTCTCCAAGGGCACGGCCCATCCACGGCACGGCTGGTCCCAAGCACTTCCCCGTCCAGACTGGACAACACCTAGAACGCTTCCTTTAGAGAAACAAACAGCAAATTAACGAAAATAGACTACAGACAAAAAGGGAAAATGAGGGAAATGGCACAGTGGATACTGGGGGCTGTTGGCAGGGCCAGGACCCCACACCCATTTCACACCCACCCCAGCTCATGCCCCCCAGCCCTGCCAAAATGCACCTTGGCGCCCACTGAAAAATCAGTTGCTTCCACCCCGGCAAAAGGGGGAACCTTTGTTTCCCAGCCAGCCTGTGCAATGCCCAAATCTGGGAGCATCCCCCTGTGTGTGCACTCATCTGCAAATTCGCTGTGGAGCCTGGCTTTGAAGAAGGTGCCAGAATCGAAGTCCATCATCTTCAGCTTTGTGGTGGCCTGGTCGAGGAAGAGGTTTTCATCCTTGATGTTGTCCTGGCTGTCTCCAGCAGCAGCAGCCCCACCTGGCACAGCTTCTCCAGGGGCTGCTTCTCTTTCCCTGGGAGTGAGACCAGGCTGTCAGTGTTCTGCCCAGGGCCCCAGCTGGCAGTGACCCAGGACAAGCCAAAGCAGCTGGGATGGCAGCCAGCAGTGCTGGGCAGAGCAGCTCAGCTCCAGCACAGGGGCTGTGTGTTCCCATCTGATGACCCCTGTGCAGTGACACAGGCAGGACAAAAAAGTCTGGGTCCTTTGCTTCTGATTGCCAAGGCATGTGTGGAGCTGGAACTTACCAGGGCCCTGCATCGCTGTTTCTGTGGCTCTCTCCCTTCTTCTATGGCAGATGACTATCCTGTATCCAGGGATGACTGAACAGGTCTTCTACTGAAGGCCGGTCCACATGCAGCATGGATAAACACCGCCGGATGACATCTTGGCACTCTGGCGAGAGAAACCAGAAACCGCCGGTCAGTTGGAGAAGGCTCCTGTCTGTCCCACTGTTCCCATTCTCAGGCCATGCTGCATTTGCTCAGAGCTGGGCCTAAACTTTCCCAGGAATTCCCTGGTTTGGAGGAAAGCAGGACAGCAGGACATGTGCCACCTCCTCAGCAGCTGCCACAGCCCACTGCTGTCTCCCAGCACTGGCATTTCCCCCGTGCCCAGAGATGAGGATTCACCTTGAGAGAGCCGTGGTGGCAGCGAGAGCTGATGGTCCCAGCTGATCTTGTGGCCCCTCCTGAAAGGGTGCTCCCCACACACCATCTGGTGCAGCAGGATGCCCAGGGACCAGACGGTAGCTGGCTGTCCATAGTACCAGCCAAACTGGTTCCATTCCGGGGGACTGTATGACGGTGTTCCTATGGAATACAGATGGAGTTCATCAGGGGGATGCTGCTGCTCCCAGAGCCTGGCCCCAGCATCCCTGGGCGTGCAGGGGCTGCCCCAGTGGCACGTGGTGTGACCTGCTGCCCTCTGGCCAGCACCTGGGACTTGTGTACAAACTTAGGGTTGGAAAAGAAGCCACTGGTGTCGGAAGGTGGCAGTGGAAGCCCTGGTAAGGCCCAACCATGACAAGCAAAACCCACTCAGTGCTGGGGAAAAACCATGCCTTACTCGTCCCTGCCTGCATTGCCCCAAAAACCATTATGAACCCAAAGCAAATCAGGCAATCACAGCAGTCCAAGCCCTTACTCACCTGCACACCAAACTGGCTGGTGCACATGTTCTGGCTCCCCTCTCAGCCACCCTCACCCACGGGTGCTTCTGTTGGGCTGGCTGCCCCAGCCCCAGTCCCAGTCCCAGGCAGAGTGGCTGGCAAAGGCTGCCAGCAGGGCTGGAAGCTGGTCCCCCCACCCACTTGTGTTCAAAAGCAGCTGGGCTGAAGACTCAGTGCCATGAGTGGCAGGGAACCCCAGTACCACACCCAGGCTGGGCTGTGAGGTGTTTGGCCAGGAGATGTCTGGAATGGGGAGCACACCCCTGCGAGGGCTCACCTGCAAAGTGAGTATAGGCTGTGTCTTGTAGGTAGGTGCCACAGCCAAAATCAATCAATTTGGCCTGCCCGGTGGCCAGGTCAAGCAGGATGTTCCCTGGCTTGAGGTCGCGGTGCAGGACCCCGCAGCTGGTGCAGTGCCGCACGGCCTCCAGCACCTGGCGGAACAGCTCCCGCGCCACCTCCTCGCACAGGAACCGCCGTGCCCGAATGAAATGCTGGAGGTCCTGAGAACGCTCCGGGCGCTCCATGATGATAATGATGTCTTTGGGGAGCTCCAGCCACTCCAGCAGCTGGACGACACCAGGGAAGCCAGTGGAGACCTTGTGCAGCAGCACGATCTCCAGTGGTGCGCTGGTGCCGTTGGGCTGTGGGAGGAGCACAATGTTGTCAGTGAGGCTGAGGCCGTGCCAGGGGTCAGGGACCCCTCAGCCAGCCTGGGATGCTCTGCGCCCTTTGCTGGCCCCACGCCCGCTCTCCCTCCAGGCGTCCTGGCGGCTTCCACCCTGCCAGGCCTCAGCTCATCCCTGCCCGGCATGGCCCAGCTTCTCCTGCTGGCCCCGCTCACTCACCAGCTCACCCCAATGCCGGACACGGTTCCGTGGCACCCTTTTGATGGCCACCTGCAAGCCAAGGGGAGCAGCAGGCTGAGCTCACTGCCTGCCCTGCCCAGCCCCAGCCTCCTTCTCCTTCGCCCTCCTCCTCCTCCTGCGCCCCTTCCTCGTGCACCCACCACCGGCCCTGCCGCTCACCGGGGCACGGTCTGAGAGCCGTGTGGCCGCCCAGACGCTGCCGAAGCCGCCGTGGCCCAGCAGCGAACCCAGGCGGTACTGCTCCTGGAGGGCCTGCAGCGCCTTCCCTGCCGGCGAGACGCGGCTGTCAGCGCTCGGCCCGGGGCCAGGAACGGCCCCCGAGCGCCCCTCGAGCGGCCCGGGCTGGGCATCCCCAGGCATTTGCTCCTGGCAACGGGACAGCAGCGGCTCAGGGCCAGCGGCCGCGCTGCCAAGCGGAGGAGCTTGGGCTGGGGAAGCCGCAGTGGAGGCGGCGGGAGCAGCCGCACCGCCTGTGTCCTCTGCGGGCCCAGGGACGAGCTGGGGCCGGGGCCGGGGCTGGGGCAGGGGCCGGGGCCGGGGCCGGGGACGGGGCCGGGGCCGGGGCCGGGGCCGGGGCCGAGGCTCGAGCCGGGGCCGGGGCCGGGGCCGGGGCCGGGTTCGGGGCCGGGGCCGGGGCTGGGGCCGGGGCCGGGGCCGGGGCCGGGGCTGGGGCCGGGGCCTGGGCTGGGCTCGGCACAGGCGCAGCCAAAGGCCAGCAATGCTGCCCCAGCCCCAGGCACTGATGCCCGCCCAGCAGCGCCATCGCCAGCACTGCCAGAGCCGGGCGAAAGCGAGACCGCGGCGGGACGCCCGGGGGCAGGGACGGGGCAGCCCCGCCCGGGGCCGGGGGTGGGCCCGAGGCATGGCCCGGCCCAGCAGGGGAGAGGGAGACTGGGTTGGGAGGGGGACACTGGGAAAAGGAGAGGCTGCGGGACTGTGGGAGAGGGAGAGGGGAAGCACGGGTTTGTCAACAAAGCCGCTTTTTTCTTCTCTGCTGCTGCCGCTGCCGCTGCTGCCGCTGCTGCCGCTGCTGCTGCTGCAACTGAAGCTCCAGGGCCGTTTGTCCCCTTGTCAGTTTTTTCCGTTGCCCCCTCTGCCTCGCACCGAGCCCTGCACTCCCCGGGGCAGCCCCTGAGCCTGTCCAAACACGGGAACTTCGCCGTTTTCAGTCAGGGCCCAGTCTTGACTCCTGCACAGTGACAGAGGAATCCCCTTGGCTGTTGCTGTGCATTGTCCCTGCTGAGGGTCAGACACTGTCACAGCACATTCCCTGAATGCAGAATTTGTACCTGACCCAAGCACTGCACTTGTGTCTCTGGCATTGCTTTCCAAGAAAAACGGGAAGGCAAACTGGATGTAGCTCATGGTATTTTACAGTGTCTAAATCTTACCAAGTCTTGGATGTCAGAGGTGAGACCCATTTAGAATTAATGAGATGGAGAAGTAGTTTAAGATGGAAAGTGGGACAGAGAAATAAACAGAGGAAAATATCTTGGGTTGTTTCTTTCCACTTTCATTTCATTTCCTAAAAGCTGTTTCCGTTTTCCCAGAATCTTCTCCACAGTCCTGTCTGCTCTTTCCAAGAACCTTTCCTGGAGAACGAGTTGCACCATCTGTCACAAGATAGCCCACCCATGCAGCTTCTCTTGACTTTCCACAACATGTGTGAAGCAGGAGTCTTGCAGCAAAGCAGGAGAAAGGTTTTGAGAACTTGACAACTTTTTCTTTCCTTTCCCCTTGTGTGCTGGGGAGTTGTGCCATTGGGAAGGTTTTCATTGTTCCTGTTCTACCCGAAGCAAACAGGACGGGCTCCCAGGGGTACCTACTGGGAGTCTGTTATCGTCCACCCAAACAGGAAGAAGAGGTGGACAACTTCTTCTCTAAGAAGCTGGAGAATGTTTCAGGATCACCAGCCCTTGTTCTCGTAGGTGACTTTAACCTACCAGACATCTGCTGGGAACTCAATACAGCGGCAAAGAGGCAGTGCAGGAAGGTTTTGGAGTGGATGGAGGACAACATTTTGTGACAGCGGGTGAGTGAGGCCAGCAGGGGAGGGACTATGTTTGACCTGTTGTTTGCAAATAGAGAAGGGCTGGTGGGAGATGTGGTGCTTGGAGGCTGCTTGGGGCACAGGGATGATGAAATTACAGAGTTCTCAATATGTGGTGAATTCAGGAGGGACATCAAAAAGATTTTTACATTGGACTTCTGGAGGGCAGACTTTGGCCATTTTAGGAGACTTATTCAGAGAGTTCCTTGGGAAGGAACCCTTAAAAACAGAGGAGTCCAGGAAAGGTGGGTGTGCTTCAATGCAGAGATCTTGAGGGCACAGGAACAGACTGTCCCTGTGTGCTGAAAGATGAGCTGACAAGGCAAACGTCCAGCCTGGATGGGCAAGGAGATTTCAGAGGAACTTAGGAACAAAAAGAGGATGTATCATTTTTGGAAGGAGGGTCAGGTCTCTCAGGAAGTATTTAAGGGAACATGTAGGAAAAAAAATATTAGGGAGGCCAAAGCTCAGTTTGAAGTCGTTTTGACAACTTTTGTAAAGGATAATAAAATATGTTTTTACAAATAAATTAATGGCAAAAGGAAGGGTAGGACCAACCTTTGTTCTCTACTGGATGTGGGAGGAAACTTAGGAACTGCAGATGAGGAGAAGACAAAAGTGCTTAACTGAGCCTTCTTTGGCTCAGCCTTTAGTGGGAAGACGGCTTGTCCTCAGGACAGCTGCCCTCCTGGGCTGGTAGATGGTGTCAGGGAGCAGAATGGTGCCCCTGTTATCCAGGAGGAGGCAGTCAAGGAACTGCTGAGCCACTTGGATGTTCAAAATCCATGGGCCCAGATGGGATCCAGCCCAGGGTGTTGAGGGAGCTGGCAGATGAGCTTGTGAAGCCACTCTCCATCATTTCCCAACAGTCCTGGCTCACTGGTGAGGTTCCAGAGGACTGGAGGTTGGCCAATGTGTTGTGTGACCCCTACACCAGAAGGGTAGAAAGGAGGATCCTAGTAATTATAGGCCAGTTTGATATGGGAAACATATCTAAAATTCAGAATTTTAGAAGCATTTAATGTGCTTAAGCAGATGGAGGGGAAGCCGAAATATACAGCTTATTTAGCAATCCTGTAAAAGCAGAAAAACAACTTGTAGCAGAACACATGAGGATTTAGTTGCTAGGTAAAGGCCACAGAGATAAGATGTATATTGTGTATATTGTGAAAACTCAGTAAAGCAAGACTTAGGTATAGTGAAAACCCCATAAAGCAGAACCTGCGGCTTAAGAAATCAGAAAGAACCAGGCTCGTGGTTTTGGCCAGGACAAAGTGACCTGGGAGTTAGCCAAACCTTCACTGCACCTGCCCAGAGGCAGAGGTCAAACAGTGAACAACTGAGGAAGACCTCTTACTTCATCAGAAGACCCCAGCCTGCAACCACCAGGAGATGTGGCACCAGAGAAGGCTAATTATAATAGGAAGTGCAAGGAGGCGGAGAGTGGGCAGAGAATGGGCGGGGAGGGAGGGGTTGTTTTGTGGGATCTGAGTGTATTTAAACCTTAAACCTGTCTCAACCAGGTACGCAGGTATGGTGGAAAATCCCCCTTGTGTCCCAGATGGAAATAAAACTGCTTTACAGTTTGAATTGTAAATCCTTATCCCACAACTCAAGTCAGCCTGAACTCAGTACCCAGTAGGGTACTGCAGCAGTTTATACTGAGTGTCATCACACAGCACCTACAGGATGGCCAGGCTATCAGACCCGGCCAGCACGGGTTTAAGAACAGAAGGTCGTGTTTGACCAACCTGGTCTCCGTTTATGACCAGGTGACCCGCCAGGTGGGTGCGGGAAAGGCAGTGGATGTTGTGTACCTGGATTTCAGCAAGGCCTTGGACACTGTCTCCCACAGCACACTCCTGGAAAAGCTGGCAGGCCACAGCTTGGACAGGAGCACTCTGTGCTGGGTTAAGAACTGCCTGCATGGCTGGGCCCAGAGAGTGCTGGTGAAGGTTCTGCATCCAGCTGGTGGCACCAGTGGTGTTCCCCTGGGGTCTGTGCTGGGGCCAGTTCTGTTCAATATTTTTATTGACGACATGGATGAGGGGATTGAGTCTTTCATTAGTAAATTTGCAGCTGACACTAAGCTTGGACCGTGTGTCCATCTACTGGAGGGTAGGAGGGCTCTGCAGAGAGACCTGGAATGACTGGATAGATGGGCAGAGTCCAGTAGGATGAAGTTTAATAAGTGCAAGTGCTGAGTCCTGCATTTTGGCCACAAAAACTTCCTGCAGCACTCCAGGCTGGCAAGAGAGTGGCTGGACAGCAGCCAGGGAAGGGGACCTGGGGCACTGCTGGACAGCAGGCTGGACATGAGGCAGCAGTGTGGGCAGGTGGGCAAGAAGGCCAATGGCTCCTGGCCTGGATCAGGAATGGTGTGGCCAGCAGGAGCAGGGCAGTGTTTCTTCTCCTGTACTCGGCACTGGTGAGGCCGCACCTCGAGTGCCGTGTCCAGTTCTGGGCCCCCAATTTAGGAAGGACATTGAGACGCTTGAGCACATCCAGGAGAGGGCAACAAGGCTGGTGAGGGGCTTGGAACAAAAACCCTGTTAAGAACGGCTGAGGGAGCTGTGGTTGTTTCGCCTGGAGAAAAGGAGACTCAGAGGTGACCTAATCGCTCTCTACAATTCCCTGAAGGGTAGCTGTAGTCAGGTGGAGTTTGGTCTCTTTCTCCAGACAGCAGCTTACACAACAAAAGGACACAGTCTTCAGCTGCCCCAAGGCAAATACAGGATGGATATTAGGAAGAAGTTTTTCACAGAGAGAGTGATAAAGTATTGGAATGGTCTGCCTGGGGAGGTGGTGGAGTCACCATCCCTGGATGTGTTTAAAAAAAGATTGGATGAGGCACTCAGGGCACTAACCCAGGTTAAGCTGAGGTGTTTGGGGCATGGGTTGGATTTGATGCTCTTGAAGGTCTCATCCTACCCAGTCATTCTGTGAATTCGGTAAGAAATTTAGGCTCAGCTCTGGTGGCTCATTCCATCCTGGCCCAGGGCACAGCATCAGGAAGGTCTTTGCATTCCAAGGCTTTGCTGCAGCCAAAGAAATCTCCTGGCTCAGGGTCACCTTTCCTGCTCAGCCAGACCCAAGAGTGCCCCAGCAACAGCAGAGAATGGCAGCATTGCCATGGGCTGGCACAGCAGGGGGAGATTTCCCCCTTGAGAGTGGCTCATATTGCAGTTTTTGCATTCAGGCAGCTGCAGATCCCTCAGCTTTGGTTGCACAGCAGCTGGAAATGCAAGTGCAGGAGCTCTGTTCATGCCCAGCCACAGCAGGTGACAGCAAGGACAGGCTCCTGGCAGCGTGACATTGGTAGGCAGCTCCTTCAACAAAAGCTGGGGGCTGGAACTCTGTGCAGAAAATGCCCTGATGGTCTCTGCACCCAGGCAAAAGGAACAAAGTTTCAGTTCTGGCCTCTCTAGGGAGCACCAAAATGATTCCTTTTCAGAGCAAGGTTGCATTGCCGGCTGTTCCCCAACCCCCAGAGGAGAGCCCAGGGGCCCAAGGAGCTGCGAGCGGGGACTCTGCAGGAGCCGGGACAGCGAGAGAGCCCGGGCTGAAGGTCAGCCCCGGGGCGGGCAGGGCCTGGGAGGGGGCACAGCCCGGGGGTCCCGCAGAGCCTCCCTGCTGCAAAGGCCCGGCTGGGACAGCGGGGCAGCTGCCGGGAGCCGTGTGCCAGGGCCGGGCCGCGGGTGGGTGTTCAAAGTGCCTCCAGGGGAGCAGCTTTTTGTCCCGGCCCGGGGGCATTCCCGCGGGGTCGGGGTCCCTGCGAAGGCGCCGGAGGGCAGGGTGGAAGGGGTTAGTTTGTGGGTTTGTTTGTGGATTATTTTTTGTGGGGGTTGATGGCTGGTTGGGATTTTATTGTTTTGGGAGGGGATACGGGCAATGGTTTTTTGTGAGATGCCCCCGGCAGTTTGAACCCCCTTGGGTGCGGGGAGCGCTGGCGCAGCCCCGGCACGGGCGGGGCGGCCCCGGGCGGGCTGTGGGAGCCGGGAGCGGCCGCCCGGGCCCGGAGCCGCCGCCTTGGGCCGGGAGCCCCCCGGGCAGAGCTCTGTGCTCGGGGCCCAGGCCCGGGCGGCCCGGGGAGCTCTCGGTGGCCCGTGGGCCTCGGCGCAGGTGGGTCCGTGTGGCCGGGCTCCCAGGGGAGCGGGGCGGCCCGGCCGTGGCCGTGCGGGGCCTGTTGGGGCTCGGGGGGCCGGGCTGGGCCGGGCAAAGGCTGAGGGAGAGCGGGGGAAGCGTTGGCACAGAGGCCCCGGGCTCCCCGTGCCCCCCTGGCCACGCAGCCGGGCTCGGGGGCCGCCTCGCTCAGACCCGGCCCCGGCTGCGGGGGTCCCCGCGGGCCCTGGGGAGGGGGCGGCGGGGGCTGGCGGAGCTCTGTGCCCGGGGCTGGGCGCGGCTGCCCAGGGAGCGGGGCATGCAGGGTCCCCCCGTGGTGGGGCTTGCTCTGCCCGGCTCAGGGGCTGCATTGTCAGCCCAGAGACACGTGGGGATTGCCCGGTACCAGCAGCGCTGGGAGGGAAACCCGGGAATGGGGGGAGCAGAAACGGGCAGTGCGAGAGCTGGGGCTGTTCCAGAAGCCTGGACAGGTTGGGAGCAAGGACAAGGGGGACCCATGGATACCCCAGGACTCTGAAAGAGGGACCCTGGATAGTGCTGAGCCCAGAGAAGGGGAACCTCCTGGATTCTCAGGAGCCACAGCAGCCCAGAGAGGGCCAACACCAATACAAACTTGACCCGGGGCAACACTGACAGGGGGATCTCCAGGACCCCAAAGTGGAGAGATGAGAGAGAAGAAACTCATGGTTGGGTGTTTTTGCTGAACCTTGGTCACTTGGTTATTTTGGAGAAATGAATCTTTGTGTTTTGGAGGTTTATATGGGCACCAGAAGCCCAGTGACTTCTAGAGATGGACTTGGGCAGGAGGAACCCCCCAACCCAATGTGCTCATACATTGTATTTTTCCCCAAAGCAGAATTTCCCACTCCCAGACCTTGACCAGATGGAGAAGGCAGCTGCAAGGAAGAGGAAGATGGCCAGGGACAGCCAGGCAGGTGAGGAGGAAGTCAGTGCCCCTTTGCCCCTCTCTCCTGCTCCATCTCCCAGCCCAGCCTGGCCCCGGCTGCAGGACAACCCCGCTGCCGACGCCGTCCTGCCGGGGATGCACTGGGGGGATCTCCTTGCCCTTCCCTCTGGCACGGAGGCAAATCCCATCCACTCCTTGTGCTTCCTCCCCTGGCAAAGAGCTGAGGACAGAGACAAGGGAGGACAAATCCCCACGGCAGAACCTCATGGAAGAGGCTGTTTTGAGCGGCTCCATGGTGCAGGAATGCAACGGGGAAGAAAAGTCACAGAGATCCCGCAGGAGAAGGGGCTCCAAACCCATCTCAGGGTGCTCAGAGGAGGAAAGACCCACCCAGTGCCAGGAAGGTGGACAGAGCTTCAGCCAGGGCTCTGAGCTGGTGGTCCAGGAGCAGCTTCATGATGGGGAGAAGCCCCACAAGTGCTTGGAGTGTGGGAAGAGCTTCAGCTGGAGCAACACCCTGATCCAGTACCAGATGATCCACACCAGGGAGAGGCCCTATGAGTGTTCTGAATGTGGGAAGAGGTTTCAGACCAGCTCACATCTCCTCTAGAACCAGTGGATTCACACAGAGGAGAAGTACTTCTGCTGTCCTGTCTGCAGGAAGGGCTTCAAGAACAACTCCCACCTCGTCACCCACCAGCGCATCCACACCGGAGAGAGGCCCTGTGAGTGTCCCCAGTGCAGGAAGAGCTTCACCCACAGCTCTCCCTTGACCAGGCACCGACAGAGGCACTGGTAAGGGAAGCCCTGTGAGTGACTCGACTGTGGGGAGAGCTTTGTGTGCTGCTCCAACTCTATCCTGCATCAGGGGACCCACGCTGGGCAGAGCCCTGATGACCCACATTCCCTGTGATCTGCACTGGGGAGACACTGGGCTGGTGGTCCTTTTGTTTGGTGGTCCCTAATATTCTTTTGATTCCTCTTCATCCCTTTAAAACAGACAAAATTGGGATAAAAATGAACAAATTCATCAAAGGCATCTAAAGCCTCACTTTTTGCTAGTTTTTCGAGGGGATCTGGGATTCAGGGGGATACTTGGTAGGATTTAAGGGTTTGGGGGTATTTGGTGTCATTTTCTCCATTTCTTGGCACTCAAAGAGATGAGAAGGTTTGATCTGTTACCTCAAAACCACTCAATGCCACTGAAAACTATTCAATCCCTCCCCAAAATTTCTTGATTTCAACAGCCCCTCAGGGTGGAACGGGGTTGGAAGGACTTTGGTGAAGTGTGCTGCAAATCAGGAGGGGTGAGATGGGCATTGGGTGAGGGGGGTGGGTGGGATGGGGTTTGGGAGGGGTGGGATGGGGGAAATATGTCTTGGGAAGGGGGTCCTGATGTCCAGGAGAGGTGGGATGGCTTTGGGTGGGGATTGGGAGGGTGTGGTGAAATCTGGAATGAGAAAGCCAAAGGCTGGGAATAGTGAAGGGAGAGGGAACCCATTCCTCAGGGAGTTTTTGGGTATTCCACATTCCTAAAGGCATTTTGGTGCATCCCAGGTTTCTGAGGCGGTTTGGGGGCACTCCCCAATTCTTGGCAGGGGGTTCCTGAGAGCAGCTCCATGGAGCCCCATTGCCAGGGGTGGTTGCTTTGGGCACGAGCTCAGAGCTGCAGCCAGAGTCCATTGCCTCGGTGCTGGAGAGCAGAGAAATGATGAAAGGCTCCAGATATCTCCAGAGTGTGTTTGGGGGCCCAGGACAAGTTCTGCATAGGTGGGACAGTCACTGCCCCAGCCCCAGCCACTGCAGCCTCTGGGCCAGCCCCAAAGTGGCTGCCAAGCCCCTGGCACCCCCAAAACCCCACCTGTGAGAGGGACCAGAGCAGGTGAGGCTGTGACACGGCTGTGACACTGACACGTCCCACGGCCCCGGAGCTCACAGCAGCTGAGATGGGCTGGATCCAAGGTCTTGGCTGTGGATGTCTCTCTCTCTCTTCTCCTGACTTCCTCTTCTCAAAATATGGATAACTTGAAGTTGTAGGGTTTAGCGTTTTCTGAGTCAGTGCTTTGTAAAGTGCCTTACCATATTCCAGGTTTAATATAATTTATAAGCTGGGTACTATTTCTGTGTAAATGTTTACATCATAGGTTATAGCTTAGGAAAAATACTGTTCAGTGCTGTTCTTTTGTTAAATTGTGTAAGGTGTAAGTTAAGGTTAAGGTAGAAGCTAAGTCCTGTTAGTTTGAGCTCTGTTCAGCTTTTAGGCCATGTTCCTTTTATCCTTGCCCTCACTGTCCTCTTGTCACACACACACAGAGGGACAGTTCTCGGTTTGTTTGTGGTTTGATTGCTGGATTTGGTTTGGTTGTGTTGATGCTTTCCTTCCTTGCTGTGCCTAAAGTGTCCAGTCAGGGGTAGAGTGACTCTTGCCAAGGAACTTGGTCATGCCTCACCACCTGTGCTCCTAATTGGTGACTTTTGTCAAATATGCTAATCTGCTAAACTTATAAAACTGTATTGACTTCATGGGGGGGTTGGGCGTTTTGTGGACATTTTCTGTATCTCCCCTTGGAGGCCTCCAATAAAGATCAGCCTTTCTGTTACCTCCTCTATAATATTATCTCCAAAGGGTGTTACTTTATTTCTAGGTTCTGTAAAGCATCAACACAGCGGGGTCTCAGGGCACCCAGGAGACCACAGTGACACAATGACATCTTGGGGAGCCAAGTGCCAGCTGCAAACACAGCGGGGCCTGATGGAAGCCAGGCGCCACTTGGAGAGTGCCAGGGCACGTGGGACTCAGTGCCCGCTGTGACACAGCACAGCCCCATGGAGCTCAGCAGACCATTGTGACAACGTGGAATCCCATGGATGCAAGGCTCTACTTGGGCAGAGTGGGGTCTCCTGGGACACAGGTGCCACTGGGGCATTGCCAGCTCTTGTATAACCCAGTGCCCCTTGTGACACAGGGCAGCCTCATGGAACTGTCCTGGGGATGGTTCATAACCCATCACCATTTTGGGTTGTTTTTTGTTTTGTACCAGGAATGGTCACTGCCTCCCCTCCCTGCCTCTGGGAGTGCTGCAATGGGTGGAGGGGCAGCCCGGGGTCCTGCAGGGGTTGGGGGACAGGGGCTGCTCTTCCTTCTGGTTGCGGTGCTTGACTCAGTGGCCACGTGGCACAGCGCATCTGATTTGAGGTCTTGTTGCCCTGTGGTTTTGGTCTTTTGCTTTTTTCCTCTTGTTTTTTTTCTCCTCTTCCTGCTTGGGTGGACGATAACAGACTCCCAGTAGGTACCCCTGGGAGCCCGTCCTGTTTGCTTTGGGTAGGACAGGAACAATGAAAACCTTCCCAATGGCACAACTCCCCAGCCCACATGGGGAAAGGAAAGAAAAAGTTGTCAAGTTCTCAAAACCTTTCTCCTGCTTTGCTGCAAGACTCCTGCTTCACACATGTTGTGGAAAGTCAAGAGAAGCTGCATGGGTGGGATATCTTGTGACAGATGGTGCAACTCATTCTCCAGGAAAGGTTCTTGGAAAGAGCAGACAGGACTGTGGAGAAGATTCTGGGAAAGCTGAAACAGCATTTCGGAAATGAAATGAAAGTGGAAAGAAACAACCCAAGATATTTTCCTCTGTTTATTTCTCTGTCCCACTTTCCATCTTAAACTACTTCTTCATCTCATTAATTCTAAGTGGGTCTCACCTCTGACATCCAAGACTTGGCAAGATTTAGACACTGTAAAATACCATGAGCTACATCCAGTTTGCCTTCCCGTTTTTCTTGGAAAGCAATGCCGGAGACACAAGTGCAGTGCTTGGGTCAGGTACAAATTCTGCATTCAGGGAATGTGCTGTGACAGTGTCTGACCCTCAGCAGGGACAATGCACAGCAACAGCCAAGGGGATTCCTCTGTCACTGTGCAGGAGTCAAGACTGGGCCCTGACTGAAAACGGCGAAGTTCCCGTGTTTGGACAGGCTCAGGGGCTGCCCCGGGGAGTGCAGGGCTCGGTGCGAGGCAGAGGGGGCAACGGAAAAAACTGACAAGGGGACAAACGGCCCTGGAGCTTCAGTTGCAGCAGCAGCAGCGGCAGCAGCGGCAGCAGCGGCAGCAGCAGAGAAGAAAAAAGCGGCTTTGTTGACCAACCCGTGCTTCCCCTCTCCCTCTCCCACAGTCCCGCAGCCTCTCCCTTTCCCAGTGTCCCCGTCCCAACCCAGTCTCCCTCTCCCCTGCTGGGCCGGGCCATGCCTCGGGCCCACCCCCGGCCCCGGGCGGGGCTGCCCCGTCCCTGCCCCCGGGCGTCCCGCCGCGGTCTCGCCTTCGCCCGGCTCTGGCAGTGCTGGCGATGGCGCTGCTGGGCGGGCATCAGTGCCTGGGGCTGGGGTAGCATTGCTGGCCTTTGGCTGCGCCTTTACCGAGCCCAGCCCAGGTCCCGGCCCCAGCCCCGGCCCCGGCCCCGAACCCGGCCCCGGCCCCGGCCCCGGCCCCGGCCCCGGCCCCGGCCCCGACCCCGGCCTCGGCCCCGGCCCCGGCCCCGGCCCCGGCCCCGGCCCCGGCCCCGGCCCCGGCCCCGGCCCCGGCTCGTCCCTGGGCCCGCAGAGGACACAGGCGGCGCGGCTGCTCCCGCCGCCTCCACTGCGGCTTCCCCGGCCCAAGCTCCTCCGCTTGGCAGCGCAGCCGCTGGCCCTGAGCCGCTGCTGTCCCGTTGCCAGGAGCAAATGCCTGGGGATGCCCAGCCCGGGCCGCTCGAGGGGCGCTCGGGGGCCGTTCCTGGCCCCGGGCCGAGCGCTGACAGCCGCGTCTCGCCGGCAGGGAAGGCGCTGCAGGCCCTCCAGGAGCAGTACCGCCTGGGTTCGCTGCTGGGCCACGGCGGCTTCGGCAGCGTCTGGGCGGCCACACGGCTCTCAGACCGTGCCGCGGTGAGTGGCGCGGCCGGTGATGGGTGCACAAGGAAGGGGCGCAGGAGGAGGAGGAGGGCGAAGGAGAAGGAGGCTGGGGCTGGGCAGGGCAGGCAGTGAGCTCAGCCTGCTGCTCCCCTTGGCTTGCAGGTGGCCATCAAAAGGGTGCCACGGAACCGTGTCCGGCATTGGGGTGAGCTGGTGAGTGAGCGGGGCCAGCAGGAGAAGCTGGGCCATGCCGGGCAGGGATGAGCTGAGGCCTGGCAGGGTGGAAGCCGCCAGGACGCCTGGAGGGAGAGCGGGCGTGGGGCCAGCAAAGGGTGCAGAGCATCCCGGGCTGGCTGAGGGGTCCCTGGCCCCTGGCACGGCCTCAGCCCCACTGACAACATTGTGCTCCTCCCACAGCCCAACGGCACCAGCGCACCACTGGAGATCGTGCTGCTGCACAAGGTCTCCACTGGCTTCCCTGGTGTCGTCCAGCTGCTGGAGTGGCTGGAGCTCCCCAAAGACATCATTATCATCATGGAGCGCCCGGAGCGTTCTCAGGACCTCCAGCACTTCATTCGGGCACGGCGGTTCCTGTGCGAGGAGGTGGCGCGGGAGCTGTTCCGCCAGGTGCTGGAGGCCGTGCGGCACTGCACCAGCTGCGGGGTCCTGCACCGCGACCTCAAGCCAGAGAACATCCTGCTTGACCTGGCCACCGGGCAGGCCAAATTGATCGATTTTGGCTGTGGCACCTACCTACAAGACACAGCCTATACTCACTTTGCAGGTGAGCCCTCGCAGGGGTGTGCTCCCCATTCCAGACATCTCCTGGCCCAACATCTCACAGCCCAGCCTGGGTGTGGCTCTGGGGATTCTCCCTTTCCCTGCCACTCATGGCACTGAGTCTTCAGCCCAGTTGCTTTTGAACACAAGTGGGTGGGGGGACCAGCTTCCAGCCCTGCTGGCAGCCTTTGCCAGCCACTCTGCCTGGGACTGGGGCTGCGGCTGGGGCAGCCAGCCCAACAGAAGCACCCGTGGGTGGGGGTGGCTGAGAGGGGAGCCAGAACATGTGCACCAGCCAGTTTGGGGAGCAGGTGAGAAAGGGCTTGGACTGCTGTGATTGCCTGGTTTGCTTTGGGTTCATAATGGTTTTTGGGGCAATGCAGGTAGGGACGAGTAAGGCATGGTTTTTCCCCAGCACTGAGTGGGTTTTGCTTGTCATGGTTGGGCCTTGCCAGGGCTTCCACTGCCACCTTCCGACACCAGTGGCTTCTTTTCCAACCCTAAGTTTGTACACAAGTCCCAGGTGCTGGCCAGAGGGCAGCAGGTCACACCACGTGCCACTGGGGCAGCCCCTGCACGCCCAGGGATGCTGGGGCCAGGCTCTGGGAGCAGCAGCATCCCCCTGATGAACTCCATCTGTATTCCATAGGAACACCGTCATACAGTCCCCCGGAATGGAACCAGTTTGGCTGGTACTATGGACAGCCAGCTACCGTCTGGTCCCTGGGCATCCTGCTGCACCAGATGGTGTGTGGGGAGCACCCTTTCAGGAGGGGCCACAAGATCAGCTGGGACCATCAGCTCTCGCTGCCACCACGGCTCTCTCAAGGTGAATCCTCATGTCTGGGCACGGGGGAAATGCCAGTGCTGGGACACAGCAGTGGGCTGTGGCAGCTGCTGAGGAGGTGGCACGTGTCCTGCTGTCCTGCTTTCCTCCAAAACAGGGAATTCCTGGGAAAGTTTAGGCCCAGCTCTGAGCAAATGCAGCATGGCCTGAGAATGGGAACAGTGGGGCAGACAGGAGCCTTCTCCAACTGACCGGCAGTTTTTGGTTTCTCTCGCCAGAGTGCCAAGATGTCATCCGGCGGTGTTTATCCATGCTGCATGTGGACCGGCCTTCAGTAGAAGACCTGTTCAGTCATCCCTGGATGCAGGATAGTCATCTGCCATAGAAGAAGGGAGAGAGCCACAGAAACAGCGATGCAGGGCCCTGGTAAGTTCCAGCTCCACACATGCCTTGGCAATCAGAAGCAAAGAACCCAGACTTTTTTGTCCTGCCTGTGTCACTGCACAGCGGTCATCAGATGGGAAGACACAGCCCCTGTGCTGGAGCTGAGCTGCTCTGCCCAGCACTGCTGGCTGCCATCCCAGCTGCTTTGGCTTGTCCTGGGTCACTGCCAGCTGGGGCCCTGGGCAGAACACTGACAGCCTGGTCTCACTCCCAGGGAAAGAGAAGCAGCCCCTGGAGAAGCCGTGCCAGGTGGGGCTGCTGCTGCTGGAGACAGCCAGGACAACATCAAGGATGAAAACCTCTTCCTCGACCAGGCCACCACAAAGCTGAAGATGATGGACTTTGATTCTGGCACCTTCTTCAAAGCCAGGCTCCACAGTGAATTTGCAGATGAGTGCACACACAGGGGGATGCTCCCAGATTTGGGCATTGCACAGGCTGGCCGGGAAAAAAAAGGTTCCCCCTTTTGCTGGGGTGGAAGCAACTGATTTTTCAGTGGGCTGCCAAGCTGTATTTTGGCAGGGCTGGGGGGCATGGGGTGGGGTGGATGTGAAATGGGTGTGGGGTCCTGGCCCTGCCAACAGCCCCCAGTATCCACTGTGCCATTTCCCTCATTTTCCCTTTTTGTCTGTAGTCTATTTTCATTAATTTGCTGTTTGTTTCTCTAAAGGAAGCGTTCTAGGTGTTGTCCAGTCTGGACGGGGAAGTGCTTGGGACCAGCCGTGCCGTGGATGGGCCGTGCCCTTGGAGAAGGCTGAGGACATCGTTTGGGAGCAGCTTTTCTTCCAGCGGCGGATGGCGTCAGGTGGGTCCCGTCTTCTTGGCCTGGGTGGGATCAGAGCTTTTGGGAGATGGCAGCCAGCACAGGAGCATCCTGCTGTGGGCAGCTGCTGAGGAGGTGGATGTGCCACGGCTGGCTGCAGGCTGGGCACATGTCCTGCCCTCCTGCTCTGCTGCCAAGGGCAGCAATGATGGGCAGCTCTGGGCACCGCTCTGGGCACGGCCAGCATGGCCTGGGCACGGCGGGCACTGGGACAAGGGGGACAGGAGCCTTCAGCTGACGGGCGGGTTCTGGTTTCTCTCCTTGCAGCTGGGCTCTGCGGATGCTGAGGCTGCTCTGGGCTCTGCCAGGGCTCTGCTGGAGCTCAGCCCCAGGCCAGAATCAGCCAAAGAAGAAATGGTGTGACCTGCAGCAGAGACTTGCTTGAGCACTTGGGCAATGCAGCTTGTAGAGTGTACATCTCCGAGGGAAAACATCACACCCTCCAAAATTAAACTTGATCAAGAACTTCTGAAATGCAATCAATCTGGGATGACCCCAAATGACATTTATCAACTTGCCCAAGGTGTAGCTCAGCCCTTCCCTGAAGATTTCTCTCCCCCACCTACTTTTAAATTTCACAACTGCTCCCTCCTTTCCCCCAGTGAGTTCCCAGCCCATCACAGTCTCCGTCACACTGTTGCCTTCCTTGATGGCCTTCACCACAAGGAAGACCAAGCCCCAGGTTTAGGGCCTCATCCTGTCACTGGCTGAAGAGCAGCAATATCTCCGAGGTCCCGTGGCATTTTAGTGTCAGTGAGAGCTGCTGTCCAGCCCTCAGCTCTCCTCAGTGCTGAGTTCCCCCTCCCTTTTCCTTGTCCTTCCAGCAGGATCAGCTCTGTGAATCCCCTTGAGCCTCCCCACTCTCCCAGCCCACCCACCCACCTCACTAAGGTTAAGCTGAAGCTTCTTTGTCTCCTCTGGCACACCAGTGCAGTCCCCTCTGCGGGGAGCCCCAGCCCCAGGGCACAGCACACAGCAGTGCAGTGCGGGCTGGAGCAGCTGCCCTGCACCCCTGGCTTGGCTGTTTGTGGCAAGGAAATGCTCCCTGTTTGCAGCTCTCCCTGCAGGATGGCCCCAGGGCAGAGCCCAGCCGGGCTCCCACTGCATCCCCTGAAGCCTGGGGCAGACAGTGGTGCCAGGGCTGAGGTTCATGGGCTGTCTCTGGGAGCCTCGCCTGAAAAGACACACGGAGCCACGAATCTGGGGAGATCAGAGCAGCAGGGAGAATCTCCTGCTTTGTTTATTACTTCCTATTGTATACTTTTAGCAAGGTGCCCATGGATTGGAGAGTGGCATTCCCACCTCTCAACGGCATTGGTCAGAGGGACTGTCATTCAACCTCCCCTTCTCTTGGAGAAGGAATTCAAAACAATAGCAATATTTACAAAACACAATCTCCTTGTTTACATGAATGAGCGTGAGAAGGTGCACACTTCTACTTTAGTATGAACGCTCAGAATACTGGGAGAATCTCATGGTGACAATGGGGAGCACCCAGAGCTGTGGCTTCCAGTCAGTGTTTGCAAGCGTTGTGTTCTCATCTCCTGCAGCCTGTGGGGGAAACAAGCTGTGCTGCCAGGCCAGCAGTGCTCCTGTGGGCAGGGACAAGGCTGAAGGGCTTTCCCATTGCAGAGGAGGCGGCACTGATCCTTGTCAGGGCCTGGCAGGGCTGGAGCCGGGTCTGGCCTGCTGTGCGGGACTCACTGCCACCAACCGGCTCCACCCGCTGTGCTGCGTCCTCCAGGGACAGAGGGGTCTGTGTGTGCCAGGGGCTCTGGGATGTCTCTGTCTGCATGGACAGAAGGGTGTGTGTGTGCCAGGGGCTCTGGGATGTCTCTGTCTGCAGGGACAGAAGGGTCTGTGTGTGCCCGGGGCTCTGGGGTGTCTCTGTACCCATGGACAGAAGGGTCTGTGTGTGCCAGGGGCTCTGGGATGTCTCTGTCTGCAGGGACAGAAGGGTGTGTGTGTGCCAGGGGCTCTGGGATGTCTCTGTCTGCAGGGACAGAAGGGTCTGTGTGTGCCAGGGGCTCTGAGGTGTCTCTGTACCCATGGACAGAAGGGTCTGTGTGTGCCAGGGGCTCTGGGATGTCTCTGTGTGCATGGACAGAAGGGTCTGTGTGTGCCAGGGGCTCTGGGATGTCTCTGTCTGCAGGGAGAGAAGGGTCTGTGTGTGCCAGGGGCTCTGGGATGTCTCTGCCTGCATGGACAGAAGGGTCTGTGTGTGCCAGGGGCTCTGGGATGTCTCTGTGTGCAGGGACAGAAGGGTGTGTGTGTGCCAGGGTTTCCCTAATGTCTTTGTACCCATGGGTATGGAATGAACACAGAGTGAAAGTGTCAGTCACGTTGCTTGCACACTCCTTCCTCTTTGCACAAGACACATCCATGCACACCCCCATGTATGGATATACTAAAAGGATAGGGATGAATAGAGATTTCCCACAGAGTTCTAAGTTTGGCATAACTCACTTGTAAGCCAGTGGCCAGGGCATTTTTGTCCCAGCTCATTGTGAGTAGGTGTCCAAGAGCTGAAGGGAGCATCATTCAGAAGCAGTTTCAGGATTTCTAGGCAGGAAGTTGCACCATCCGTGTAACTCACTGTATTTATCGGGATGGACTCTGCTGGTTCTTTAGGAATATGGAGCAATTGAGACACAAGACTTGGGAAACTCCCAGCTCTGTGGATTTGTGTCAAGGGGGGAGCAGCAGAAACACTTTGTGTCTGCTTTGGGGGATACAGGGTCCAAGGAGCTGGGGTGGCAGAACGTGACCTGGCATGTTGGCAGGTGAAGTCCTGTTTCATGACATCCCAGAGTGGAACAGGACAAAGCTCCAAGCACCCCCAAGCCCACTGATGAAGTCTTTGTGATGCTGCAAATTCTCAAGGAAAGGCTGCTGTCACACAATCCACTGGGATTTACAACTTTCAGTTGCAACTCTAGGTCGAAGTGTCAAACTGTAATATTTTTTACCCTCAAGACACAGTCATGCACAATCCATCTGTCAGTTTCTTAATGCTTCAACAACAATTTCAAATAACTTAATATTGGAAAGAAAACCCATAATCTTTTAAAAAAGGATACTGAGGTCAGTGAGATGGATCCATGCCATCAAAACATTCACAAATTAAGTAATTTAGTTGTCTTTTTAAGAAGATCAGCTACCTCTTAATCTAAAGTTACAGAAGATTTTTCACTGCATGTTTGTTTTTTGTTCTCCCTTTCTTTTTTCCCTGTTTTTTCCTTTTTTCTTTTCCTTGTTAAGCAGATAACACATCCTAAAAGAGGAATGTACAGCAAAATGAGATACATTTTGGATAAACAATGAAAATGTAGGCTCCTCCTCTGTTTGCTTTTGTCTGGATACCATGAAGAAAAAGATCTAGCAGAGACCAGCACAGGTGTAAAGTGGTTGCTTTGGACTAAACTGGAGTTCAGCACTGGTGACATCCTGATCCAGTCAAGAGTTGCAGAATTCCTTTGCACATCTCGAGCCATGTGTTTGCAGGCACAGCACCTGCAGTGCTGACGCACCAATGCACATGAATAACTCTGTTATTCCCTCCCAGAATTTGGGCTGTGCCCAAGAACGAGGTGCTCCAGTGCTTTGCTGCTGGTTCCCGTGTGGAGGAGCTCCCTTCCCGCTGGCTGAGCTGCTCAGGCACAGCCCGGCAGCTCCTGGCCCTGCAGGGCTGAGGCTTTTCCCCATTGCTGGGCACAGACTGATGGAGCAGCACTGCTGGACACGGGCACACACAGAGGGAGCAGAAGCAGCTGCCTTTGTGCACTTGCAGCTCCAAGGCCCAAACTCTGAGCAGACAGAGCTGCAGGAGTCTGGCAGGCTCCCTGTTTGCTGTGCTGCCCCACTTGTGGCCAGCCCAGCTCTGCAGGGCAGAGGGAGAACAAGGGGCAGCTCCCTGCCAGCCCCAGCCCAGGGACCCCTGCGGCCCCGGGGCTTGGGGCACTGTCAGCACCCGCTGCTGCAGCCACCGCCTCTGCTGGCACTGCCAGCAACAACCAACCTGGGGCTGAGCCCAGGGAGCAGCAGCAGGGCCTGGAGCTGATCCCTCCCTCTGGGCAGGGCTGCACAAATGACCCCCACAGCAGCAGCAGCAGCAGCACATGGAGCTGACTTTGAGCACATCCCTGCCACTCTTCCCTCTGTGTGCAGGGGTGTCACAGCAGCCTGAGGCACCTGGGAGCCCTCAGGGCCAGCAGGGCCTTGAGATGGCAGCCCTGGGCTCCTGGGGGCTGTGCAAGGAACAGAGGTGGGGACTCCCTCTCCATGTGCAGCTTCCAGATGGAAAAGGCTGCTGTGCCCAGGCAGCTCCAAGGGCAGAGAAAGGAGGAGCTCGACCACTGGATCTGTGCCAGTCCCACAGTCCTGGGCAGCAGCCACCGAGCACAGGGGAACAGAGGGCACAGCACGAGGGACAAAAGCAGGCAAGGTCAGAGCCTGGGAAGAGCCAGAGCTGGGAGCAGGAACAGCTGCTCCATTGCACTCTTGGAGAAAGCCCTGGGCTGGTTCAAAGCCCTGAAAGGTGTGAAGGGTAGAGGGGAGGCCACACCAAACAATGCTCCTGTTTCCACACCCTCCCCTCTCAGTGTCCCAGAAGGAATTGCATGAACTCTATTCTTCTCTCCGAGTCATCTCGTTCAGCATGAGCAGCTTAGCACCAGGAGCTGAAGGAGCTGAAGCCTTAGGCCACAAGAGCTGAGCAAGAGGAAACTTTTTGACCAAAGTAATGCTGCTAACATGGTCTTGGATGAATCCAGCAGATGGAATCCTGGAATTATGGAATCCTTTCTGTTGGGAAAGACCTCTGAGCACATCCAGTCCCGGCATTCACCAGCAGTATCAAGCCCAGCACTAAACCATGTCCCTGAAGTGCCAAGGCCTGGACAACAGGCCCTGAGTGAGGCCTGAACAACAGGCCCTGAGCCAAAGGTGACCTCTGGATGAACCTTCCAACCAAAGGTTATCTTTGTATCTGCTCCATAATGAAATATGCATGGTCATTAGTGCTGTGATAAATTGATCACTCATCACTTAAACATGGATTGACCTTTCTGTAGATAGAAACCGGACAAGGCCATGAAATCCGACATCTGGCCTTGTTTGGGGCTGTATGGTCAGAGTCAGCTCCCTTGGTTCCTCCTTGAGCCCCGGCCAGGCTTTGGGAGGAACCCAAGAGGAGAATGAAACCAGATGTTCCTGCACTAGAAGTGCTGTCACTTTGTTTATTCAGCACTGTCAGAGCTGGGCCCTCTCCCAGCCAGGTTGGAGCCTCACCTGTGGCTGGAGGCCCCTGCAGGAATTCCCAGTGTCCGGGAGTGGCTCTGCAGTCCTTGGCTGTGACAGCTGCCCCCAGCTGATGTGTGGGTCTGGGTGATGGCAATGTCTGAGGGTGACTGCTGCTGTCTCTTTCTTAATCACTGCAGGCAATCCTTGGTAGTGATGACTGGGTGCATTGCTGAGCTTCTCCTTTTGTGATTCTTTGCAGTTTTGCATTAGAATAAATCACACCATTGCTGAACTTAGTGTCTGTGTCTTTGGTGCTGACCCTGCTCAGGGGCAGAACAGACACTGCAGGCCCAGAGAACCAAAGGTGCCTTGTGACACTGCGGGGCCTGGTGTGAGCAAGGGGACCAGAGTGACACTGTGGGGCCACATGGAACCAAGGGGACCAGAGTGACACTGTGAGGCCACATGGAACCAAGGGGACCAGAGTGACACTGTGGGGCCACATGGAACCAAGGGGACCAGAGTGACGCTGTGAGGCCACATGGAACCAAGGATATCAGAGTGACACTGTGGGGCCACATGGAACCAAGGGGACCAGAGTGACACTGTGAGGCCACATGGAACCAAGGAGATCAGAGTGGCACTGTGGGGACACATGGAACCAAGGGGACCAGAGTGACACTGTGGGGACACATGGAACCAAGGGGACCAGAGTGACACTGTGGGGACACATGGAACCAAGGGGACCAGAGTGACACTATGGGGCCACATGGAACCAAGGGGACCAGAGTGATACTGTTACAAACGAGGCCAGGACTCAGATGGAAAAAAAAAAAAAAAAATTCCTCGTTTCTTCTATTAACTACCAAAGACGGGAGCCCAGGATAAGCCCACGCTCCTCACCACAAGCCAGAGAACACATCCAAAACAACAGTGTAACAATTCAGTACACCGGATGCTCCTTGGCATACGTTGTGTCCGCCAGAGAACGCTGGCAGAGCTCCAACACTCCCTTTTATCCGCTCCTGTCCTCCTCTGATTGGGGCGCTCAGGATCCTCTCTCTGACTGGCCAGTTGTCTAGGGTTTGATTGGTTTATAATGAGAGTCATCCTGGACCAATCATTCTGCCAGGGCGTCGAGTGATTGGTCCGTTGCCCCTACCAATCCAGGCTCGTGGTTTTGATGCTGCCTGCATGATGGCATCTGTGGAGCTGTTCTTGTTGTCACAGTTCCAGCGTTTGCAGAGACACTACTAACATGTACCCCAAACATGCAAACCTAAGAACTGTTAGTTATAACACCCCAGAAACATTTATCACAAACTTATAACAATTTCCCCAAACATACAAACTTAAGAACTGTTACTTATAACACCCCAGAAACATTTATCACAAACTTATAACACTACTTTATTTCTAAGTTTCATTAATAGCAGAAATAAGAGAAACTATAGTAATGCAGCAGAATTTTTCAACATTGTACATACAGCTTTCATTTTAATATTTGCAAAAAGCCAATAAGGTGATGTGCTCTTCTAACACTCTGCCTCCAGTTTCTGCATCGAGGGAGTTGCCAGCCCTGGCAATGCCCCGGGGACGCCTCAGAGCAGAACTGGCCCAGGGCTCTGTCCCAGCAGAGGGCCCCAGGAAATGTCCTGGTGTCTTGGTTTGGAGAGACAGGGATCTGCCAGGGAAAACTGGAGTTTCCCTTGGAATGCAGAACGTAAAAACCCCTTCCCACCAAATTAATACAATTTTGCCATTTGGAGCTTTCTGGCAAAAAGATGGGAATAGGGATAACAGTTGTTTACTAGGAATATTGAAAAATACAAATGCAGTAGTAGAAAAAACCACAAACAAGCAAACAAACAAAAGTCCCAGAAAACCCTGACAGAGTCAGAGACACAACCTGACACCCTGTTGTCAGGGTGTTGGAAGCAGACCAAAAAAATCCTGGAGTAGCAGATGTTCTGTGGAGTAGAGATGATCCTGTAGGAAAATGGGTCCAGTGCTGGCGAGATGGGTCCCATCTTCCTCCGAGGATACAGGAGAAAACCAGCTAAATTAGAGTTTAGATAAATGATTAGACTGCAGGTTTTATGCTGGTGGAAAGGCTTTGGCTCCTCCCACTGGGTGGAGCATCTCACAGTGGGATGAGGTGATGTCATCAGTCATGTGAGAGGCCTTCAATGGCCCATTCACGGGTGATGTCCCTCAGAAGAGGAGGAAAGGAAGAAGAGATAAGAAGGCACTGCCTCATCTGGTGTTATCAGGTGTCCCATTAACAGAAGGCATCTGCCCTCTTTCTACCCCTAGAGTTACAAGAGATAAAGAACAATATCTCCCAACTGACTTCAACAGACGAAAATAGAATACACATTCTTGGTTCCATTTTTCAACCCAAGACACCTGGCTGTGAGCAGCAGAGCAGAGAGAAAGGCGCTGGCCCGGGCAGCTGCTGCCCTGCAGGCACCGGCTCTGCTGCCCAGCAGGGTCCCGGAGTGACCACGGGGTTTGCAGATGGACACGGAGCGGCCACAGCACACGATGGGCAGGAGGGAATGACCTGTCCCAAGGAAAAAAGAGAGAAAAACGACCTGTGCTGTGTTGCCCTGGTTTTTCGGAGGTTTTTTAAAGCCTTCTAGGTGTTCATAAGATGGAGTCACTTCTTTAGTTTCTGTACAATATTAAGGGTCAGCTTTTCACTTTCTCACACTTTGGAACATAACCTTTCTTGTTTTTGTTCACTGTCCTTTGTTTCCATATTTCTAGCCTGAAAATAATGTTGGTTGACAGCTGGTCTGGGTGGTGGGGTGAAGGGGTAGTAACCCCAGAAGCCAATCCACAACCAGACCCACAAATGCATAAAAATGAAAGAAATAAACAGGCTCGTTCTCTTTTTGGGGACCACCCTGGGAGCCTTGGGAATTCCCCTCTGGGATCCATGGACCACGCTGGGATGATCTGGAATTTCAGTTTCATGACAAAACACGCCACGACCCTCCAAAGAGCCCTGAGTTCACTCAAACCCACCATGCCCCACATTCCCTGGAAGTTCACCCCATGTCCCCACCCATGTCTGTGTGCCCTGATGTCCCCACCCGTGCCCGTATCCCCACCATGCCCCCAATCTTGGCTCCCCCCTACCCAACAGCGGCGCTGCGGCGGCCGCGGGGCAGAGCGGGCGGGAAAGGGGGGCCCGGGCTGGGGGCAGAGGAGGGGCGGGAGGAAGAGGAGGGAGAGATGAAGGGGAGGAGCAGCAACACGAGGAGCACTGAGACGAGGGAGAGGGAGAGGGTCGGTCTTCTAGGGCAAGATTTGCAAATACAACTAAATATTGGTGTAGTGCCAGAAGAAGGTCGGATGGTGGCAAAAATGATGGTTTTAAAACAAGAAGATGAGGGAGAAATAGATCCAAGGGTATGGGCAGAAGAAGGGGGTCGAGGATTACTGGAAATTCCCCCAATAGAGGTCAAGATGAAACCTAATATACCCCCAATTAGGAAGAAGCAATATCCCATCTCAGCAGAAGGAAAACAAGGGTTGAACCCAGTAATAAAAGAATTAATAAAAGATGGAATCTTAGAACCATGCATGTCCCCTCATAAGACACCAATTTTACCAGTTAAGAAACCAGATGGTACCTATCGCTTAGTGCAAGATCCGAGGGAAGTAAACAAGCAAACCATTGCTCGTTATCCAGTAGTAACCAATCCCTATACGTTATTGAGCAGAGATCCATCAGATCATGCATGGTTCAGTGTTATAGATATAAAGATGCCTTTTGGGCCTGCCCCCTCGAAAAACAAAGCCGAAGTTGGTTTGCCTTTGAATGGCATGACGAGAGCACGGGAAGAAAACAACAACTACAGTGGACCCGACTCCCTCAGGGGTTTACTGAATCCCCTAATTTATTCCGTCAGGCATTAGAAGAGATACTGCAACCATTCGTTCCAATTGGGGAAGTCCAAATTCTACAGTATGCAGATGATCTTTTAGTCTCAGGAAAATTAGAAGAAGAAGTTAAACAGACAACCGTTAAACTGCTAGATTTCCTAGGCGAAAAAGGGTTGAAAGTCTCTAAAAAGAAGTTGCAATTTGTAGAGCCCGAGGTTCGGTATTTAGGACACTTAATTGGGAGAGGTTATAAAAAGTTAGATGTAAACTGAGTACAGGGCATTCTATCATTACCAACACCAAAAACCAAAACAGATATAAGAACATTATTAGGTCTAATTTGGTACTGTAAAATGTGGATCGATAGGCACACCCAATTAGTAAAATTTTTATATGAAAAGCTAGTAGGGAATGAACCTGTGACATGGAGTGAAGAAGATGAAGAGAAACTGAAGGAACTGAAAGAGAAGTTAGTTACAGCTCCAGTGTTAAGTTTGCCAGATTTAAATAAGTTGTTTGAGTTATATGTAAATGTAGAAGAAGGAGTAGCTTATGGAGTTTTAACTCAGGACTAGTGTGGAGTTAGGAAACCGATTGCTTACATATCCAGGTTACTAGACCCAGTTGTGGGAGGGTGGCCTACTTGCCTCCAAGCGGTAGCAGCTACTGTAGTTCTGGCAGAAGAAAGCTACAAGTTAACATTTGGAAATAAAATAAAGGTGTACACCCCACATGACCTCAAGGCAATATTGAACGAAAAAGCCAGTCAATGGAGCTCAGATAGCCGATTGTTAAAATATGAATTAATATTAAATAATATTCAGAATTTAGAATTGGCCACTACAAGAGTGCAGAACCCAGCGCAATTTTTGTATGGAACATCTGAAAGTACATTAGAACACTGGTGCCTTGAGATCATTGATTTACAAACAAAAATCAGAGAAGATTTATCGGAGTATCCACTGCCTGAAGGAGAAGTCCTCTTTGTAGATGGCTCCTCGAGAATAGTAGAAGGGAAACGAGTGTCAGGGTATGCAGTTATAAATGGGAAAGATATGACAGTAGTAGAAAAAGGGAAATTATCTGCAAAGTGGTCAGCTCAATGTTGTGAAATTTATGCATTGTTAAGAGGACTTAAATGGCTTGAGTACAAAAAAGGCACTATATACACAGATTCCAAATATGCCTATGGAGTGGAGCATACCTTTGGGAAAATATGGGTAGAGGGGGGCTTTGTGAACTCAAAGGGGAAATCACTAGTTCACGAAAATCTAATCAGGGAAGTGTTAGAAGCCCTAAGGAGCCCCTCAGAAATTGCAGTAGTCCATGTTAGAGGCCATCAAAAGGGAAATTCAAAAGAGGTCCAAGGCAATAACTTAGCAGACCAGATAGCCAAGGAAGCTGCTTTAGAAGATCATAGTAAAGTTTTCTATTTAACCAATCTGGGAGACAAAGATGACAAAGAAGTACCAACATTTAGTGAAAAAGAACTAGAAGAGTTACAGAAGCATGGAGCGGTTCAGAATGAAAAAGAGGAATGGAACATGCCCGATGGGAGGCAAGTGTTGAATAAGGCACTAACTAGGAAAGTGTTAGAAAGCCTCCATGCCTCAACTCACTGGGGAACTCAAGCACTCTATGACCATTTTATGAGAACTTATGTGTGCATTGGAGCCTTTGAGGTAGCAAAATCTGTAACTCGGGATTGTATGCTTTGTCAGCAAGTAAATAGGAAAGTAATGAAGAAAATGCCACCAGGAGGAAGAGAGCTAGCAACAAGACTGTTTCAAAGTATCCAAGTAGATTTTACTGAGATGCCTCAAGTGCAGAGATATAAATATCTATTAGTTATCATAGACCACTTAACATATTGGGTGGAGGAGTTTCCAACAATAAAGGCAACAGCTGAAGCAGTTAGTAAAGTTTTTTGGAACAAGTAATCCTGAGGTACGGAATTATAAACATCATAGATTCAGATAGAGGCCCTCACTTTACAGCGAACATTTTACAACAAGTAACTGAGGCTTTAAATATTACCTGGAAGTTCCATACCCCCTGGGGACCGCAGAGCTCAGGACGAGTCGAAAGAATGAACCAGACATTGAAACTAACACTTACAAAATTAACAGAAGAGACAAAAATGAACTGGTTGAAATGTCTACCTTTGGCTCTGATGAGAATTAGAACACAGCCCAGAGCAGATTTAGGGATCTCTCCATATGAAATGATGTTCGGTTTGCCCTTTTTGACTGCCAGAGACAATTTTGGAACCTATGAAGAAGGGGAGCAGAGTGTTCGAAAGTATGT
The DNA here is from genome assembly GCF_021018805.1 of Prinia subflava. Taxonomy (NCBI): domain Eukaryota; kingdom Metazoa; phylum Chordata; class Aves; order Passeriformes; family Cisticolidae; genus Prinia; species Prinia subflava. Next base: position 3,053,037 of record NC_086272.1, read on the forward strand.
ACAGACTATTAGTAAGACCCTGAAGGAACTGAGAGAAAAAGGTTATCTCCCTCAGACCACCCCCACTGATTTTAAAATTCACAGATTCCAACCTGGGGACTGGGTTTTGATAAAAACTTGGAAGGAACAACCGTTAATCCCGAAATGGGAAGGTCCTTTTCAGGTCCTCCTGGTCACAGAGACTGCAGTACGTACCCAAGAAAAAGGATGGACACATGCTTCCAGAGTAAAAGGACCAGTTTCCGCCCCAACTGAATAGACAATAGTAAAAGCAGCAGATACTAAACTGATTCTGAAGAAGAAGCCACAAGAGAGACCAGAAGAGTAAAAAGTTTCTTTACAACAGTTAAAAGTCTTCTTTTAAAAAGCTAAAATCTGAAGTTTATCTGTATGACTTAAATCTAAGAGTTCTAAAAAGTTGTTTGTTAACAATCTATGGTATCAAAATGTTAGAAATTTGATCTAACTTCTGGTATTTTTCATTGCAGACCCTAGAGCCTAAAAAAATAGAGCATCCTCCCATGCACCTAGTAATCTGACCCCAAAAGAAGAAAAAGAAACAAGTCGATACAAAAAGGGAATGTGAGTTCCTGGAACCAGGAGGAGAATAGTAGCCAGTAAGACCGCCACGGGGGGCAAGGCCGGGTCAGAACACACTCTTGCCACACGGAGTGGTAGATCCTCTAGGAAGAGAGCAGAGGAGAGAGATGAGTGGGAGAGTGTTCTGTGCCGGACCCCCGTTGATCTGGGCCCTCCTAGTGATAACTATTACAAAAGGAGATGGGTCCTGTGACAAGTGCTGCTACCCCTTATATGCAGGAGACTCTCGGACAGCCGTCCTTAGAATACATTCCAATCCAAGCCCTGCTTGTATTGACTTTTCACGATTAATAACCTGTAAAGAAGACGGTGAAATCTATTGGCTTTTCGAAAATGTAGGGAATTTTAAACAAAAATTGCTAGGAGAATGCCCTATGAGGAAAAAATGGATCTGCACTGAAAGATCCTAAGCTCGAAGAAACAGGAAAAAAGAAAATACTATGAACCAGATTTAATTAAAGAAAGAGAGGCAAATGGGATAATTAAAATGGGACCTGAAATTCAAGTGTATGGAGGGAAAAATTTGTATTTAGATCTGGCAGAGAAAATAAGTCATGAGTTCAATGTCACTAACTGTTGGATTTGTGGAGATACCAGAATGGGTATCTCCCATGAATGAAACATGAGAACCAACCAGAAAGCCCAGAAACAGCGAAAGAAATATATGAAAATTACCAGAAGATGTGAGAAATAAATCAAGTTTATGAACAAATGGTTTAATATAAAAGTTCGATATTAAGTAGTTGATGCGGGCAAAAGGCCCAATCAAATTCTTAGAGGGGGGAAATTGTTAAAAGTAGATAAATGCTTCTGGGGTGTTATAACAGCTCTTAAGTTTGTATGTTTGGGGAAATTGTTATAAGTTTGTGATAAACGTTTCTGGGGTGTTATAAGTAACAGTTCTTAGGTTTGCATGTTTGGGGTACATGTTAGTAATGTCTCTGCAAACGCTGGAACTGTGACAACAAGAACAGCTCCACAGATGCCATCATGCAGGCAGCATCAAAACCACGAGCCTGGATTGGTAGGGGCAACGGACCAAACACTCGACGCCCTGGCAGAATGATTGGTCCAGGATGACTCTCATTATAAACCAATCAAACCCTAGACAACTGGCCAGTCAGAGAGAGGATCCTGAGCGCCCCAATCAGAGGAGGACAGGAGCGGATAAAAGGGAGTGTTGGAGCTCTGCCAGCGTTCTCTGGCGGACACAACCTATGCCAAGGAGCATCCGGTGTACTGAATTGTTACACTGTTGTTTTGGATGTGTTCTCTGGCTTGTGGTGAGGAGCGTGGGCTTATCCTGGGCTCCCATCTTTGGTAGTTAATAGAAGAAACGAGGAATTTTTTTTTTTTTTTTCCATCCGAGTCCTGGCCTCGTTTGTAACAGTATCACTCTAGTCCCCTTGGTTCCATGTGGCCCCATAGTGTCACTCTGGTCCCCTTGGTTCCATGTGGCCCAACAGTGTCACTCTGGTCCCCTTGGTTCCATGTGTCCCCACAGTGTCACTCTGGTCCCCTTGGTTCCATGTGGCCCCACAGTGTCACTCTGATCCCCTTGGTTCCATGTGGCCTCACAGTGTCACTCTGGTCCCCTTGCTCACACCAGGCCCCGCAGTGTCACAGGGCACCTTTGATTCTCTGGGGCTGCAGTGTCTGTTCTGCCCCTGAGCAGGGTCAGCACCAAAGACACAGACACAAAGTTCAGCAATGGTGTGATTTATTCTAATGCAAAACTGCAAAGAATCACAAAAGGAGAAGCTCAGCAATGCACCCAATCATCACTACCAAGGATTGCCTGCAGTGATTAAGAAAGAGACAGCAGCAGTCACCCTCAGACTTTGCCATCACCCAGACCCACACATCAGCTGGGGGAGCTGTCACAGCCAAGGACTGCAGAGCCACTCCCGGACACTGGGAATTCCTGCAGGGGCCTCCAGACACAGGTGAGGCTCCAACCTGGCTGGGAGAGGGCCCAGCTCTGACAGTGCTGAATAAACAAACTGACAGCACTTCTAGTGCAGGAACATCTGGTTTCATTCTCCTCTTGGGTTCCTCCCAAAGCCTGGCCGGGGCTCAAGGAGGAACCAAGGGAGCTGACTCTGACCATACAGCCCCAAACAAGGCCAGATGTCAGATTTCATGCCCTTGTCCGGTTTCTAACTACAGAAAGGTCAATCCATGTTTAAGTGATGAGTGATCAATTTATCACAGCACTAATGACCATGCATATTTCATTATGGAGCAGATACAAAGATAACCTTTGGTTGGAAGGTTCATCCAGAGGTCACCTTTGGCTCAGGGCCTGTTGTTCAGGCCTCACTCAGGGCCTGTTGTCCAGGCCTTGGCACTTTCAGGGACATGGTTTAGTGCTGGGCTTGATACTGCTGGTGAACAGCGGAACTGGATGTGCTCAGAGGTCTTTCCCAACATGAAGGATTCCATAATTCCAGGATTCCATCTGCTGGATTCATCCAAGACCATGTTAGCAGCATTACTTTGGTCAAAAAGTTTCCTCTTGCTCAGCCCTTGTGGCCTAAGGCTTCAGCTCCTTCAGCTCCTGGTGCTAAGCTGCTCATGCTGAACGAGATGACTCGGACAGAAGAACAGAGTTCATGTAATTCCTTCATGGACACTGAGAGGGGAGGGTGTGGAAACAGGAACATTGTTTGGTGTGGCCTCCCCTCTGCCCTTCACACCTTTCAGGGCTTTGAACCAGCCCAGAGCTTTCTCCAAGAGTGCAATGGAGCAGCTGTTCCTGCTCCCAGCTCTGGCTCTTCCCAGGCTCTGACCTTGCCTGCTTTTGTCCCTCTTGCTGTGCCCTCTGTTCCCCTGTGCTCGGTGGCTGCTGCCCAGGGCTGTGGGACTGGCACAGATCCAGTGGCTGAGCTCCTCCTTTCTCTGCCCTTGGAGCTGCCTGGGCACAGCAGCCTTTTCCATCTGGAAGCTGCACATGGAGAGGGAGTCCCCACCTCTGTTCCTTGCACAGCCCCCAGGAGCCCAGGGCTGCCATCTCAAGGCCCTGCTGGCCCTGAGGGCTCCCAGGTGCCTCAGGCTGCTGTGACACCCCTGCACACGGAGGGAAGAGTGGCAGGGCTGTGCTCAAAGTCAGCTCCATGTGCTGCTGCTGCTGCTGTGGGGGTCATTTGTGCAGCCCTGCCCAGAGGGAGGGATCAGCTCCAGGCCCTGCTGCTGCTCCCTGGGCTCAGCCCCAGGTTGGTTGTTGCTGGCAGTGCCAGCAGAGACGGTGGCTGCAGCAGCGGGTGCTGACAGTGCCCCAAGCCCGGGGCCGCAGGGGTCCCTGGGCTGGGGCTGGCAGGGAGCTGTCCCTTGTTCTCCCTCTGCCCTGCAGAGCTGGGCTGGGCGCAAGTGGGGCAGCACAGCAAACAGGGAGCCTGCCAGACTCCTGCAGCCCTGTCTGCTCAGAGTTTGGGCCTTGGAGCTGCAAGTGCACAAAGGCAGCTGCTTCTGCTCCCTCTGTGTGTCCCCGTGTCCAGCAGTGCTGCTCCATCAGTCTGTGCCCAGCAATGGGGAAAAGCCTCAGCCCTGCTGGGCCAGGAGCTGCCGGGCTGTGCCTGAGCAGCTCAGCCAGCAGGAAGGGAGCTCCTCCACACGGGAACCAGCAGCAAAGCACTGGAGCACCTCGTTCTTGGGCACAGCCCAAATTCTGGGAGGGAATAACAGAGTTATTCACGTGCATTGGTGCGTCAGCACTGCAGGTGCTGTGCCTGCAAACACATGGCTCGAGATGTGCAAAGGAATTCTGCAACTCTTGACTGGATCAGGATGTCACCAGTGCTGAACTCCAGTTTAGTCCAAAGCAACCACTTTACACCTCTGCTGGTCTCTGCTAGATCTTTTTCTTCAGGGTTTCCAGACAAAAGCAAACAGAGGAGGAGCCTACATTTTCATTGTTTATCCAAAATGTATCTCATTTTGCTGTACATTCCTCTTTTAGGATGTGTTATCTGCTTAACAAGGAAAAGAAAAAAGGAAAAAACAGGAAAAAAGAAAGGGAGAACAAAAAACAAACATGCAGTGAAAAATCTTCTGTAACTTTAGATTAAGAGGTAGCTGATCTTCTTAAAAAGACAACTAAATTACTTAATTTGTGAATGTTTTGATGGCATGGATCCATCTCACTGACCTCAGTATCCTTTTTTAAAAGTATATGGGTTTTCTTTCCAATATTAAGTTATTTGAAATTGTTGTTGAAGCATTAAGAAACTGACCTATGGATTGTGCATGACTGTATCTTGAGGGTAAAAAATATTACAGTTTGACACTTCGACCTAGAGTTGCAACTGAAAGTTGTAAATCCCAGTGGATTGTGTGGCAGCAGCCTTTCCTCGAGGATGTGCAGCATCACAAAGACTTCATCAGTGGGCTTGGGGGTGCTTGGAGCTTTGTCCTGTTCCACTCTGGGATGTCATGAAACAGGACTTCACCTGCCAACATGCCAGGTCACATTCTGCCACCCCAGCTCCTTGGACCCTGTATCCCCCAAAGCAGACACAAAGTGTTTCTGCTGCTCCTCCCTCGACACAAATCCACAGAGCTGGGATTTTCCCAAGTCTCGTGTCTCCATTGCTCCATATTCCTAAAGAACCAGTAGAGTCCATCCCGATAAATACAGTGAGTTACACGGATGGTGTAACTTCCTGCCTAGAAATCCTGAAACTGCTTCTGAATGATGCTCCCTTCAGCTCTTGGACACCTACTCACACTGAGCTGGGAAAAAATTGCCCTGGCCACTGGCTTACAAGTGAGTTATTCCAAACTTAGAACTCTGTGGGAAATCTCTATTCATCCCTATCCTTTTAGTATATCCATACATGGGGGTGTGCATGGATGTGTCTTGTGCAAAGAGGAAGGAGTGTGCAAGCAACGTGACTGACACTTTCACTCTGTGTTCATTCCATACCCATGGGTACAAAGACATTATGGAAACCCTGGCACACACAGACCCTTCTGTCCCTGAACACAGAGACATCCCAGAGCCCCTGGCACACACAGACCCTTCTGTCCCTGCAGACAGAGACATCCAAGAGCCCCTGGCACACACAGACCCTTCTGTCCATGGGTACAGACACATCCCAGAGCCCCTGGCACACACAGACCCTTCTGTCCATGCACACAGAGACATCCCAGAGCCCCTGGCACACACAGACCCTTCTGTCCATGCACACAGAGACATCCCAGAGCCCCTGGCACACGCAGACCCTTCTCTCCCTGCACACAGAGACATCCCAGAGCCCCTGGCACACACAGACCCTTCTGTCCATGCAGGCAGAGACATCCCAGAGCCCCTGGCACACACAGACCCTTCTGTCCATGCAGACAGAGACATCCCAGAGCCCCTGGCACACACAGACCCCTCTGTCCCTGGAGGACGCAGCGCGGCGGGTGGGGCCGGTTGGTGGCAGCGAGTCCCTCACAGCAGGCCAGACCCGGCTCCAGCCCTGCCAGGCCCTGACAAGGCTCAGTGCCAGCTCCTCTGCAATGGGAAAGCCCTTCAGCCTTGTCCCTGCCCACAGGAGCACTGCTGGCCTGGCAGCACAGTTTGTTTTCCCCACAGGCTGCAGGAGATGAGAACACAACCCTGGCAAACACTGACTGCAAGCCACAGCTCTGGGTGCGCCCCATTGTCACCATGAGATTCTCCCAGTTTTCTGAGCATTCATACTAAAGTAGAAGTGTGCACCTTCTCACGCTCATTCATGTAAACAAGGAGATTGTGTTTTATAAATATTGCTATTGTTTTGAATTCCTTCTCCAAGACAAGGGGAGGTTGAATGACAGTCCCTCTGACCAATGCCGTTGAGAGGTGGGAATGCCACTCTCCAATCCATGATCACCTTGCTAAAAGTATATAATAGGAAGTAATAAACAAAGCAGGAGATTCTCCCTGCTGCTCTGATCTCCCCAGATTCGTGGCTCTGTGTGTCTTTTCGGGTGAGGCTCCCAGAGACAGCCCGTGACCCTCAGCCCTGGCACCACTGCCTGCCCCAGGCTTCAGGGGATGCAGTGGGAGCCCGGCTGGGCTCTGCCCTGGGGCCATCCTGCAGGGAGAGCTGCAAACAGGGAGCATTTCCTTGCCACAAACAGCCAAGCCAGGGGTACAGGGCAGCTGTTCCAGCCTGCACTGCACTGCTGTGTGCTGTGCCCTGGGGCTGGGGCTCCCCGCAGAGGGGACTGCACTGGTGTGCCAGAGGAGACAAAGAAGCTTCAGCTTAACCTTAGTGAGGTGGGTGGGTGGGCGGGAAGAGTGGGGAGGCTCAAGGGGATTCACAGAGCTCATCCTGCTGGAAGGACAAGGAAAAGGGAGTGGGAACTCAGCACTGAGGAGAGCTGAGGGCTGGACAGCAGCTCTCACTGACACTAAAATGCCACGGGACCTCAGAGATATTGCTGCTCTTCAGCCAGTGACAGGATGAGGCCCTAAACCTGGGGTTTGGTCTTCCTTGTGGTGAAGGCCATCAAGGAAGGCAACAGTGTGACGGAGACTGTGATGGGCTGGGAACTCACTGGGGGAAAGGAGGGAGCAGTTGTGAAATTTAAAAGTAGGTGGAGGAGAGAAATCTGCAGGGAAGGGCTGAGCTACACCTTGGGCAAGTTGATAAATGTCATTTGGGGTCATCCCAGATTGACTGCATTTCAGAAGTTCTTGATCAAGTTTAATTTTGGAGGGTGTGATGTTTTCCCTCGGAGATGTACACTCTGCAAACTTGAGCTGCATTGCCCAAGTGCTCAAGCAAGTCTCTGCTGCAGGTCACACCATTTCTTCTTTGGCTGATTCTGGCCTGGGGCTGAGCTCCAGCAGAGCCCTGGCAGAGCCCAGAGCAGCCTTAGCATCCGCAGAGCCCGGCTGCAAGGAGAGAAACCAGAACCCGCCCGTCACCTGAAGGTTCCTGTCCCCCTTGTCCCAGTGCCCGCCGTGCCCAGGCCATGCTGGCCGTGCCCAGAGCGGTGCCCAGAGCTGCCCATCATTGCTGACCTTGGCAGCAGAGCAGGAGGGCAGGACATGTGCCCAGCCTGCAGCCAGCCGTGGCACATCCACCTCCTCAGCAGCTGCCCACAGCAGGATGCTCCTGTGCTGGCTGCCATCTCCCAAAAGCTCTGATCCCACCCAGGCCAAGGAGACGGGACCCACCTGACGCCATCCGCCGCTGGAAGAAAAGCTGCTCCCAAACGATGTTCTCAGCCTTCTCCAAGGGCACGGCCCATCCACGGCACGGCTGGTCCCAAGCACTTCCCCGTCCAGACTGGACAACACCTAGAACGCTTCCTTTAGAGAAACAAACAGCAAATTAATGAAAATAGACTACAGACAAAAAGGGAAAATGAGGGAAATGGCACAGTGGATACTGGGGGCTGTTGGCAGGGCCAGGACCCCACACCCATTTCACACCCACCCCAGCTCATGCCCCCCAGCCCTGCCAAAATGCAGCTTGGCAGCCCACTGAAAAATCAGTTGCTTCCACCCCAGCAAAAGGGGGAACCTTTGTTTCCCGGCCAGCCTGTGCAATGCCCAAATCTGGGAGCATCCCCCTGTGTGTGCACTCATCTGCAAATTCACTGTGGAGCCTGGCTTTGAAGAAGGTGCCACAATCAAAGTCCATCATCTTCAGCTTTGTGGTGGCCTGGTCGAGGAAGAGGTTTTCATCCTTGATGTTGTCCTGGCTGTCTCCAGCAGCAGCAGCCCCACCTGGCACAGCTTCTCCAGGGGCTGCTTCTCTTTCCCTGGGAGTGAGACCAGGCTGTCAGTGTTCTGCCCAGGGCCCCAGCTGGCAGTGACCCAGGACAAGCCAAAGCAGCTGGGATGGCAGCCAGCAGTGCTGGGCAGAGCAGCTCAGCTCCAGCACAGGGGCTGTGTGTTCCCATCTGATGACCCCTGTGCAGTGACACAGGCAGGACAAAAAAGTCTGGGTCCTTTGCTTCGGATTGCCAAGGCATGTGTGGAGCTGGAACTTACCAGGGCCCTGCATCGCTGTTTCTGTGGCTCTCTCCCTTCTTCTATGGCAGATGACTATCCTACATCCAGGGATGACTGAACAGGTCTTCTACTGAAGGCCGGTCCACATCCAGCATGGATAAACACCGCCGGATTACATCTTGGCACTCTGGCGAGAGAAACCAGAAACTGCCGGTCAGTTGGAGAAGGCTCCTGTCTGTCCCACTGTTCCCATTCTCAGGCCATGCTGCATTTGCTCAGAGCTGGGCCTAAACTTTCCCAGGAATTCCCTGGTTTGGAGGAAAGCAGGACAGCAGGACACGTGCCACCTCCTCAGCAGCTGCCACAGCCCACTGCTGTGTCCCAGCACTGGCATTTCCCCCGTGCCCAGACATGAGGATTCACCTTGAGAGAGCCGTGGTGGCAGCGAGAGCTGATGGTCCCAGCTGATCTTGTGGCCCCTCCTGAAAGGGTGCTCCCCACACACCATCTGGTGCAGCAGGATGCCCAGGGACCAGACGGTAGCTGGCTGTCCATAGTACCAGCCAAACTGGTTCCATTCCGGGGGACTGTATGACGGTGTTCCTATGGAATACAGATGGAGTTCATCAGGGGGATGCTGCTGCTCCCAGAGCCTGGCCCCAGCATCCCTGGGCGTGCAGGGGCTGCCCCAGTGGCACGTGGTGTGACCTGCTGCCCTCTGGCCAGCACCTGGGACTTGTGTACGAACTTAGGGTTGCAAAAGAAGCCACTGGTGTCGGAAGGTGGCAGTGGAAGCCCTGGCAAGGCCCAACCATGACAAGCAAAACCCACTCAGTGCTGGGGAAAAACCATGCCTTACTCGTCCCTGCCTGCATTGCCCCAAAAACCATTATGAACCCAAAGCAAACCAGGCAATCACAGCAGTCCAAGCCCTTTCTCACCTGCTCCCCAGACTGGCTGGTGCATATGTTCTGGCTCCCCTCTCAGCCACCCCCACCCACGGGTGCTTCTGTTGGGCTGGCTGCCCCAGCCCCAGCCCCAGTCCCAGGCAGAGTGGCTGGCAAAGGCTGCCAGCAGGGCTGGAAGCTGGTCCCCCCACCCACTTGTGTTCAAAAGCAGCTGGGCTGAAGACTCAGTGCCATGAGTGGCAGGGAAAGGGAGAATCCCCAGTGCCACACCCAGGCTGGGCTGTGAGATGTTGGGCCAGGAGATGTCTGCAATGGGGAGCACACCCCTGCGATGGCTCACCTGCAAAGTGAGTATAGGCTGTGTCTTGTAGGTAGGTGCCACAGCCAAAATCGATCAATTTGGCCTGCCCGGTGGCCAGGTCAAGCAGGATGTTCTCTGGCTTGAGGTCGCGGTGCAGGACCCCGCAGCTGGTGCAGTGCCGCACGGCCTCCAGCACCTGGCGGAACAGCTCCCGCGCCACCTCCTCGCACAGGAACCGCCGTGCCCGAATGAAGTGCTGGAGGTCCTGAGAACGCTCCGGGCGCTCCATGATGATAATGATGTCTTTGGGGAGCTCCAGCCACTCCAGCAGCTGGACGACACCAGGGAAGCCAGTGGAGACCTTGTGCAGCAGCACGATCTCCAGTGGTGCGCTGGTGCCGTTGGGCTGTGGGAGGAGCACAATGTTGTCAGTGAGGCTGAGGCCGTGCCAGGGGTCAGGGACCCCTCAGCCAGCCCGGGATGCTCTGCACCCTTTGCTGGCCCCACGCCCGCTCTCCCTCCAGGCGTCCTGGTGGCTTCCACCCTGCCAGGCCTCAGCTCATCCCTGCCCGGCATGGCCCAGCTTCTCCTGCTGGCCCCACTCACTCACCAGCTCACCCCAATGCCGGACACGGTTCCGTGGCACCCTTTTGATGGCCACCTGCAAGCCAAGGGGAGCAGCAGGCTGAGCTCACTGCCTGCCCTGCCTAGCCCCAGCCTCCTTCTCCTTCGCCCTCCTCCTCCTCCTGCGCCCCTTCCTCGTGCACCCACCACCGGCCCTGCCGCTCACCGGGGCACGGTCTGAGAGCCGTGTGGCCGCCCAGACGCTGCCGAAGCCGCCGTGGCCCAGCAGCGAACCCAGGCGGTGCTGCTCCTGGAGGGCCTGCTGCGCCTTCCCTGCCGGCGAGACGCGGCTGTCAGCGCTCGGCCCGGGGCCAGGAACGGCCCCCGAGCGCCCCTCGAGCGGCCCGGGCTGGGCATCCCCAGGCATTTGCTCCTGGCAACGGGACAGCAGCGGCTCAGGGCCAGCGGCCGCGCTGCCAAGCGGAGGAGCTTGGGCTGGGGAAGCCACAGTGGAGGCAGCGGGAGCGGCCGCACCGCCTGTGTCCTCTGCGGGCCCAGGGACGAGCTGGGGCCGGGGCCGGGGCCGGGGCCGGGGCCGGTGCCGGGGCCGGGGCCGGGGCCGGGGCCGGTGCCGGGGCCGGGGCTGGGGCCGGTGCCGGGGCCGGGGCCGGGGCCGGGGCCGGGGCCGGTGCCGGTGCCGGGGCCGGGGCCGGGGCCGGGGCCGGGGCCGGGGCCGGGGCCGGGGCCGGGGCCGGGGCTGGGGCTGGGGCTGGGGCCGGGGCCGGGGCCGGGGCTGGGGCCGGGGCCTGGGCTGGGCTCGGCACAGGCGCAGCCAAAGGCCAGCAATGCTGCCCCAGCCCCAGGCACTGATGCCCGCCCACCAGCGCCATCGCCAGCACTGCCAGAGCCGGGCGAAGGCGAGACCGCGGCGGGACGCCCGGGGGCAGGGACGGGGCAGCCCCGCCCGGGGCCGGGGGTGGGCCCGAGGCATGGCCCGGCCCAGCAGGGGAGAGGGAGACTGGGGTGGGAGGGGGACACTGGGAAAGGGAGAGGCTGCGGGACTGTGGGAGAGGGAGAGGGGAAGCACGGGTTGGTCAACAAAGCCGCTTTTTTCTTCTCTGCTGCTGCCGCTGCTGCCGCTGCTGCCGCTGCTGCTGCTGCAACTGAAGCTCCAGGGCCGTTTGTCCCCTTGTCAGTTTTTTCCGTTGCCCCCTCTGCCTCGCACCGAGCCCTGCACTCCCCGGGGCAGCCCCTGAGCCTGTCCAAACACGGGAACTTCGCCGTTTTCAGTCAGGGCCCAGTCTTGACTCCTGCACAGTGACAGAGGAATCCCCTTGGCTGTTGCTGTGCATTGTCCCTGCTGAGGGTCAGACACTGTCACAGCACATTCCCTGAATGCAGAATTTGAACCTGACGCAAGCACTGCACTTGTGTCTCCGGCATTGCTTTCCAAGAAAAACAGGGGAAGGCAAACTGGATGTAGCTCATGGTATTTTACAGTGTCTAAATCTTGCCAAGTCTTGGATGTCAGAGGTGAGACCCACTTAGAATTAATGAGATGAAGAAGTAGTTTAAGATGGAAAGTGGGACAGAGAAATAAACAGAGGAAAATATCTTGGGTTTCTTTCCACTTTCATTTCATTTCTGAAAAGCTGTTTCAGCTTTCCCAGAATTTTCTCCACAGTCCTGTCTGCTCTTTCCAAGAACCTTTCCTGGAGAATGAGTTGCACCATCTGTCACAAGATATCCCACCCATGCAGCTTCTCTTGACTTTCCACAACATGTGTGAAGCAGGAGTCTTGCAGCAAAGCAGGAGAAAGGTTTTGAGACCTTGACAACTTTTTCTTTCCTTTCCCCATGTGGGCTGGGGAGTTGTGCCATTGGGAAGGTTTTCATTGTTCCTGTTCTACCCGAAGCAAACAGGACGGGCTCCCAGGGGTACCTACTGGGAGTCTGTTATCGTCCACCCAAACAGGAAGAGGAGAAAAAAAACAAGAGGAAAAAAGCAAAAGACCAAAACTACAGGGCAACAAGACCTCAAATCAGATGCGCTGTGCCACGTGGCCACTGAGTCAATGGCCCCAAGCAGAAGGAAGAGCAGCCCCCGTCCCCCAACCCCTGCAGGACCCCGGGCTGCCCCTCCACCCATTGCAGCACTCCCAGAGGCAGGGAGGGGAGGCAGTGACCATTCCTGGTACAAAACAAAAAACAACCCAAAATGGTGATGGGTTATGAACCATCCCCAGGACAGTTCCATGAGGCTGCCCTGTGTCACAAGGGGCACTGGGTTATACAAGAGCTGGCAATGCCCCAGTGGCACCTGTGTCCCAGGAGACCCCACTCTGCCCAAGTAGAGCCTTGCATCCATGGGATTCCACGTTGTCACAATGGTCTGCTGAGCTCCATGGGGCTGTGCTGTGTCACAGCGGGCACTGAGTTCCACGTGCCCTGGCACTCTCCAAGTGGCTCCTGGCTTCCATCAGGCCCTGCTGTGTTTGCAGCTGGCACTTGGCTCCCCAAGATGTCATTGTGTCACTGTGGTCTCCTGGGTGCCCTGAGACCCCGCTGTGTTGATGCCTTACAGAACCTAGAAATAAAGTAACACCCTTTGGAGATAATATTATAGAGGAGGTAACAGAAAGGCTGATCTTTATTGGAGGCCTCCAAGGGGCAGATACAGATAATGTCCACAAAATGCCCAACCCCTCCATGAAGTCAATACAGTTTTATAAGTTTAGCAGATTAGCATATTTGACAGAAGTCACCAATTAGGAGCACAGGTGGTGAGGCATGACCAAGTTCCTTGGCAAGAGTCACTCTACCCCTGACTGGACACTTTAGGCACAGCAAGGAAGGAAAGCATCAACACAGCCAAACCAAATCCAGCAATCAAACCACAAACAAACCGATAACTGTACCTCTGTGTGTGTGTGACGAGGACAGTGAGGGCAAGGGTAAAAGGAACATGGCCTTTAGCTGAACAGAGCTCAAACTAACAGGACTTAGCTTCTACCTTAACCTTAACTTACACCTTACACAATTTAACAAAAGAACAGCACTGAACAGTATTTTTCCTAAGTTATAACCTATGATGTAAACATTTACACAGAAATAGTACCCAGCTTGTAAATTATATTAAACCTGGAATTATGGTAAGGCACTTTACAAAGCACTGACTCAGAAAACGCTAAACCCTACAAATTTAAGTTATCCATATTTTGAGAAGAGGAAGTCAGGATAAGAGAGAGAGAGAGACATCCACAGCCAGGACCTTGGATCCAGCCCATCTCAGCTGCTGTGAGCTCCGGGGCCGTGGGACGTGTCAGTGTCACAGCCGTGTCACAGCCTCACCTGCTCTGGTCCCTCTCACAGGTGGGGTTTTGGGGGTGCCAGGGGCTTGGCAGCCACTTTGGGGCTGGCCCAGAGGCTGCAGTGGCTGGGGCTGGGGCAGTGACTGTCCTACCTATGCAGAACTTGTCCTGGTCCCCCAAACACACCCTGGAGATGTCGGGGGCCATTCATCATTTCTCTGCTCTCCAGCACCAAGGCAATGGACTCTGGCTGCAGCTCTGAGTTCGTGCCCAAGGCAACCACACCTGGCAATGGGGCTCCATGGAGCTGCTCTCAGGAACCCCCCGCCAAGAATTGGGGAGTGCCCCCAAACCGCCTCAGAAACCTGGGATGCACCAAAATGCCTTTAGGAATGTGGAATACCCAAAAACTCCCTCAGGAATGGGTTCCCTCTCCCTTCACTATTCCCAGCCTTCGGCTTTCTCATTCCAGATTTCACCACACCTTCCCAAACCCCACCCAAAGCGATCCCACCTCTCCTGGACATCAGGACCCCCTTCCCAAGATATATTTCCCCCATCCCACCCCTCCCAAACCCCATCCCACCCACCCCCCTCACCCAATGCCCATCTCACCCCTCCTGATTTGCAGCACACTTCACCAAAGTCCTTCCAACCCCGTTCCACCCTGAGGGGCTGTTGAAATCAAGTAATTTTGGGGTGGGATTGAATAGGTTTCAGTGGCATTGAGTGGTTTTGAGGTAACAGATCAAACCTTCTCATCTCTTTGAGTGCCAAGAAATGGAGAAAATGACACCAAATACCCCCAAATCCCTAAATCCTACCAAGTATCCCCCTGAATCCCAGATCCCCTCGAAAAACTAGCAAAAAGTGAGGCTTTAGATGCCTTTGATGAATTTGTTCATTTTTATCCCAATTTTGTCTGTTTTAAAGGGATGAAGAGGAATCAAAAGAATATTAGGGACCACCAAACAAAAGGACCACCAGCCCAGTGTCTCCCCAGTGCAGATCACAGGGAATGTGGGTCATCAGGGCTCTGCCCAATGTGATCCCCTGATGCAGGATAGAGTTGGAGCAGCACACAAAGCTCTCCCCACAGTCGGGTCACTCACAGGGCTTCCCTTACCAGTGCCTCTGTCGGTGCCTGGTCAAGTGAGAGCTGTGGGTGAAGCTCTTCCTGCACTGGGGACACTCACAGGGCCTCTCTCCGGTGTGGATGCGCTGGTGGGTGACGAGGTGGGAGTTGTTCTTGAAGCCCTTCCTGCAGACAGGACAGCAGAAGTACTTCTCCTCTGTGTGAATCCACTGGTTCTTGAGGAGGTGTGAGCTGGTCTGAAACTTCTTCCCACACTCAGGACACTCACAGGGCCTCTCCCTGGTGTGGATCATCTGGTACTGGATCAGGGTGTTGCTCCAGCTGAAGCTCTTCCCACACTCCAAGCACTTGTGGGGCTTCTCCCCATCATGAAGCTGCTCATGCACCACCAGCTCAGAGCCCTGGCTGAAGCTCTGTCCACCTTCCTGGCACTGCGTGGGTCTTTCCTCCTCTGAGTACTCTGAGATGGGTTTGGAGCCCCTCCTCCTGCGGGATCTCTGTGACTTTTCTTCCCTGTTGCATTCCTGCACCATGGAGCCGCTCAAAACAGCCTCTTCCATGAGGTTCTGCCGTGGGGATTTGTCCTCCCTGGTCTCTGTCCTCAGCTCTTTGTCCAGGGGAGGAAGCAGAAGGAGTGGATGGGATTTGCCTCCATGCCAGAGGGAAGGGCAAGGAGATCCCCCCAGTGCATCCCCGGCAGGACGGCGTCGGCAGCGGGGTTGTCCTGCAGCCGGGGCCAGGCTGGGCTGGGAGATGGAGCAGGAGAGAGGGGCAAAGGGGCACTGACTTCCTCCTCACCTGCCTGGCTGTCCCTGGCCATCTTCCTCTTCCTTGCAGCTGCCTTCTCCATCTGGTCAAGGTCTGGGAGTGGGAAATTCTGCTTTGGGGAAAAATACAGTATATGAGCACATTGGGTTGGGGGGTTCCTCCTGCCCAAGTCCATCTCTAGAAGTCACTGGGCTTCTGGTGCCCATATAAACCTCCAAAACACAAAGATTCATTTCTCCAAAATAACCAAGTGACCAAGGTTCAGCAAAAACACCCAACCATGAGTTTCTTCTCTCTCATCTCTCCACTTTGGGGTCCTGGAGATCCCCCTGTCAGTGTTGCCCCGGGTCAAGTTTGTATTTGCGTTGGCCCTCTCTGGGCTGCTGTGGCTCCTGAGAATCCAGGAGGTTCCCCTTCTCTGGGCTCAGCACTATCCAGGGCCCCTCTTTCAGAGTCCTGGGGTATCCATGGGTCCCCCTTGTCCTTGTTCCCAACCTGTCCAGGCTTCTGGAACACCCCCAGCTCTCGCACTGCCCGTTTCTGCTCCCCCCATTCCCGGGTTTGCCTCCCAGCGCTGCTGGTACCGGGCGATCCCCACGTGTCTCTGGGCTGACAGTGCAGCCCCTGAGCCGGGCAGAGCAAGCCCCACCACGGGGGGACCCTGCATCCCCCGCTCCCTGGGCAGCCGCGCCCAGCCCCGGGCACAGAGCTCCGCCAGCCCGGGCCGCCCGAGCCTGGGCCCCGAGCACAGAGCTCTGCCCGGGGGGCTCCCGGCCCAAGGCGGCGGCTCCGGGCCCGGGCGGCCGCTCCCGGCTCCCACAGCCCGCCCGGGGCCGCCCCGCCCGTGCCGGGGCTGCGCCAGCGCTCCCCGCACCCAAGGGGGTTCAAACTGCCGGGGGCATCTCACAAAAAACATTGCCCGTATCCCCTCCCAAAACAATAAAATCCCAACCAACCATCAACCCCCACAAAAAATAATCCGAAAACAAACCCACAAACTAACCCCTTCCACCCTGCCCTCCGGCGCCTTCGCAGGGACCCCGACCCCGCGGGAATGCCCCCGGGCCGGGACAAAAAGCTGCTCCCCTGGAGGCGCTTTGAACACCCACCCGCGGCCCGGCCCTGGCACACGGCTCCCGGCAGCTGCCCCGCTGTCCCAGCCGGGCCTTTGCAGCAGGGAGGCTCTGCGGGACCCCCGGGCTGTGCCCCCTCCCAGGCCCTGCCCGCCCCGGGGCTGACCTTCAGCCCGGGCTCTCTCGCTGTCCCGGCTCCTGCAGAGTCCCCGCTCGCAGCTCCTTGGGCCCCTGGGCTCTCCTCTGGGGGTTGGGGAACAGCCGGCAATGGACCCTTGCTCTGTAAAGGAATCATTTTGGTGCTCCCTAGAGAGGCCAAAACTGAAACTTTGTTCCTTTTGCCTGGGTGCAGAGACCATCAGGGCATTTTCTGCGCAAAGTTCCAGCCCCCAGCTTTTGTTGAAGGAGCTGCCTACCAATGTCACGCTGCCAGGAGCCTGTCCTTGCTGTCACCTGCTGTGGCTGGGCATGAACAGAGCTCCTGCCCTTGCATTTCCAGCTGCTGTGCAACCAAAGCTGAGGGATCTGCAGCTGCCTGAATGCAAAAACTGCAATATGAGCCACTCTCAAGGGGGAAATCTCCCCCTGCTGTGCCAGCCCGTGGCAATGCTGCCATTCTCTGCTGTTGCTGCAGCACTCTTGGGTCTGGCTGAGCAGGAAAGGTGACCCTGAGCCAGGAGATTTCTTTGGCTGCAGCAAAGCCTTGGAATGCAAAGACCTTCCTGATGCTGTGCCCTGGGCCAGGATGGAATGAGCCACCAGAGCTGAGCCTAAATTTCTTACAGAATTCACAGAATGACTAGGTAGGATGAGACCTTCAAGAGCATCAAATCCAACCCATGCCCCAAACACCTCAGCTTAACCTGGGTTAGTGCCCTGAGTGCCTCATCCAATCTTTTTTTAAACACATCCAGGGAAGGTGACTTCACCACTTCTCCAGGCAGACCATTCCAGTACTTTATCACTCTCTCTGTGAAAAACTTCTTCCTAATATCCATCCTGTATTTCCCTTGGGGCAGCTGAAGACTGTCCTTTTGTTGTGTCAGCTGCTGTCTGGAGAAAGAGACCAAACCCCACCTGACTACAGCTACCCTTCAGGGAATTGTAGAGAGCGATTAGGTCACCTCTGAGTCTCCTTTTCTCCAGGCGAAACAACCACAGCTCCCTCAGCCGTTCTTAACAGGGTTTTTGTTCCAAGCCCCTCACCAGCCTTGTTGCCCTCTCCTGGACGTGCTCAAGCGTCTCAATGTCCTTCCTAAATTGGGGGCCCAGAACTGGACACGGCACTCGAGGTGCGGCCTCACCAGTGCCGAGTACAGGAGAAGAAACACTGCCCTGCTCCTGCTGGCCACACCATTCCTGATCCAGGCCAGGAGCCATTGGCCTTCTTGCCCACCTGCCCACACTGCTGCCTCATGTCCAGCCTGCTGTCCAGCAGTGCCCCAGGTCCCCTTCCCTGGCTGCTGTCCAGCCACTCTCTTGCCAGCCTAGAGTGCTGCAGGAAGTTTTTGTGGCCAAAATGCAGGACTCAGCACTTGCACTTATTAAACTTCATCCTATTGGACTCTGCCCATCCATCCAGTCATTCCAGGTCTCTCTGCAGAGCCCTCTTACCCTCCAATAGATGGACACACGGTCCAAGCTTAGTGTCAGCTGCAAATTTACTAATGAAAGACTCAATCCCCTCATCCATGTCGTCAATAAAAATATTGAACAGAACTGGCCCCAGCACAGACCCCAGGGGAACACCACTGGTGCCACCAGCTGGATGCAGAACCTTCACCAGCACTCTCTGGGCCCAGCCATGCAGGCAGTTCTTAACCCAGCACAGAGTGCTCCTGTCCAAGCTGTGGGCTGCCAGCTTTTCCAGGAGGGTGCTGTGGGAGACAGTGTCCAAGGCCTTGCTGAAATCCAGGTACACAACATCCACTGCCTTTCCCGCACCCACCTGGCGGGTCACCTGGTCATAAACGGAGACCAGGTTGGTCAAACACGACCTTCTGTTCTTAAACCCGTGCTGGCCGGGTCTGATAGCCTGGCCATCCTGTAGGTGCTGTGTGATGACACCCAGTATAAACTGCTGCAGTACCCTACTGGGTACTGTGGTCAGGCTGACTTGAGTTGTGGGATAAGGATTTACAATTCAAGCTGTAAAGCAGGTATGTTTTATTTCCATCTGGGACACAAGGGGGATTTTCCACCATACCTGCGTACCTGGTTGAGACAGGTTTAAGGTTTAAATACACTCAGATCCCACAAAACAACCCCTCCCTCCCCGCCCATTCTCTGCCCACTCTCCGCCTCCTTGCACTTCCTATTATAATTAGCCTTCTCTGGTGCCACATCTCCTGGTGGTTGCAGGCTGGGGTCTTCTGATGAAGTAAGAGGTCTTCCTCAGTTGTTCACTGTTTGACCTCTTCCTCTGGGCAGGTGCAGTGAAGGTTTGGCTAACTCCCAGGTCACTTTGTCCTGGCCAAAACCACGAGCCTGGTTCTTTCTGATTTCTTAAGCCACAGGTTCTGCTTTATGGGGTTTTCACTATACCTAAGTCTTGCTTTACTGAGTTTTCACAATATACACAATATACATCTTATCTCTATGGCCTTTACCTAGCAATTAAATCCTCATGTGTTCTGCTACAAGTTGTTTTTCTGCTTTTACAGGATTGCTAAATAAGCTGTATATTTCTGCTTCCCCTCCATCTGATTAAGCACATTAAATGTTTCTAAAATTCTGAATTTTAGATATGTTTCCCATATCAAACTGGCCTATAATTACCAGGATCCTCCCTTCTACCCTTCTGGTGTAGGGGTCACACAACACATTGGCCAACCTCCAGTCCTCTGGAACCTCACCAGTGAGCCAGGACTGTTGGGAAATGATGGAGAGTGGCTTCACAAGCTCATCTGCCAGCTCCCTCAACACCCTGGGCTGGATCCCATCTGGGCCCATGGATTTTGAACATCCAAGTGGCTCAGCAGTTCTCTGACTGCCTCCTCCTGGATAACAGGGGCACCATTCTGCTCCCTGACACCATCTACCAGCCCAGGAGGGCAGCTGTCCTGAGGACAAGCCGTCTTCCCACTAAAGGCTGAGCCAAAGAAGGCTCAGTTAAGCGCTTCTGCCTTCTCCTCATCTGCAGTTCCTAAGTTCCCTCCCACATCCAGTAGAGAACAAAGGTTGGTCCTACCCTTCCTTTTGCCATTAATTTATTTGTAAAAACATATTTTATTATCCTTTACAAAAGTTGTCAAAATGACTTCAAACTGAGCTTTGGCCTCCCTAATATTTTTTTTCCTACATGTTCCCTTAAATACTTCCTGAGAGACCTGACCCTCCTTCCAAAAATGATACATCCTCTTTTTATTCCTAAGTTCCTTTGAAATCTCCTTGCCCATCCAGGCTGGACGTTTGCCTTGTCAGCTCATCTTTCAGCACACAGGGACAGTCTGTTCCTGTGCCCTCAAGATCTCTGCATTGAAGCACACCCACCTTTCCTGGACTCCTCTGTTTTTAAGGGCTCCTTCCCAAGGAACTCTCGGAATAAGTCTCCTAAAACGGCCAAAGTCTGCCCTCCAGAAGTCCAATGTAAAAATCTTTTTGATGTCCCTCCTGATTTCACCACATATTGAGAACTCTGTAATTTCATGATCCCTGTGCCCAAGCAGCCTCCAAGCACCACATCTCCCACCAGCCCTTCTCTGTTTGCAAACAACAGGTCAAACATAGTCCCTCCCCTGCTGGCCTCACTCACCCGCTGTCACAAAAAGTTCTCCTCCATCCACTCCAAAACTTTCCTGCACTGCCTCTTTGCCGCTGTACTGAGTTCCCAGCAGATGTCTGGTAGGTTAAAGTCACCTACGAGAACAAGGGCTGGTGATCCTGAAACATTCTCCAGCTTCTTAGAGAAGAAGTTGTCCACCTCTTCTTCCTGTTTGGGTGGACGATAACAGACTCCCAGTAGGTACCCCTGGTAGCCTGTTGTCATGGGTTAGCACTGGCCAGATGTTAATGCACCCATGAATATATGTTTTTTCTCTAACAACTCTTGTGGGATGTGATCAGGAACAGAGCAGAGCAGGCTTAAATCTTGAAAACAAAAAAAAACTCACCAAAACTTTATTAATTACATAAGAACAGGGACAGAAATACACTTAAACACACACAGAGACAGAAATAAAAACTTCTTAGAACATTTCTTCTCCCAGTTTTTACCTCCCCACCCATCACTTTTCACAGACCAGCCTTTGGGTTTCAAATCAACCAATCACCACTCAAAAAAAAGACTAATCTTCAATTCAGCAAGGGAGAGAGGAGTCTCTCTCGCACTACAAACTGTTCTTCAGAAAACAGGGGTCCACCTTTTATGTGTTTCCATGTCACCCATAGCACCGCCCGGAGAAGTCTGCTAAGGTGACACTCTCTTTTTCCTATGTCCAGCGCTCTCACCGCTGTCTCATAGGCCAAAACTACATACAGGGCTTTTTAAGGATGCTGCATGCCAAGCTCTCTCCCTTTTTACCTAGGGGCCGGGGTTCCAGGAGCAGGTCTGCCCTGAGGGCAGAGGGCACCACCTCACCCTCCCCCTCTTTTTTCTGCTTGCTCTACTCTTCTAAGTGCCAGTCACTGTAGCAAAAACAAGGGCAGCTGCATCTACCCAAAAATGCAGTTTATGTTCAAAAGAGACTTAAGTTCAGTCTATGGCTGACATTATGCAAGAGAATTCCAGCTCAGAAGGCTACTCCTCTCATTCTTCCATCGAATTCTTTCCAATCATGCTTTATCATCTCGGTCTTAGGCCGCTTCTCTCTTTCCAAAAACTACCAGTCATGAGAATCAATGTCTAAGAAAAGTTTCTTTCTGCTAAGCAAGGGTTAACAGTTTCTTCTCGGCAGGGTGCAGGCTCAAGGCACTCTCAGGCTCCGCAAACCCCCATGTGGCTCGGCACTTTCTCCCGGAGTTTGGGGGGGAGGAGGGGGGTGAGCACACACAGCAGGCACTTCTACAGTTTTCTACCCTTCCATCCTGGACGGGGCAGCTCAGTTCCAGTTCTGTCCCTTCTCTTCTCCCCCCCCGGGGGCTCCGGCTTACCTGAGCCGACTACGTGTTTCTCCTCCCCCACCCAGCCTCGTGGCCGGGCAGGGGAGAAGGAGACCGGAGACGTCTCTCTGCTGAAACCGGGATCTGGAAAGAGGCCGAGCTCCCCAGACTCTTGCTTTTAACTCTTTGTGTCCTCAGAGGCGTGTCCAAACCTCCGAGTGACTAATCTAGGTGTTAGCAGAAAAGCTGATCACTGATTAGACTGCCTACATCTCCCTGGAAAATTTCACCTCCCCCCCCTAACTACGACACCTGTCCTGTTTTCTTCGGGTAGAACAGAAACAATGAAAACCTTCCCAATGGCACAACTCCCCAGCCCACAAGGGGAAAGGAAAGAAAAAGTTGTCAAGTTCTCAAAACCTTTCTCCTGCTTTGCTGCAAGACTCCTGCTTCACACATGTTGTCGAAAGTCAAGAGAAGCTGCATGGGTGGGCTATCTTGTGACAGATGGTGCAACTCGTTCTCCAGGAAAGGTTCTTGGAAAGAGCAGACAGGACTGTGGAGAAGATTCTGGGAAAACGGAAACAGCTTTTAGGAAATTAAATGAAAGTGGAAAGAAACAACCCAAGATATTTTCCTCTGTTTATATCTCTGTCCCACTTTCCATCTTAAACTACTTCTCCATCTCATTAATTCTAAATGGGTCTCACCTCTGACATCCAAGACTTGGTAAGATTTAGACACTGTAAAATACCATGAGCACATCCAGTTTGCCTTCCCGTTTTTCTTGGAAAGCAATGCCGGAGACACAAGTGCAGTGCTTGCGTCAGGTTCAAATTCTGCATTCAGGGAATGTGCTGTGACAGTGTCTGACCCTCAGCAGGGACAATGCACAGCAACAGCCAAGGGGATTCCTCTGTCACTGTGCAGGAGTCAAGACTGGGCCCTGACTGAAAACGGCGAAGTTCCCGTGTTTGGACAGGCTCAGGGGCTGCCCCGGGGAGTGCAGGGCTCGGTGCGAGGCAGAGGGGGCAACGGAAAAAACTGACAAGGGGACAAACGGCCCTGGAGTTTCAGTTGCAGCGGCAGCAGCGGCAGCAGCGGCAGCAGCAGAGAAGGAAAAAGGGGCTTTGTTGACCAACCCCTGCTTCCCCTCTCCCTCTCCCACAGTCCCGCAGCCTCTCCCTTTCCCAGTGTCCCCCCGTCCCAACCCAGTCTCCCTCTCCCCTGCTGGGCCGGGCCATGCCTCGGGCCCACCCCCGGCCCCGGGCGGGGCTGCCCCGTCCCTGCCCCCGGGCATCCCGCCGCGGTCTCGCCTTCGCCCGGCTCTGGCAGTGCTGGCGATGGCGCTGCTGGGCGGGCATCAGTGCCTGGGGCTGGGGCAGCATTGCTGGCCTTTGGCTGCGCCTGTGCCGAGCCCAGCCCAGGCCCCGGCCCCAGCCCCGGCCCCGGCACCGGCCCCGGCCCCGGCACCGGCCCCGGCCCCAGCCCCGGCCCCGGCACCGGCCCCAGCCCCGGCCCCGGCACCGGCCCCGGCCCCAGCCCCGGCCCCGGCCCCGGCCCCGGCCCCAGCCCCAGCCCCAGCCCCAGCCCCAGCCCCAGCCCCAGCCCCAGCCCCGGCTCGAGCCTCGGCCCCGGCCCCGGCCCCTGCCCCAGCCCCGGCCCCGGCCCCGGCACCGGCACCGGCACCGGCACCGGCACCGGCACCGGCCCCGGCCCCAGCTCGTCCCTGGGCCCGCAGAGGACACAGGCGGCGCGGCTGCTCCCGCCGTCTCCACTGCGGCTTCCCCGGCCCAAGCTCCTCCGCTTGGCAGCGCGGCCGCTGGCCCTGAGCCGCTGCTGTCCCGTTGCCAGGAGCAAATGCCTGGGGATGCCCAGCCCGGGCCGCTCGAGGGGCGCTCGGGGGCCGTTCCTGGCCCCGGGCCGAGCGCTGACAGCCGCGTCTCGCCGGCAGGGAAGGCGCAGCAGGCCCTCCAGGAGCAGCACCGCCTGGGTTCGCTGCTGGGCCACGGCGGCTTCGGCAGCGTCTGGGCGGCCACACGGCTCTCAGACCGTGCCCCGGTGAGCGGCGGGGCCGGTGGTGGGTGCACAAGGAAGGGGCGCAGGAGGAGGAGGAGGGCGAAGGAGAAGGAGGCTGGGGCTGGGCAGGGCAGGCAGTGAGCTCAGCCTGCTGCTCCCCTTGGCTTGCAGGTGGCCATCAAAAGGGTGCCACGGAACCGTGTCTGGCATTGGGGTGAGCTGGTGAGTGAGCGGGGCCAGCAGGAGAAGCTGGGCCATGCCTGGCAGGGTGGAAGCCGCCAGGACGCCTGGAGGGAGAGCGGGCGTGGGGCCAGCAAAGGGTGCAGAGCATCCCGGGCTGGCTGAGGGGTCCCTGACCCCTGGCACGGCCTCAGCCTCACTGACAACATTGTGCTCCTCCCACAGCCCAACAGCACCAGCGCACCACTGGAGATCGTGCTGCTGCACAAGGTCTCCAGTGGCTTCCCTGGTGTCGTCCAGCTGCTGGAGTGGCTGGAGCTCCCCAAAGACATCATTATCATCATGGAGCACCCGGAGCGTTCTCAGGACCTCCAGCACTTCATTCGGGCACGGCGGTTCCTGTGCGAGGAGGTGGCGCGGGAGCTGTTCCGCCAGGTGCTGGAGGCCGTGCGGCACTGCACCAGCTGCGGGGTCCTGCACCGCGACCTCAAGCCAGGGAACATCCTGCTTGACCTGGCCACCGGGCAGGCCAAATTGATCGATTTTGGCTGTGGCACCTACCTACAAGACACAGCCTATACTCACTTTGCAGGTGAGCCCTCGCAGGGGTGTGCTCCCCATTGCAGACATCTCCTGGCCCAACATCTCACAGCCCAGCCTGGGTGTGGCACTGGGGTTCCCTGCCACTCATGGCACTGAGTCTTCAGCCCAGTTGCTTTTGAACACAAGTGGGTGGGGGACCAGCTTCCAGCCCTGCTGGCAGCCTTTGCCAGCCACTCTGCCTGGGACTGGGGCTGCGGCTGGTGCAGCCAGCCCAACAGAAGCACCCGTGGGTGGGGGTGGCTGAGAGGGGAGCCAGAACATGTGCACCAGCCAGTTTGGTGTGCAGGTGAGAAAGGGCTTGGACTGCTGTGATTGCCTGGTTTGCTTTGGGTTCATAATGGTTTTTGGGGCAATGCAGGCAGGGACGAGTAAGGCATGGTTTTTCCCCAGCACTGAGTGGGTTTTGCTTGTCATGGTTGGGCCTTGCCAGGGCTTCCACTGCCACCTTCCGACACCAGTGGCTTCTTTTCCAACCCTAAGTTTGTACACAAGTCCCAGGTGCTGGCCAGAGGGCAGCAGGTCACACCACGTGCCACTGGGGCAGCCCCTGCACGCCCAGGGATGCTGGGGCCAGGCTCTGGGAGCAGCAGCATCCCCCTGATGAACTCCATCTGTATTCCATAGGAACACCGTCATACAGTCCCCCGGAATGGAACCAGTTTGGCTGGTACTATGGACAGCCAGCTACCGTCTGGTCCCTGGGCATCCTGCTGCACCAGATGGTGTGTGGGGAGCACCCTTTCAGGAGGGGCCACAAGATCAGCTGGGACCATCAGCTCTCGCTGCCACCACGGCTCTCTCAAGGTGAATCCTCATGTCTGGGCACGGGGGAAATGCCAGTGCTGGGAGACAGCAGTGGGCTGTGGCAGCTGCTGAGGAGGTGGCACGTGTCCTGCTGTCCTGCTTTCCTCCAAACCAGGGAATTCCTGGGAAAGTTTAGGCCCAGCTCTGAGCAAATGCAGCATGGCCTGAGAATGGGAACAGTGGGCAGACAGGAGCCTTCTCCAACTGACCGGCAGTTTCTGGTTTCTCTCGCCAGAGTGCCAAGATGTCATCCGGCGGTGTTTATCCATGCTGGATGTGGACCGGCCTTCAGTAGAAGACCTGTTGTGTCATCCCTGGATGCAGGATAGTCATCTGCCATAGAAGAAGGGAGAGAGCCACAGAAACAGCGATGCAGGGCCCTGGTAAGTTCCAGCTCCACACATGCCTTGGCAATCCGAAGCAAAGAACCCAGACTTTTTTGTCCTGCCTGTGTCACTGCACAGGGGTCATCAGATGGGAACACACAGCCCCTGTGCTGGAGCTGAGCTGCTCTGCCCAGCACTGCTGGCTGCCATCCCAGCTGCTTTGGCTTGTCCTGGGTCACTGCCAGCTGGGGCCCTGGGCAGAACACTGACAGCCTGGTCTCACTCCCAGGGAAAGAGAAGCAGCCCCTGGAGAAGCTGTGCCAGGTGGGGCTGCTGCTGCTGGAGACAGCCAGGACAACATCAAGGATGAAAACCTCTTCCTCGACCAGGCCACCACAAAGCTGAAGATGATGGACTTTGATTCTGGCACCTTCTTCAAAGCCAGGCTCCACAGTGAATTTGCAGATGAGTGCACACACAGGGGGATGCTCCCAGATTTGGGCATTGCACAGGCTGGCCGGGAAACAAAGGTTCCCCCTTTTGCTGGGGTGGAAGCAACTGATTTTTCAGTGGGCTGCCAAGCTGCATTTTGGCAGGGCTGGGGGGCATGGGCTGGGGTGGGTGTGAAATGGGTGTGGGGTCCTGGCCCTGCCAACAGCCCCCAGTATCCACTGTGCCATTTTCCCTTTTTGTCTGTAGTCTATTTTCGTTAATTTCCTGTTTGTTTCTCTAAAGGAAGCATTCTAGGTGGTGTCCAGTCTGGATGGGGAAGTGCACTTGGGACCAGCCGTGCTGTGGATGGGCCATGCCCTTGGAGAAGGCTGAGGACATCGTTTGGGAGCAGCTTTTCTTCCAGCGGCGGATGGCGTCAGGTGGGTCCCGTCTTCTTGGCCTGGGTGGGATCAGAGCTTTTGGGAGATGGCAGCCAGCACAGGAGCATCCTGCTGTGGGCAGCTGCTGAGGAGGTGGATGTGCCACGGCTGGCTGCAGGCTGGGCACATGTCCTGCCCTCCTGCTCTGCTGCCAAGGGCAGCAATGATGGGCAGCTCTGGGCACTGCTCTGGGCACGGCCAGCATGGCCAGGGCACGGCGGGCACTGGGACAAGGGGGACAGGAACCTTCAGCTGACGGGCGGGTTCTGGTTTCTCTCCTTGCAGCCGGGCTCTGCGGATGCTGAGGCTGCTCTGGGCTCTGCCAGGGCTCTGCTGGAGCTCAGCCCCAGGCCAGAATCAGCCAAAGAAGAAATGGTGTGACCTGCAGCAGAGACTTGCTTGAGCACTTGGGCAATGCAGCTTGCAGAGTGTACATCTCCGAGGGAAAACATCACACCCTCCAAAATTAAACTTGATCAAGAACTTCTGAAATGCAATCAATCTGGGATGACCCCAAATGACATTTATCAACTTGCTCAAGGTGTAGCTCAGCCCTTCCCTGAAGATTTCTCTCCCCCACCTACTTTTAAATTTCACAACTGCTCCCTCCTTTCCCCCAGTGAGTTCCCAGCCCATCACAGTCTCCGTCACACTGTTGCCTTTCTTGATGGCCTTCACCACAAGGAAGACCAAACCCCAGGTTTAGGGCCTCATCCTGTCACTGGCTGAAGAGCAGCAATATCTCCGAGGTCCTGTGGCATTTTAGTGTCAGTGAGAGCTGCTGTCCAGCCCTCAGCTCTCCTCAGTGCTGAGTTCCCCCTCCCTTTTCCTTGTCCTTCCAGCAGGATGAGCTCTGTGAATCCCCTTAAGCCTCACCACTCTCCCAGCCCACCCACCCGCCTCACTAAGGTTAAGCTGAAGCTTCTTTGTCTCCTCTGGCACACCAGTGCAAGTCCCCTCTGCAGGGAGCCCCAGCCCCAGGGCACAGCACACAGCAGTGCAGTGCGGGCTGGAGCAGCTGCCCTGCACCCCTGGCTTGGCTGTTTGTGGCAAGGAAATGCTCCGTTTGCAGCTCTCCCTGCAGGATGGCCCCAGGGCAGAGCCCAGCCGGGCTCCCACTGCATCCCCTGAAGCCTGGGGCAGGCAGTGGTACCAGGGCTGAGGTTCATGGGCTGTCTCTAGGAGCCTCGCCCTAAAAGACACATGGAGCCACGAATCTGGGGAGATCAGAGCAGCAGGGAGAATCTCCTGCTTTGTTTATTACTTCCTATTATATACTTTTAGCAAGGTGCCCATGGATTGGAGAGTGGCATTCCCACCTCTCAACGGCATTGGTCAGAAGGACTGTCATTCAACCTCCCCTTCTCTTGGGGAAGGAATTCAAAACAATAGCAATATTTACAAAACACAATCTCCTTGTTTACATGAATGAGCGTGAGAAGGTGCACACTTCTACTTTAGTATGAACGCTCAGAATACTGGGAGAATCTCATGGTGACAATGGGGAGCACCCAGAGCTGTGGCTTGCAGTCAGTGTTTGCCAGGGTTGTGTTCTCATCTCCTGCAGCCTGTGGGGAAAACAAGCTGTGCTGCCAGGCCAGCAGTGCTCCTGTGGGCAGGGACAAGGCTGAAGGGCTTTCCCATTGCAGAGGAGCTGGCACTGATCCTTGTCAGGGCCTGGCAGGGCTGGAGCCGGGTCTGGCCTGCTGTGCGGGACTCGCTGCCACCAACCGGCCCCACCCGCCGCGCTGCGTCCTCCAGGGACAGAGGGGTCTGTGTGTGCCAGGGGCTCTGGGATGTCTCTGTCTGCATGGACAGAAGGGACTGTGTGTGTGCCAGGGGCTCTGGGATGTCTCTGTGTGCATGGACAGAGGGGTCTGTGTGTGCCAGGGGCTCTGGGATGTCTCTGTCTGCAGGGACAGAAGGGTGTGTGTGTGCCAGGGGCTCTGGGATGTCTCTGTACCCATGGACAGAAGGGTCTGTGTGTGCCAGGGGCTCTGGGATGTCTCTGTCTGCAGGGACAGAAGGGTCTGTCTGTGCCAGGGGCTCTGGGGTGTCTCTGTCTGCATGGACAGAAGGGTCTGTGTGTGCCAGAGGCTCTGGGATGTGTCTGTACCCATGGACAGAAGGGTCTGTGTGTGCCAGGGGCTCTGGGATGTCTCTGTGTGCAGGGACAGAAGGGTGTGTGTGTGCCAGGGTTTCCATAATGTCTTTGTACCCATGGGTATGGAATGAACACAGAGAGTGAAAGTGTCAGTCACGTTGCTTGCACACTCCTTCCTCTTTGCACAAGACACATCCATGCACACCCCCATGTATGGATATACTAAAAGCATAGGGATGAATAGAGATTTCCCACACAGTTCTAAGTTTGGAATAACTCACTTGTAAGCCAGTGGCCAGGGCAATTTTTCCCAGCTCAGTGTGAGTAGGTGTCCAAGAGCTGAAGGGAGCATCATTCAGAAGCAGTTTCAGGATTTCTAGGCAGGAAGTTACACCATCCGTGTAACTCACTGTATTTATCGGGATGGACTCTGCTGGTTCTTTAGGAATATGGAGCAATTGAGACACGAGACTTGGGAAAATCCCTGCTCTGTGGATTTGTGTCGAGGGAGGAGCAGCAGAAACACTTTGTGTCTGCTTTGGGGGATACAGGGTCCAAGGAGCTGGGGTGGCAGAACGTGACCTGGCATGTTGGCAGGTGAAGTCCTGTTTCATGACATCCCAGAGTGGAACAGGACAAAGCTCCAAGCACCCCTAAGCCCACTGATGAAGTCTTTGTGATGCTGCAAATTCTCAAGGAAAGGCTGCTGCCACACAATCCACTGGGATTTACAACTTTCAGTTGCAACTCTAGGTCGAAGTGTCAAACTGTAATATTTTTTACCCTCAAGATACAGTCATGCACAATCCATAGGTCAGTTTCTTAATGCTTCAACAACAATTTCAAATAACTTAATATTGGAAAGAAAACCCATAATCTTTTAAAAAAGGATACTGAGGTCAGTAAGATGGATCCATGCCATCAAAACATTTACAAATTAAGTAATTTAGTTGTCTTTTTAAGAAGATCAGCTACCTCTTAATCTAAAGTTACAGAAGATTTTTCACTCCATGTTTGTTTTTTGTTCTCCCTTTCTTTTTTCCCTGTTTTTTCCTTTTTTCTTTTCCTTGTTAAGCAGATAACACATCCTAAAAGAGGAATGTACAGCAAAATGAGATACATTTTGGATAAACAATGAAAATGTAGGTTCCTCCTCTGTTTGCTTCTGTCTGGAAACCCTGAAGAAAAAGATCTAGCAGGGACCAGCAGAGGTCTAAAGTGGTTGCTTTGGGCTAAACTGGAGTTCAGCACTGGTGACATCCTGATCCAGTCAAGAGTTGCAGAATTCCTTTGCACATCTCGAGCCATGTGTTTGCAGGCACAGCACCTGCAGTGCTGATGCACCAATGCACGTGAATAACTCTGTTATTTCCTCACAGAATTTGGGCTTTGGCCAAGAACGAGGTGCTCCAGTGCTTTGCTGCTGGTTCCCGTGTGGAGCAGCTCCCTTCCCACTGGCTGAGCTGCTCAGGCACAGCCCGGCAGCTCCTGGCCCTGCAGGGCTGAGGCTTTTCCCCATTGCTGGGCACAGACTGATGGAGCAGCACTGCTGGACACGGGCACACACAGAGGGAGCAGAAGCAGCTGCCTTTGTGCACTTGCAGCTCCAAGGCCCAAACTCTGAGCAGACAGAGCTGCAGGAGTCTGGCAGGCTCCCTGTTTGCTGTGCTGCCCCACTTGTGCCCAGCCCAGCTCTGCAGGGCAGAGGGAGAACAAGGGGCAGCTCCCTGCCAGCCCCAGCCCAGGGACCCCTGCGGCCCCGGGGCTTGGGGCACTGTCAGCACCCGCTGCTGCAGCCACCGCCTCTGCTGGCACTGCCAGCAACAACCAACCTGGGGCTGAGCCCAGGGAGCAGCAGCAGGGCCTGGAGCTGAGCCCTCCCTCTGGGCAGGGCTGCACAAATGACCCCCACAGCAGCAGCAGCAGCACATGGAGCTGACTTTGAGCACAGCCCTGCCACTCTTCCCTCTGTGTGCAGGGGTGTCACAGCAGCTTGAGGCACCTGGGAGCCCTCAGGGCCAGCAGGGCCTTGAGATGGTAGCCCTGGGCTCCTGGGGGCTGTGCAAGGAACAGAGGTGGGGACTCTCTCTCCATGTGCAGCTTCCAGATGGAAAAGGCTGCTGTGCCCAGGCAGCTCTAAGGGCAGAGAAATGAGGAGCTCGATCACTGGATCTGTGCCAGTCCCACAGACCTGGGCAGCAGCCACCGAGCACAGGGGAACAGAGGGCACAGCAAGAGGGACAAAAGCAGGCAAGGTCAGAGCCTGGGAAGAGCCAGAGCTGGGAGCAGGAACAGCTGCTCCATTGCACTCTTGGAGAAAGCTCTGGGCTGGTTCAAAGCACTGAAAGGTGTTAAGGGTAGAGGGGAGGCCACACCAAACAATGTTCCTGTTTCCACACCCTCCCCTCTCAGTGTCCATGAAGGAATTGCATGAACTCTGTGTTCTTCTCTCTGAGTCATCTCGTTCAGCATGAGCAGCTTAGCACCAGGAGCTGAAGGAGCTGAAGCCTTAGGCCACAAGAGCTGAGCAAGAGGAAACTTTTTGACCAAAGTAATGCTGCTAACATGGTCTTGGATGAATCCAGCAGATGGAATCCTGGAATTATGGAATCCTTTCTGTTGGGAAAGACCTCTGAGCACATCCAGTTCCTCCGTTCACCAGCACTATCAAGCCCAGCACTAAACCATGTCCCTGAAAGTGCCAAGGCCTGGACAACAGGCCTGAGTGAGGCCTGAACAACAGGCCCTGAGCCAAAGGTGACCTCTGGATGAACCTTCCAACCAAAGGTTATCTTTGTTACTGCTCCATAATGAAATATGCATGGTCATTAGTGCTGTGATAAATTGATCACTCATCACTTAAACATGGATTGACCTTTCTGTAGTTAGAAACCGGACAAGGCCATGAAATCTGACATCTGGCCTTGTTTGGGGCTGTATGGTCAGAGTCAGCTCCCTTGGTTCCTCCTTGAGCCCCGGCCAGGCTTTGGGAGGAACCCAAGAGGAGAATGAAACCAGATGTTCCTGCACTAGAAGTGCTGTCAGTTTGTTTATTCAGCACTGTCAGAGCTGGGCCCTCTCCCAGCCAGGTTGGAGCCTCACCTGTGGCTGGAGGCCCCTGCAGGAATTCCCAGTGTCCGGGAGGGGCTCTGCAGTCCTTGGCTGTGACAGCTCCCCCAGCTGATGTGTGGGTCTGGGTGATGGCAAAGTCTGAGGGTGACTGCTGCTGTCTCTTTCTTAATCACTGCAGGCAATCCTTGGTAGTGATGATTGGGTGCATTGCTGAGCTTCTCCTTTTGTGATTCTTTGCAGTTTTGCATTAGAATAAATCACACCATTGCTGAACTTTGTGTCTGTGTCTTTGGTGCTGACCCTGCTCAGGGGCAGAACAGACACTGCAGCCCCAGAGAACCAAAGGTGCCCTGTGACACTGCGGGGCCTGGTGTGAGCAAGGGGACCAGAGTGACACTGTGATGCCACATGGAACCAACGGGACCAGAGTGACAGTGTGGGGCCACATGGAACCAAGGGGACCAGAGTGACACTGTGGGGACACATGGAACCAAGGGGACCAGAGTGACACTGTGAGGCCACATGGAACCAAGGGGACCAGAGTGACACTGTGGGGACACATGGAACCAAGGGGACCAGAGTGACACTGTGGGGCCACATGGAACCAAGGGGACCAGAGTGACACTGTGGGGCCACATGGAACCAAGGCGACCAGAGTGATACTGTTACAAACGAGGCCAGGACTCGGATGGAAAAATAAAAAAAATATTCCTCGTTTCTTCTATAAACTACCAAAGACGGGAGCCCAGGATAAGCCCAGGCTCCTCACCACAAGCCAGAGAACACATACAAAACAACAGTGTAACAATTCAGTACACCGGATGCTCCTTGGCATAGGTTGTGTCTGCCAGAGAACGCTGGCAGAGCTCCAACACTCCCTTTTATCCGCTCCTGTCCTCCTCTGATTGGGGCGCTCAGGATCCTCTCTCTGACTGGCCAGTTGTCTAGGGTTTGATTGGTTTATAATGAGAGTCATCCTGGACCAATCATTCTGCCAGGGCGTCGAGTGATTGGTCCGTTGCCCCTACCAATCCAGGCTCGTGGTTTTGATGCTGCCTGCATGATGGCATCTGTGGAGCTGTTCTTGTTGTCACAGTTCCAGCGTTTGCAGAGACATTACTAACTTGTACCCCAAACATGCAAACCTAAGAACTGCTACTTATAACACCCCTGAAACATTTTTCTACTTATAACAATTTCCCCAAACATACAAACTTAAGAACTGTTAGTTATAACACCCCAGAAACATTTATCACAAACTTATAACAATTTCCCCAAACATACAAACTTAAGAGCTGTTATAACACCCCAGAAGCATTTATCTGCTTTTAACAATTTCCCCCCTCTAAGAATTTGATCGGGCCTTTTGCCCACATCAACTACTTAATATCGAACTTTTATATTAAACCGTTTCTTCATAAACTTGATTTATTTCTCGCATCTTCTGGTAATTTTCATATATTTCTTTCGCTGTTTCTGGGCTTTCTTGGTTGGTTCTCATGTTTCATTCATGGGAGATACCCATTCTGGTATCTCCACAAATCCAACAGTTAGTGACATTGAACTCATGACTTATTTTCTCTGCCAGATCTAAATACAAATTTTTCCCTCCATACACTTGAATTTCAGGTCCCATTTTAATTATCCCATTTGCCTCTCTTTCTTTAATTAAATCTGGTTCATAGTATTTTTTTTTTTTTCCCCTGTTTCTTCGAGCTTAGGATCTTTCAGTGCAGATCCATTTTTTCCTCATAGGGCATTCTCCTAGCAATTTTTGTTTAAAATTCCCTACATTTTCGAAAAGCCAATAGATTTCGCCATCTTCTTTACAGGTTATTAATCGTGAAAAGTCAATACAAGCAGGGCTTGGATTGGAATGTATTCTAAGGACGGCTGTCCGAGAGTCTCCTGCATATAAGGGGTAGCAGCACTTGTCGCAGGACCCATCTCCTTTTGTAATAGTTATCACTAGGAGGGCCCAGATCAACGGGGGTCCGGCACAGAACACTCTCCCACTCATCTCTCTCCTCTGCTCTCTTCCTAGAGGATCTACCACTCCGTGTGGCAAGAGTGTGTTCTGACCCGGCCTTGCCCCCCGTGGCGGTCTTACTGGCTACTATTCTCCTCCTGGTTCCAGGAACTCACATTCCCTTTTTGTATCGATTTGTTTCTTTTTCTTCTTTTGGGGTCAGATTACTAGGTGCATGGGAGGATGCTCTATTTTTTTAGGCTCTAGGGTCTGCAATGAAAAATACCAGAAGTTAGATCAAATTTCTAACATTTTGATACCATAGATTGTTAACAAACAACTTTTTAGAACTCTTAGCTTTAAGTCATACAGATAAACTTCAGATTTTAGCTTTTTAAAAGAAGACTTTTAACTGTTGTAAAGAAACTTTTTACTCTTCTGGTCTCTCTTGTGGCTTCTTCTTCAGAATCAGTTTAGTATCTGCTGCTTTTACTATTGTCTATTCAGTTGGGGCGGAAACTGGTCCTTTTACTCTGGAAGCATGTGTCCATCCTTTTTCTTGGGTACGTACTGCAGTCTCTGTGACCAGGAGGACCTGAAAAGGACCTTCCCATTTCGGGATTAACGGTTGTTCCTTCCAAGTTTTTATCAAAACCCAGTCCCCAGGTTGGAATCTGTGAATTTTAAAATCAATGGGGGTGGTCTGAGGGAGATAACCTTTTTCTCTTAATTCCTTCAGGGTCTTACTAATAGTCTGTACATACTTTCGAACACTCTGCTCCCCTCCTTCATAGGTTCCAAAATTGTTTCTGGCAGTCAAAAAGGGCAAACCGAACATCATTTCATATGGAGAGATCCCTAAATCTGCTCTGGGCTGTGTTCTAATTCTCATCAGAGCCAAAGGTAGACATTTCAACCAGCTCATTTTTGTCTCTTCTGTTAATTTTGTAAGTGTTAGTTTCAATGTCTGGTTCATTCTTTCGACTCATCCTGAGCTCTGTGGTCCCCAGGGGGTATAGAACTTCCAGGTAATATTTAAAGCCTCAGTTACTTGTTGTAAAATGTTCGCTGTAAAGTGAGGGCCTCTATCTGAATCTATGATGTTTGTAACTCCGTACCTTGGGATTACTTGTTCCAAAAAACTTTACTAACTGCTTCAGCTGTTGCCTTTATTGTTGGAAACGCCTCCACCCAATGTGTTAAGTGGTCTATGATAACTAATAGATATTTATATCTCTGCACTTGAGGCATCTCAGTAAAATCTACTTGGATACTTTGAAACAGTCTCGTTGCTAGCTCTCTTCCTCCTGGTGGCATTTTCTTCATTACTTTCCTATTTACTTGCTGACAAAGCATACAATCCCGAGTTACAGATTTTGCTACCTCAAAGGCTCCAATGCACACATAAGTTCTCATAAAATGGTCATAGAGTGCTTGAGTTCCCCAGTGAGTTGAGGCATGGAGGCTTTCTAACACTTTCCTAGTTAGTGCCTTATTCAACACTTGCCTCCCATCGGGCATGTTCCATTCCCGTTTTTCATTCTGAACAGCTCCATGCTTCTGTAACTCTTCTAATTCTTTTTCACTAAATGTTGGTACTTCTTTGTCATCTTTGTCTCCCAGATTGGTTAAATAGAAAACTTTACTTTGATCTTCTAAAGCAGCTTCCTTGGCTATCTGGTCTGCTAAGTTATTGCCTTGGACCTCTTTTGAATTTCCCTTTTGATGGCCTCTAACATGGACTACTGCAATTTCTGAGGGGCTCCTTAGGGCTTCTAACACTTCCCTGATTAGATTTTCGTGAACTAGTGTTTTCCCCTTTGAGTTCACAAAGCCCCCCTCTACCCATATTTTCCCAAAGGTATGCTCCACTCCATAGGCATATTTGGAATCTGTGTATATAGTGCCTTTTTTGTACTCAAGCCATTTAAGTCCTCTTAACAATGCATAAATTTCACAACATTGAGCTGACCACTTTGCAGATAATTTCCCTTTTTCTACTACTGTCATATCTTTCCCATTTATAACTGCATACCCTGACACTCATTTCCCTTCTACTATTCTCGAGGAGCCATCTACAAAGAGGACTTCTCCTTCAGGCAGTGGATACTCCGATAAATCTTCTCTGTTTTTTGTTTGTAAATCAATGATCTCAAGGCACCAATGTTCTAATGTACTTTCAGATGTTCCATACAAAAATTGCGCTGGGTTCTGCACTCTTGTAGTGGCCAATTCTAAATTCTCAATATTATTTAATATTAATTCATATTTTAACAATCGGCTATCTGAGCTCCATTGACTGGCTTTTTCGTTCAATATTGCCTTGAGGTCATGTGGGGTGTACACTTTAATTTTATTTCCAAATGTTAACTTGTAGCTTTCTTCTGCCAGAACTACAGTAGCTGCTACCGCTTGGAGGCAAGTAGGCCACCCTCCCACAACTGGGTCTAGTAACCTGGATATGTAAGCAATCGGTTTCCTAACTCCACACTAGTCCTGAGTTAAAACTCCATAAGCTACTCCTTCTTCTACATTTACATATAACTCAAACAACTTATTTAAATCTGGCAAACTTAACACTGGAGCTGTAACTAACTTCTCTTTCAGTTCCTTCAGTTTCTCTTCATCTTCTTCACTCCATGTCACAGGTTCATTCCCTACTAGCTTTTCATATAAAAATTTTACTAATTGGGTGTGCCTATCGATCCACATTTTACAGTACCAAATTAGACTAATAATTTTCTTATATCTGTTTTGGTTTTTGGTGTTGGTAATGATAGAATGCCCTGTACTCAGTTTACATCTAACTTTTTATAACCTCTCCCAATTAAGTGTCCTAAATAC
Source organism: Prinia subflava (assembly GCF_021018805.1). Taxonomy (NCBI): domain Eukaryota; kingdom Metazoa; phylum Chordata; class Aves; order Passeriformes; family Cisticolidae; genus Prinia; species Prinia subflava. The sequence goes on from NC_086272.1 coordinate 3,089,427, forward strand.
CAAACCTCAGGCTCTACAAATTGCAACTTCTTTTTAGAGACTTTCAACCCTTTTTCGCCTAGGAAATTTAGCAGTTTAACGGTTGTCTGTTTAACTTCTTCTTCTAATTTTCCTGAGACTAAAAGATCATCTGCATACTGTAGAATTTGGACTTCCCCAATTGGAACGAATGGTTGCAGTATCTCTTCTAATGCCTGACGGAATAAATTAGGGGATTCAGTAAACCCCTGAGGGAGTCGGGTCCACTGTAGTTGTTGTTTTCTTCCCGTGCTCTCGTCATGCCATTCAAAGGCAAACCAACTTCGGCTTTGTTTTTCGAGGGGGCAGGCCCAAAAGGCATCTTTTAAATCTATAACACTGAACCATGCATGATCTGATGGGTCTCTGGTCAATAACGTATAGGGATTGGTTACTACTGGATAACGAGCAATGGTTTGCTTGTTTACTTCCCTCGGATCTTGCACTAAGCGATAGGTACCATCTGGTTTCTTAACTGGTAAAATTGGTGTATTATGAGGGGACATGCATGGTTCTAAGATTCCATCTTTTATTAATTCTTTTATTACTGGGTTCAACCCTTGTTTTCCTTCTGCTGAGATGGGATATTGCTTCTTCCTAATTGGGGGTATATTAGGTTTCATCTTGACCTCTACTGGGGGAATTTCCAGTAATCCTCGACCCCCTTCTTCTGCCCATACCCTTGGATCTATTTCTCCCTCATCTTCTTGTTTGAAAACCATCATTTTTGCCACCATCCGACCTTCTTCTTGGCACTACACCAATATTTAGTTGTATTTGCAAATCTTGCCCTGAAGATTACTGCCTATTTTTGGCATGTACAACATATCTACACACCTTTCTCTAAAGCTCCCTTTCACAGGAACCTGTTCTATAATCAATACTTCAAATGGTTTGCTCTCTGCACCTTTAACTTTACACTTCCTGTCACTCACTACACATCCTTTTGGAATCATGCAAACACTCAATCTGTCAGCTCCAGTATCAACTAAAAATTCATATTCTTCGCTCTGGGGGCCAATTTCTAATTTTACCCAGGGCTCATCTCGATCTTCTTTCTCTTCCCCCAGAGCATAGAGCCCCCGACACCCCTAGTCGTCATCTCCTCCATCTCCTCTGAGGATCCATTCTAAGGTGTCTTGTTCCCTTGCAATGGCTTCATCCATCTTTTTCTTCCTACAAAATCTCTGTATGTGCCCTTTCTCTTGGCATTAATAACAGGTGATACCAGAGTCACTGTCTGCCCAGGGTAACTTCTTCTCTCTGTCTGACTCCCTTCTCTTCTCTACTTCTCCTCTCGGTCCATGTCCTCTTGGCTTACTGTTCCTTGGTTCATCTCTTTTTGGCTCATCTCTCTTGTCTCTTACACTTTCCCTAGCTACCGCTATCATCACCTTTGCTTTTGTCCTTGCTTTTTCCTCTTCTCTCCTTAGATAGACTTTCTGTGCTTCTCTTAACAACTCATTCAGTCCTTTCTCATGCCAATCATCTAATTTCTCTAATTTCCTTCTGATATCTGCCCATGCTTGAGTTACAAATCGCACTTTTACTAACACTTGCCCCTCCAAGCTTTCTGGGTCAACACTGGAATACAACTGGAAGTTTCTCTTCAGTCTCTCGAGCCACGCACTAGGTGACTCATCTTTTTCTTGCTGGCTGTCAAATGCCAGTTTGGCATTATTTGTTCTCCGGACAGCCTCCCTTATCCCTCTTATTATCAAAGACCTGTAATCCCTCATGTTCCTTCTTCCAAGTTCATCATTGGGGTCCCAGTCTGGTGGATTATGCAGCAGCTTAGTTTCTCCTCGTGGACCAACTGGGTTTTCTCTCTCCCATATCCTCATCCCTGCTGCTCGAATTAATTGAATTTCTTCTAGGGAAAAGAGGATATTTAATATTGAATTCAACTCTTCCCAGGTATAAACACTGGGACCCAAGAACTGATCTAACTGATTTGAAATCCCAATAGGATCTTCTAACAAAGTCTTTAATTCCTTTCTAAAGTTTCTCACTTCTGAGGCTGTCAAGGGTGCATTCACGAATTCAATGCCTCCTACTACTCCACGCATTGGGACTTCCCTAAGAGGGAAGAGCCTCTCTACTTTTGTTACTTTTGACCTTGTGTTACAATAAGGCCCTTCTGCTTGACTATTTCCTCGGAGTGTACTAGGGGATACAGTATTCGGTTGGCTCGATTCCCAGTTGGGAGGAGGTAAGGGAATTGCAGTGGGTGTAGGGGAAGGAACTGAATTGGTAGGGTGTATCAGGGAGGAATTTGGAAGAGTGGCTGGAGGGGCTGAAGAAAAGGTTGTGGACATAGTGGGGTTTAAGGATGGTGATGGAGTAACTGTTGAGGCAAACAGGGGACTTGGGTTAGAGTTTGAAGGGTGAGGAACTGGGCACTCAACGGGTGGAACTGTGGGAGGGACCAGGGTCCCTACCTGTGAGGCTGAGGAAGGAACTTGGGGTGCTACTGAGGATACAGGGGAAATAGCTGAAGGTGTGACTGGGGGAACTGAGGCAAGAGCTGGGGATGCCACAGAAGGAGTTGGGAGAAGAGCTGAAGGTGGGGCTGGAGATGCTGGGGAAAGGACTGGAGGCACAGCTGGGGGTGTTGTGGGATAGATTGGAGGAGGGGTTAGGGATAATGAGGGTTGTAGAGGTTGGGCTAAGGGAGGTGGAGATTGAATCTGAGAGGATGTATAAGGGCTAGGGGAAGGAGCTACAGGTGGAGTTAATGGTGGAGGTCGGGGAAGACAATATAAGGGATCCCATTTCTTTTCTGTTCTCTTATCTTTGTCATTTTCTGATTCCTTTGAGACTTTATATACTCTTACCTTCTTGTCCCAAATTTCATTCTCTAACCAACATGCTGCATATTGTATTTCCTCTTCGTTTTGAGACTTCTTTAATCTTACATGTTTATTTAGAGCAGCACATAGCCACTTTTCTTTAGATTCATCCCAGGGCCAATAAACAAGTCCTTCATGGATACTTTCTTTTGGCCAAATTTCCATGCTGTATTTTATCATTGTTATTTTGTTCAAATCCTTTAGATTACTATCTTCCTCCCAATTTTCTAGCATTTCTCCTAGAGGACTATTTGGAGGAATACCTCTTACTTCTCTTTCTTCCTTTGTTCTTTTTGAATTCTTACTTACACATTTCCCCATCTTAAATACTCAAGTGGTAATCTCAACTAAACCTTTAAATACTGTTAGAGTTACTGTACAAATGTGATAATGTTAATTGCAATCTTTGCTTAAGCAAATATACTGTGAGAAAAACAAATATGGTTTTTCGTGGGGGAAAAAAAAATATGGCTACCCATGGGAAAACTAAATATGGCTACTCGTGGGAAAACTAAATATGGAGGCTTGTGGGAAAAATAATAATTACTAGTTTAAAATAAATGATATAATAATATAATTTTCAAATTATTTGACTTTAAAAATTATTCTTTAAAAATGTCAATAGAGGTGGCCAATTAATGTACTAATAAAGATAGTAGCTAATAAAAATAATAGTAATTAATTTTAAAAGGTATAAAATAAATGAAATTATTACAGAACTTTTCAAAGATGGCTGCTTACTAAAAGGAGGAGGGGGGCCTTAACACTGACTGGAGCAACCACAAAATGGTGGCATTGCCCTGGCAACCAAGAATCACAAGAGTCACAAGATGGCGACGTCACCTTGCCGCACTTCAGAAACTCAAAATGGCAACTTTGCCTCACAACCAGGATTCACAAAATGGCGACACTGCCCTGACACACTCAGAAATTCACTTCACTGGACTCTTCACAATCACTGAACTAGTTCTCCTTTTTCTAATGAGCAGTCTGAGGACTCTTGGTCTCCCCTTACTTCAGAACCTCGTTCACTAGATTTCCCGCAATTGCAATTCAAATAAAATCTTACAAAGTCAACACACAATATACTATCCACATAAAAACTTCTTACTTAAAGCAGCTATTGCCAACAAAATGTGCCTAAGTAGTCTTAGTCTCAAAATTAAAACTCAATTAACTCAGACTCTTGGAGGAAAGAAAAGGTTAATTTCCCTATTCTGACAGGTTCTACCATCCCTCACACTCCTAGTGAGTGCGAAGGTCCTCCCACAGCCGGCGGCCCTGTCACTTGGTCCCTACACCGTGAGGAACCCGCTCTCACCCTCCCTTTGTGAGGTGAGTCTTCTCTCCCCCAACTATAAATCCCCCTTGGATCTCTAATAATCAGGGTCCTAATTCCCCTTAAACTGGGCCCTCTCCCCCTCCCCTGCCAAAAAGGGGGCAATCCCCTATCCGGCGGCCACCCCAACCTGTTGGTCACCGGGTAGGAGCATTTTCCCAGTCTTAAGGGTCCTAACTCCCCACAGACAGACCCTCACCGGTAGTAGATCTGCTTTGAGGAATAACCCTCCAGGTGGACTTCTGGAACTCTACCTCTGCCACTCCCCTACCTATGAATCTCCCTTGGATTCCTATTAGGTAGGAGCCCAAAGGCACCCTAGTTCCAAAGTCCACCCCTCGGAGTTCTCCTGTCCCACCCAGGGGTCAGTCCAGCAACCTCACACGCTGCGTCCCTCCCTTTGGAACCACAAGGGAAACGGGAGCCTGCACGGGTAAGGGCGGCGAAAAGGAGAGTACTCCCTCGTCTCCTGCCTTTAAGGGTCCCCAGAGGTACCGCACACACTCCTTCCTCACTCACTCCCCTCTGTTGGAGGTCTGCACCCACTTCGGGGGTCTGGATTACCAGCCCCTGCCTCACTCACTCACTCATACAGTCTCGCACCCCCTTATTCCAGTCCCCACTCACGGTACCGACCTGTGCACCGCGAGCCCCGCTCCCTCTCGGAGGGTCCTCTCAGGCTGAGTTGCTGTGTCCTTGGTAGTTCTTCGGGAAAACCAGCGCCCCTTCTCACGGTCCCGAGAAAATCCGTAATCCAAGGTGGAAGAAAAAAAGATTCTTCTCAGACGCGTCTTCCTTGAATCCGTCCTTCCTTGGGACCGCCTCTGGGTGTGGCTTATCCTGGAGGAGTCCCCAAAATTGTTACAAACGAGGCCAGGACTCAGATGGAAAAATAAAAGAAATATTCCTCGTTTATTCTATAAACTACCAAAGATGGGAGCCCAGGATAAGCCCAGGCTCCTCACCACAAGCCAGAGAACACATCCAAAACAACAGTGTAACAATTCAGTACACCTGATGCTCCTTGGCATAGGTTGTGTCCGCCAGAGAACGCTGGCAGAGCTCCAACACTCCCTTTTATCCGCTCCTGTCCTCCTCTGATTGGGGCGCTCAGGATCCTCTCTCTGACTGGACAGTTGTCTAGGGTTTGATTGGTTTATAATGAGAGTCATCCTGGACCAATCATTCTGCCAGGGCGTCGAGTGATTGGTCCGTTGCCCCTACCAATCCAGGCTCGTGGTTTTGATGCTGCCTGCATGATGGCATCTGGGGAGCTGTTCTTGTTGTCACAGTTCCAGCGTTTGCAGAGACACTACTAACATGTACCCCAAACATGCAAACCTAAGAACTGTTAGTTATAACACCCCAGAAACATTTATCACAAACTTATAACAATTTTCCCAAACATACAAACTTAAGAACTGTTACTTATAACACCCCAGAAACATTTATCACAAACTTATAACACTACTTTATTTCTAAGTTTCATTAATAGCAGAAATAAGAGAAACTATATTAATGCAGCAGAATTTTTCAACATTCTACATACAGCTTTCATTTTAATATTTGCAAAAAGCCAATAAGGTGATGTGCTCTTCTAACACTCTGCCTCCAGTTTCTGCATCGAGGGAGTCGCCAGCCCTGGCAATGCCCCGGGGACGCCTCAGAGCAGAACTGGCCCAGGGCTCTGTCCCAGCAGAGGGCCCCAGGAAATGTCCGGGTGTCTTGGTTTGGAGAGACAGGGATCTGCCAGGGAAAACTGGAGTTTCCCTTGGAATGCAGAACGTAAAAACCCCTTCCCACCAAATTAATACAATTTTGCCATTTGGAGCTTTCTGGCAAAAAGATGGGAATAGGGATAACAGTTGTTTACTAGGAATATTGAAAACTACAAATGCAGTAGTAGAAAAAACCACAAACAAGCAAACAAACAAAAGTCCCAGAAAACCCTGACAGAGTCAGAGACACAACCTGACACCCTGTTGTCAGGGTGTTGGAAGCAGACCAAAAAAATCCTGGAGTAGCAGATGTTCTATGGAGTGGAGATGATCCTGTAGGAAAATGGGTCCAGTGCTGGCGAGATGGGTCCCATCTTCCTCCGAGGATACAGGAGAAAACCAGCTAAATTAGAGTTTAGATAAATGATTAGACTGCAGGTTTTATGCTGGTGGAAAGGCTTTGGCTCCTCCCACTGGGTGGAGCATCTCACAGTGGGATGAGGTGATGTCATCAGTCATGTGAGAGGCCTTCAATGGCCCATTCACGGGTGATGTCCCTCAGAAGAGGAGGAAAGGAAGAAGAGATAAGAAGGCACTGCCTCATCTGGTGTTATCAGGTGTCCCATTAACAGAAGGCATCTGCCCTCTTTCTACCCCTAGAGTTACAAGAGATAAAGAACAATATCTCCCAACTGACTTCAACAGATGAAAATAGAATACACATTTTTGGTTCCATTTTTCAACCCAAGACACCTGGCTTTGAGAAGCAGGGCAGAGAGAAAGGCGCTGGCCTGGGCAGCTGCTGCCCTGCAGGCACCGGCTCTGCTTCCCAGCAGGGTCCCGGAGTGACCACAGGGGTTTGCAGATGGACACGGAGCGGCCACAGCACACAATGGGCAGGAGGCAATGACCTGCCCCAAGGAAAAAAGAGAGAAAAACGACCTGTGCTGTGTTGGCCTGGTTTTTCGGAGGTTTTTTAAAGCCTTCTAGGTGTTCATAAGATGGAGTCACTTCTATAGTTTCTGTACAATATTAAGGGTCAGCTTTTCACTTTCTCACACTTTGGAACATAACCTTTCTTGTTTTTGTTCACTGTCCTTTGTTTCCATCTTCCTAGCCTGAAAATAATGTTGGTTGACAGCTGGTCTGGGTGGTGGGGTGAAGGGGTAGTAACCCCAGAAGCCAACCCACAACCAGACCCACAAATGCATAAAAATGAAAGAAATAAACAGGCTCGTTCTCTTTTTGGGGACCACCCTGGGAGCCTTGGAAATTCCCCTCTGGGATCCATGGACCATGCTGGGATGATCTGGAATTTCAGTTTCATGACACAACACGCAACGACCCTCCCAAGAGCCCTGAGTTCACTCAAACCCACCATGCCCCACATTCCCTGGAAGTTCACCCCATGTCCCCACCCATGTCCGTGTGCCCTGATGTCCCCACCCATGCCCGTATCCCCACCATGCCTCCAATCTTGGCTCCCCGCTACCCAACAGCGGCGCTGCGGCGGCCGCGGGGCAGAGCAGGCGGGAAAGGGGGGCCCGGGCTGGGGGCGGAGGAGGGGCGGGAGGAAGAGGAGGGAGAGATGAAGGGGAAGAGCACAAACACGAGGAGCACCGAGAGGAGGGAGAGGGAGAGGGTCGGTCTTCTAGGGCAAGATTTGCAAATACAACTAAATATTGGTGTAGTGCCAGAAGAAGGTCGGATGGTGGCAAAAATGATGGTTTTAAAACAAGAAGATGAGGGAGAAATAGATCCAAGGGTATGGGCAGAAGAAGGGGGTCGAGGATTACTGGAAATTCCCCCAGTAGAGGTCAAGATGAAACCTAATATACCCCCAATTAGGAAGAAGCAATATCCCGTCTCAGCAGAAGGAAAACAAGGGTTGAACCCAGTAATAAAAGAATTAATAAAAGATGGAATCTTAGAACCATGCATGTCCCCTCATAATACACCAATTTTACCAGTTAAGAAACCAGATGGTACCTATCGCTTAGTGCAAGATCCGAGGGAAGTAAACAAGCAAACCATTGCTCGTTATCCAGTAGTAACCAATCCCTATACGTTATTGAGCAGAGACCCATCAGATCATGCATGGTTCAGTGTTATAGATTTAAAAGATGCCTTTTGGGCCTGCCCCCTCGAAAAACAAAGCCGAAGTTGGTTTGCCTTTGAATGGCATGACGAGAGCATGGGAAGAAAACAACAACTACAGTGGACCCGACTCCCTCAGGGGTTTACTGAATCCCCTAATTTATTCCGTCAGGCATTAGAAGAGATACTGCAACCATTCGTTCCAATTGGGGAAGTCCAAATTCTACAGTATGTAGATGATCTTTTAGTCTCAGGAAAATTAGAAGAAGAAGTTAAACAGACAACCGTTAAACTGCTAAATTTCCTAGGTGAAAAAGGGTTGAAAGTCTCTAAAAAGAAGTTGCAATTTGTAGAGCCCGAGGTTCGGTATTTAGGACACTTAATTGGGAGAGGTTATAAAAAGTTAGATATAAACTGAGTACAGGGCATTCTATCATTACCAACACCAAAAACCAAAACAGATATAAGAAAATTATTAGGTCTAATTTGGTACTGTAAAATGTGGATCAATAGGCACACCCAATTAGTAAAATTTTTATATGAAAAGCTAGTAGGGAGTGAACCTGTGACATGGAGTGAAGAAGATTAAGAGAAACTGAAGGAACTGAAAGAGAAGTTAGTTACAGCTCCAGTGTTAAGTTTGCCAGATTTAAATAAGTTGTTTGAGTTATATGTAAATGTAGAAGAAGGAGTAGCTTATGGAGTTTTAACTCAGGACTAGTGTGGAGTTAGGAAACCGATTGCTTACATATCCAGGTTACTAGACCCAGTTGTGGGAGGGTGGCCTACTTGCCTCCAAGCGGTAGCAGCTACTGCAGTTCTGGCAAAAGAAAGCTACAAGTTAACATTTGGAAATAAAATTAAAGTGTACACCCCACATGACCTCAAGGCAATATTGAACGAAAAAGCCAGTCAATGGAGCTCAGATAGCCGATTGTTAAAATATGAATTAATATTAAACAATATTCAGAATTTAGAATTGGCCACTACAAGAGTGCAGAACCCAGCGCAATTTTTGTATGGAACATCTGAAAGTACATTAGAACACTGGTGCCTTGAGATCATTGATTTACAAACAAAAATCAGAGAAGATTTATGGGAGTATCCACTGCCTGAAGGAGAAGTCCTCTTTGTAGATGGCTCCTCGAGAATAGTAGAAGGGAAACGAGTGTCAGGGTATGCAGTTATAAATGGGAAAGATATGACAGTAGTAGAAAAAGGGAAATTATCTGCAAAGTGGTCAGCTCAATGTTGTGAAATTTATGCATTGTTAAGAGGACTTAAATGGCTTGAGTACAAAAAAGGCACTATATACACAGATTCCAAATATGCCTATGGAGTGGAGCATACCTTTGGGAAAATATGGGTAGAGGGGGGCTTTGTGAACTCAAAGGGGAAAACACTAGTTCACGAAAATCTAATCAGGGAAGTGTTAGAAGCCCTAAGGAGCCCCTCAGAAATTGCAGTAGTCCATGTTAGAGGCCATCAAAAGGGAAATTCAAAAGAGGTCCAAGGCAATAACTTAGCAGACCAGATAGCCAAGGAAGCTGCTTTAGAAGATCAAAGTAAAGTTTTCTATTTAACCAATCTGGGAGACAAAGATGACAAAGAAGTACCAACATTTAGTGAAAAAGAACTAGAAGAGTTACAGAAGCATGGAGCTGTTCAGAATGAAAAAGGGGAATGGAACATGCCCGATGAGGGGCAAGTGTTGAATAAGGCACTAACTAGGAAAGTGTTAGAAAGCCTCCATGCCTCAACTCACTGGGGAACTCAAGCACTCTATGACCATTTTATGAGAACTTATGTGTGCATTGGAGCCTTTGAGGTAGCAAAATCTGTAACTCGGGATTGTATGCTTTGTCAGCGAGTAAATAGGAAAGCAGTGAAGAAAATGTCACCAGGAGGAAGAGAGCTAGCAACAAGACTGTTTCAAAGTATCCAAGTAGATTTTACTGAGATGCCTCAAGTGCAGAGATATAAATATCTATTAGTTATCATAGACCACTTAACGCATTGGGTGGAGGAGTTTCCAACAATAAAGGCAACAGCTGAAGCAGTTAGTAAAGTTTTTTGGAACAAGTAATCCCAAGGTACGGAGTTACAAACAGCATAGATTCAGATAGAGGCCCTCACTTTACAGCGAACATTTTACAACAAGTAACTGAGGCTTTAAATATTACCTGGAAGTTCTATACCCCCTGGGGACCGCAGAGCTCAGGATGAGTCGAAAGAATGAACCAGACATTGAAACTAACACTTACAAAATTAACAGAAGAGACAAAAATGAGCTGGTTGAAATGTCTACCTTTGGCTCTGATGAGAATTAGAACACAGCCCAGAGCAGATTTAGGGATCTCTCCATATGAAATGATGTTCGGTTTGCCCTTTTTGACTGCCAGAGATAATTTTGGAACCTATGAAGAAGGGGAGCAGAGTGTTCGAAAGTATGTACAGACTATTAGTAAGACCCTGAAGGAATTAAGAGAAAAAGGTTATCTCCCTCAGACCACCCCCATTGATTTTAAAATTCACAGATTCCAACCTGGGGACTGGGTTTTGATAAAAACTTGGAAGGAACAACCGTTAATCCCGAAATGGGAAGGTCCTTTTCAGGTCCTCCTGGTCACAGAGACTGCAGTACGTACCCAAGAAAAAGGATGGACACATGCTTCCAGAGTAAAAGGACCAGTTTCCGCCCCAACTGAATAGACAATAGTAAAAGCAGCAGATACTAAACTGATTCTGAAGAAGAAGCCACAAGAGAGACCAGAAGAGTAAAAAGTTTCTTTACAACAGTTAAAAGTCTTCTTTTAAAAAGCTAAAATCTGAAGTTTATCTGTATGACTTAAATCTAAGAGGTCTAAAAAGTTGTTTGTTAACAATCCATGGTATCAAAATGTTAGAAATTTGACCTAACTTCTGGTATTTTTCATTGCAGACCCTAGAGCCTAAAAAAATAGAGCATCCTCCCATGCACCTAGTAATCTGACCCCAAAAGAAGAAAAAGAAACAAGTCGATACAAAAAGGGAATGTGAGTTCCTGGAACCAGGAGGAGAATAGTAGCCAGTAAGACCGCCACGGGGGGCAAGGCCGGGTCAGAACACACTCTTGCCACACGGAGTGGTAGATCCTCTAGGAAGAGAGCAGAGGAGAGAGATGAGTGGGAGAGTGTTCTGTGCCGGACCCCCGTTGATCTGGGCCCTCCTAGTGATAACTATTACAAAAGGAGATGGGTCCTGCGACAAGTGCTGCTACCCCTTATATGCAGGAGACTCTCGGACAGCCGTCCTTAGAATACATTCCAATCCAAGCCCTGCTTGTACTGACTTTTCACGATTAATAACCTGTAAAGAAGATGGCGAAATCTGTTGTCTTTTCGAAAATGTAGGGAATTTTAAATAAAAAAATTGCTAGGAGAATGCCCTATGAGGAAAAAATGGATCTGCACTGAAAGATCCTAAGCTCGAAGAAACAGGGGGAAAAAAAAAAAATACTATGAACCAGATTTAATTAAAGAAAGAAAGGCAAATGGGATAATTAAAATGGGACCTAAAATTCAAGTGTATGGAGGGAAAAATTTGTATTTAGATCTGGCAGAGAAAATAAGTCATGAGTTCAATGTCACTAACTGTTGGATTTGTGGAGATACCAGAATGGGTATCTCCCATGAATGAAACACGAGAACCAACCAAGAAAGCCCAGAAACAGCGAAAGAAATATATGAAAATTACCAGAAGATGCGAGAAATAAATCAAGTTTATGAAGAAACGGTTTAATATAAAAGTTCGATATTAAGTAGTTGATGTGGGCAAAAGGCCCAATCAAATTCTTAGAGGGGGGAAATTGTTAAAAGTAGGTAAATGTTTCTGGGGTGTTATAACAGCTCTTAAGTTTGTATGTTTGGGGAAATTGTTATAAGTTTGTGATAAATGTTTCTGGGGTGTTATAAGTAACAGTTTATAGGTTTGCATGTTCGGGGTACATGTTAGTAGTGTCTCTGCAAACGCTGGAACTGTGACAACAAGAACAGCTCCACAGATGACATCATGCAGGCAGCATCAAAACCACGAGCCTGGATTGGTAGGGGCAACGGACCAATCACTCGACGCCCTGGCAGAATGATTGGTCCAGGATGACTCTCATTATAAACCAATCAAACCCTAGACAACTGGCCAGTCAGAGAGAGGATCCTGAGCGCCCCAATCAGAGGAGGACAGGAGCGGATAAAAGGGAGTGTTGGAGCTCTGCCAGCGTTCTCTGGCGGACACAACCTATGCCAAGGAGCATCCGGTGTACTGAATTGTTACACTGTTGTTTTGGATGTGTTCTCTGGCTTGTGGTGAGGAGCCTGGGCTTATCCTGGGCTCCCGTCTTTGGTAGTTAATAGAATAAACGAGGAATATTTTTTTTATTTTTCCATCTGAGTCCTGGCCTCGTTTGTAAAAGTATCACTCTGGTCCCCTTGGTTCCATGTGGCCCCATAGTGTCACTCTGGTCCCCTTGGTTCCATGTGGCCTCACAGTGTCACTCTGGTCCCCTTGGTTCCATGTGGCCTCACAGTGTCACTCTGGTCCCCTTGGTTCCATGTGGCCCCACAGTGTCACTCTGGTCCCCTTGGTCACACCAGGCCCCGCAGTGTCACAAGGCACCTTTGGTTCTCTGGGGCTGCAGTGTCTGTTCTGCCCATGAGCAGGGTCAGCACCAAAGACACAGACACAAAGTTCAGCAATGGTGTGATTTATTCTAATGCAAAACTGCAAAGAATCACAAAAGGAGAAGCTCAGCAATGCACCCAATCATCACTACCAAAGATTGCCTGCAGTGATTAAGAAAGAGACAGCAGCAGTCACCCTCAGACTTTGCCGTCACCCAGACCCACACATCAGCTGGGGGAGCTGTCACAGCCAAGGACTGCAGAGCCACTCCCGGACACTGGGAATTCCTGCAGGGGCCTCCAGCCACAGGTGAGGCTCCAACCTGGCTGGGAGAGGGCCCAGCTCTGACAGTGCTGAATAAACAAACTGACAGCACTTCTAGTGCAGGAACATCTGGTTTCATTCTCCTCTTGGGTTCCTCCCAAAGCCTGGCCAGGGCTCAAGGAGGAACCAAGGGAGCTGACTCTGACCATACAGCTCCAAACAAGGCCAGATGTCAGATTTCATGGCCCTGTCCAGCTTCTAACAACAGAAAGGTCAATCCATGTTTAAGTGATGAGTGGATCAATTTATCATAGCACTAATGACCATGCATATTTCATTATGGAGCAGATACAAAGATAACCTTTGGTTGGAAGGTTCATCCAGAGGTCACCTTTGGCTCAGGGCCTGTTGTTCAGGCCTCACTCGGGCCTGTTGTCCAGGCCTTGGCACTTTCAGGGACATGGTTTAGTGCTCGGCTTGATAGTACTGGTGAACGGCTGGACTGGATGTGCTCAGAGGTCTTTCCCAACATGAAGGATTCCATAAATCCAGGATTCCATGTGCTGGATTCATCCAAGACCATGTTAGCAGCATTACTTTGGTCAAAAAGTTTCCTCTTGCTCAGCTCTTGTGGCCTAAGGCTTCAGCTCCTTCAGCTCCTGGTGCTAAGCTGCTCATGCTGAACGAGATGACTCAGAGAGAAGAACACAGAGTTCATGCAATTCCTTCATGGACACTGAGAGGGGAGGGTGTGGAAACAGGAACATTGTTTGGTGTGGCCTCCCCTCTGCCCTTCACACCTTTCAGCGCTTTGAACCAGCCCAGAGCTTTCTCCAAGAGTGCAATGGAGCAGCTGTTCCTGCTCCCAGCTCTGGCTCTTCCCAGGCTCTGACCTTGCCTGCTTTTGTCCCTCTTGCTGTGCCCTCTGTTCCCCTGTGCTCGGTGGCTGCTGCCCAGGACTGTGGGACTGGCACAGATCCAGTGATTGAGCTCCTCATTTCTCTGCCCTTGGAGCTGCCTGGACACAGCAGCCTTTTCCATCTGGAAGCTGCACATGGAGAGGAAGTCCCCACCTCTGTTCCTTGCACAGCCCCCAGGAGCCCAGGGCTGCCATCTCAAGGCCCTGCTGGCCCTGAGGGCTCCCAGGTGCCTCAGGCTGCTGTGACACCCCTGCACACGGGAGGGAAGAGTGGCAGGGCTGTGCTCAAAGTCAGCTCCATGTGCTGCTGCTGCTGCTGTGGGGGTCATTTGTGCAGCCCTGCCCAGAGGGAGGGATCAGCTCCAGGCCCTGCTGCTGCTCCCTGGGCTCAGCCCCAGGTTGGTTGTTGCTGGCAGTGCCAGCAGAGGCGGTGGCTGCAGCAGCGGGTGCTGACAGTGCCCCAAGCCCTGGGGCCGCAGGGGTCCCTGGGCTGGGGCTGGCAGGGAGCTGCCCCTTGTTCTCCCTCTGCCCTGCAGAGCTGGGCTGGGCACAAGTGGGGCAGCACAGCAAACAGGGAGCCTGCCAGACTCCTGCAGCCCTGTCTGCTCAGAGTTTGGGCCTTGGAGCTGCAGGTGGGCAAAGGCAGCTGCTTCTGCTCCCTCTGTGTGTGCCCGTGTTCAGCAGTGCTGCTGCATCAGTCTGTGCCCAGCAATGGGGAAAAGCCTCAGCCCTGCAGGGCCAGGAGCTGCCGGGCTGTGCCTGAGCAGCTCAGCCAGAGGGAAGGGAGCTCCTCCACACGGGAACCAGCAGCAAAGCACTGGAGCACCTCGTTCTTGGGCACAGCCCAAATTCTGGGAGGGAATAACAGAGTTATTCACGTGCATTGGTGCATCAGCACTGCAGGTGCTGTGCCTGCAAACACATGGTTCGAGATGTGCAAAGGAATTCTGCAACTCTTGACTGGATCAGGATGTCACCAGTGCTGAACTCCAGTTTAGTCCAAAGCCACTTTCCACCTGTGCTGGTCCCTGCTAGATCTTTTTCTTCAGGGTTTCCAGACAAAAGCAAACAGAAGAGGAGCCTACATTTTCATTGTTTATCCAAAATGTATCTCATTTTGCTGTACATTCCTCTTTTAGGATGTGTTATCTGCTTAACAAGGAAAAGAAAAAAGGAAAAAACAGGGAAAAAAGAAAGGGAGAACAAAAAACAAACATGGAGTGAAAAATCTTCTGTAACTTTAGATTAAGAGGTAGCTGATCTTCTTAAAAAGACAACTATATTACTTAATTTGTGAATGTTTTGATGGCATGGATCCATCTTACTGACCTCAGTATCCTTTTTTAAAAGGTTATGGGTTTTCTTTCCAATATTAAGTTATTTGAAATTGTTGTTGAAGCATTAAGAAACTGACCTATGGATTGTGCATGATTGTGTCTTGAGGGTAAAAAATACTACAGTTTGACACTTCGACCTAGAGTTGCAACTGAAAGTTGTAAATCCCAGTGGATTGTGTGGCAGCAGCCTTTCCTCGAGGATGTGCAGCATCACAAAGACTTCATCAGTGGGCTTGGGGGTACTTGGAGCTTTGTCCTGTTCCACTCTGGGATGTCATGAAACAGGACTTCACCTGCCAACATGCCAGGTCACGTTCTGCCACCCCAGCTCCTTGGACCCTGTATCCCCCAAAGCAGACACAAAGTGTTTCTGCTGCTCCCCCCTTGACACAAATCCACAGGGCTGGGATTTTCCCAAGTCTCATGTCTCCATTGCTCCATATTCCTAAAGAACCAGCAGAGTCCATCCCGATAAATACAGTGAGTTACACGGATGGTGTAACTTCCTGCCTAGAAATCCTGAAACTGCTTCTGAATGATGCTCCCTTCAGCTCTTGGACACCTACTCACAATGAGCTGGGACAAAAATGCCCTGGTCACTGGCTTAAAATGAGTTATTCCAAACTTAGAACTCTGTGGGAAATCTCTATCTATCCCTGTCCCTTTAGTATATCCATACATGGACATATGGATGTGTCTTGTGCAAAGAGGAAGGAGTGTGCAAGCAACGTGACTGACACTTTCACTCTCTGTGTTCATTCCATACCCATGGGTACAAAGACATTATGGAAACACTGGCACACACACACCCTTCTGTCCCTGCACACAGAGACATCCCAGAGCCCCTGGCACACAGCCCCTTCTGTCCATGCACACAGACACATCCCAGAGCCCCTGGCACACACAGACCCTTCTGTCCATGGGTACAGAGACACCCCAGAGCCCCTGGCACACACAGACCCTTCTGTCCCTGCAGACAGAGACATCCCAGAGCCCCTGGCACACACAGACCCTTCTGTCCCTGCAGACAGAGACATCCCAGAGCCCCTGGCACACACAGACCCTTCTGTCCATGCAGACAGAGACATCCCAGAGCCCCTGGCACACACAGACCCTTCTGTCCCTGCAGACAGAGACATCCCAGAGCCCCTGGCACACACAGACCCTTCTGTCCATGCAGACAGAGACATCCCAGAGCCCCTGGCACACACAGACCCTTCTGTCCATGCAGACAGAGACATCCCAGAGCCCCTGGCACACACAGACCCTTCTGTCCATGCACACAGAGACATCCCAGAGCCCCTGGCACACACAGACCCCTCTGTCCCTGGAGGACGCAGCACAGCGGGTGGGGCCGGTTGGTGGCAGCGAGTCCCTCACAGCAGGCCAGACCCGGCTCCAGCCCTGCCAGGCCCTGACAAGGATCAGTGCCGGCTCCTCTGCAATGGGAAAGCCCTTCAGCCTTGTCCCTGCCCACAGGAGCACTGCTGGCCTGGCAGCACAGCTTGTTTCCCCCACAGG
Source organism: Prinia subflava (assembly GCF_021018805.1). Taxonomy (NCBI): domain Eukaryota; kingdom Metazoa; phylum Chordata; class Aves; order Passeriformes; family Cisticolidae; genus Prinia; species Prinia subflava. The sequence goes on from NC_086272.1 coordinate 3,106,151, forward strand.
CTGCAGGAGATGAGAACACAACGCTTGCAAACACTGACTGGAAGCCACAGCTCTGGGTGCGCCCCATTGTCACCATGAGATTCTCCCAAGTATTCTGAGCATTCATACTAAAGTAGAAGTGTGCACCTTCTCACGCTCATTCATGTAAACAAGGAGATTGTGTTTTGTAAATATTGCTATTGTTTTGAATTCCTTCTCCAAGAGAAGGGGAGGTTGAATGACAGTCCTTCTGACCAATGCGGTTGAGAGGTGGGAATGCCACTCTCCAATCCATGGGCACCTTGCTAAAAGTATACAATAAGAAGTAATAAACAAAGCAGGAGATTCTCCCTGCTGCTCTGATCTCCCCAGATTCGTGGCTCCGTGTGTCTTTTCAAGCGAGGCTCCCAGCGACAGCCCATGAACCTCAGCCCTGGCACCACTGTCTGCCCCAGGCTTCAGGGGATGCAGTGGGAGCCCGGCTGGGCTCTGCCCTGGGGCCATCCTGCAGGGAGAGCTGCAAACAGGGAGCATTTCCTTGCCACAAACAGCCAAGCCAGGGGTGCAGGGCAGCTGCTCCAGCCCGCACTGTACTGCTGTGTGCTGTGCCCTGGGGCTGGGGCTCCCCACAGAGGGGACTTGCACTGGTGTGCCAGAGGAGACAAAGAAGCTTCAGCTTAACCTTAGTGAGGTGGGTGGGTGGGCTGGGAGAGTGAGGAGGCTCAAGGGGATTCACAGAGCTCATCCTGCTGGAAGGACAAGGAAAAGGGAGTGGGAACTCAGCACTGAGGAGAGATGAGGGCTGGGCAGCAGCTCTCACTGACACTAAAATGCCACGGGACCTCGGAGATATTGCTGCTCTTCAGCCAGTGACAGGATGAGGCCCTAAACCTGGGGCTTGGTCTTCCTTGTGGTGAAGGCCATCAAGGAAGGCAACAGTGTGACGGAGACTGTGATGGGCTGGGAACTCACTGGGGGAAAGGAGGGAGCAGTTGTGAAATTTAAAAGTAGGTGGGGGAGAGAAATCTTCAGGGAAGGGCTGAGCTACACCTTGGGCAAGTTGATAAATGTCATTTGGGGTCATCCCAGATTGATTGCATTTCAGAAGTTCTTGATCAAGTTTCATTTTGGAGGGTGTGATGTTTTCCCTCGGAGATGTACACTCTGCAAACTTGAGCTGCATTGCCCAAGTACTCAAGCAAGTCTCTGCTGCAGGTCACACCATTTCTTCTTTGGCTGATTCTGGCCTGGGGCTGAGCTCCAGCAGAGCCCTGGCAGAGCCCAGAGCAGCCTTAGCATCCGCAGAGTCCGGCTGCAAGGAGAGAAACCAGAACCTGCCCGTCAGCTGAAGGCTCCCGTCCCCCTTGTCCCAGTGCCCGCCGTGCCCAGGCCATGCTGGCCGTGCCCAGAGCGGTGCCCAGAGCTGCCCATCATTGCTGCCCTTGGCAGCAGAGCAGGAGGGCAGGACATGTGCCCAGCCTGCAGCCAGCCGTGGCACATCCACCTCCTCAGCAGCTGCCCACAGCAGGATGCTCCTGTGCTGGCTGCCATCTCCCAAAAGCTCTGATCCCACCCAGGACAAGAAGACGGGACCCACCTGACGCCATCCGCCGCTGGAAGAAAAGCTGCTCCCAAACGATGTCCTCAGCCTTCTCCAAGGGCACGGCCCATCCACGGCACGGCTGGTCCCAAGCACTTCCCCATCCAGACTGGACAACACCTAGAACGCTTCCTTTAGAGAAACAAACAGGAAATTAACGAAAATAGACTACAGACAAAAAAGGGAAAATGAGGGAAATGGCACAGTGGATACTGGGGGCTGTTGGCAGGGCCAGGACCCCACACCAATTTCACACCCACCCCAGCTCATGCCCCCCAGCCCTGCCAAAATGCAGCTTGGCAGCCCACTGAAAAATCAGTTGCTTCCACCCCAGCAAAAGGGGGAACCTTTGTTTCCCGGCCAGCCTGTGCAATGCCCAAATCTGGGAGCATCCCCCTGTGTGTGCACTCATCTGCAAATTCACTGTGGAGCCTGGCTTTGAAGAAGGTGCCAGAATCAAAGTCCATCATCTTCAGCTTTGTGGTGGCCTGGTCGAGGAAGAGGTTTTCATCCTTGATGTTGTCCTGGCTGTCTCCAGCAGCAGCAGCCCCACCTGGCACAGCTTCTCCAGGGGCTGCTTCTCTTTCCCTGGGGGTGAGACCAGGCTGTCAGTGTTCTGCCCAGGGCCCCAGCTGGCAGTGACCCAGGACAAGCCAAAGCAGCTGGGATGGCAGCCAGCAGTGCTGGGCAGAGCAGCTCAGCTCCAGCACAGGGGCTGTGTGTTCCCATCTGATGACCCCTGTGCAGTGACACTGGCAGGACAAAAAAGTCTGGGTCCTTTGCTTCGGATTGCCAAGGCATGTGTGGAGCTGGAACTTACCAGGGCCCTGCATCGCTGTTTCTGTGGCTCTCTCCCTTCTTCTATGGCAGATGACTATCCTGCATCCAGGGATGACTGAACAGGTCTTCTACTGAAGGCCGGTCCACATCCAGCATGGATAAACACCGCCGGATGATATCTTGGCACTCTGGAGAGAGAAACCAAAAACTGCCGGTCAGTTGGAGAAGGCTCCTGTCTGCCCCACTGTTCCCATTCTCAGGCCATGCTGCATTTGCTCAGAGCTGGGCCTAAACTTTCCCAGGAATTCCCTGTTTTGGAGGAAAGCAGGACAGCAGGACACGTGCCACCTCCTCAGCAGCTGCCACAGCCCACTGCTGTCTCCCAGCACTGGCATTTCCCCCGTGCCCAGAGATGAGGATTCACCTTGAGAGAGCCGTGGTGGCAGCGAGAGCTGATGGTCCCAGCTGATCTTGTGGCCCCTCCTGAAAGGGTGCTCCCCACACACCATCTGGTGCAGCAGGATGCCCAGGGACCAGACGGTAGCTGGCTGTCCATAGTACCAGCCAAAGTGGTTCCATTCCGGGGGGCTGTATGACGGTGTTCCTATGGAATACAGATGGAGTTCATCAGGGGGATGCTGCTGCTCCCAGAGCCTGGCCCCAGCATCCCTGGGCATGCAGGGGCTGCCCCAGTGGCACGTGGTGTGACCTGCTGCCCTCTGGCCAGCACCTGGGACTTGTGTACGAACCTAGGGTTGGAAAAGAAGCCACTGGTGTCGGAAGGTGGCAGTGGAAGCCCTGGCAAGGCCCAACCATGACAAGCAAAACCCACTCAGTGCTGGGGAAAAACCATGCCTTACTCGTCCCTACCTGCATTGCCCCAAAAACCATTATGAACCCAAAGCAAACCAGGCAATCACAGCAGTCCAAGCCCTTTCTCACCTGCTCCCCAAACTGGCTGGTGCACATGTTCTGGCTCCCCTCTCAGCCACCCCCACCCACGGGTGCTTCTGTTGGGCTGGCTGCCCCAGCCCCAGTCCCAGTCCCAGGCAGAGTGGCTGGCAAAGGCTGCCAGCAGGGCTGGAAGCTGGTCCCCCCACCCACTTGTGTTCAAAAGCAACTGGGCTGAAGACTCAGTGCCATGAGTGGCAGGGAAAGGGAGAATCCCCAGAGCCACACCCAGGCTGGGCTGTGAGATGTTGGGCCAGGAGATGTCTGGAATGGGGAGCACACCCCTGCGATGGCTCACCTGCAAAGTGAGTATAGGCTGTGTCTTGTAGGTAGGTGCCACAGCCAAAATCGATCAATTTGGCCTGCCCGGTGGCCAGGTCAAGCAGGATGTTCTCTGGCTTGAGGTCGCGGTGCAGGACCCCGCAGCTGGTGCAGTGCCGCACGGCCTCCAGCACCTGGCGGAACAGCTCCCGCGCTACATCCTCGCACAGGAACCGCTGTGCCCGAATGAAGTGCTGGAGGTCCTGAGAACGCTCCGGGCGCTCCATGATGATAATGATGTCTTTGGGGAGCTCCAGCCACTCCAGCAGCTGGACGACACCAGGGAAGCCAGTGGAGACCTTGTGCAGCAGCACGATCTCCAGTGGTGCGCTGGTGCCGTTGGGCTGTGGGAGGAGCACAATGTTGTCAGTGGGGCTGAGGCCGTGCCAGGGGTCAGGGACCCCTCAGCCAGCCCGGGATGCTCTGCGCCCTTTGCTGGCCCCACGCCCGCTCTCCCTCCAGGCGTCCTGGCGGCTTCCACCCTGCCAGGCCTCAGCTCATCCCCGCCCGGCACGGCCCAGCTTCTCCTGCTGGCCCCGCTCACTCACCAGCTCACCCCAATGCCGGACACGGTTCCGTGGCACCCTTTTGATGGCCACCTGCAAGCCAAGGGGAGCAGCAGGCTGAGCTCACTGCCTGCCCTGCCCAGCCCCAGCCTCCTTCTCCTTCGCCCTCCTCCTCCTCCTGCGCCCCTTCCTCGTGCACCCACCACCGGCCCTGCCGCTCACCGGGGCACGGTCTGAGAGCCGTGTGGCCGCCCAGACGCTGCCGAAGCCGCCGTGGCCCAGCAGCGAACCCAGGCGGTTCTGCTCCTGGAGGGCCTGCTGCGCCTTCCCTGCCGGCGAGACGCGGCTGTCAGCGCTCGGCCCGGGGCCAGGAACGGCCCCCGAGCGCCCCTCGAGCGGCCCGGGCTGGGCATCCCCAGGTATTTGCTCCTGGCAACGGGACAGCAGCGGCTCAGGGCCAGCGGCTGCGCTGCCAAGCGGAGGAGCTTGGGCCGGGGAAGCCGCAGTGGAGGCGGCGGGAGCGGCCGCGCCGCCTGTGTCCTCTCCGGGCCCAGGGACGAGCTGGGGCCGGGGCCGGGGCCGGGGCCGGGGCCGGGGCCGGGGCCGGGGCTGGGGCCGGGGCCTGGGCTGGGGTCGGTAAAGGCGCAGCCAAAGGCCAGCAATGCTGCCCCAGCCCCAGGCACTGATGCCCGCCCAGCAGCGCCATCGCCAGCACTGCCACAGCCGGGCGAAGGCGAGACCGCGGCGGGACGCCCGGGGGCAGGGACGGGGCAGCCCCGCCCGGGGCCGGGGGTGGGCCCGAGGCATGGCCCGGCCCAGCAGGGGAAAGGGAGACTGGGTTGGGAGGGGGACACTGGGAAAGGGAGAGGCTGCGGGACTGTGGGAGAGGGAGAGGGGAAGCACGGGTTGGTCAACAAAGCCGCTTTTTCCTTCTCTGCTGCTGCCGCTGCTGCCGCTGCTGCTGCTGCAACTGAAGCTCCAGGGCCGTTTGTCCCCTTGTCAGATTTTTCCATTGCCCCCTCTGCCTCGCACCGAGCCCTGCACTCCCCGGGGCAGCCCCTGAGCCTGTCCAAACACGGGAACTTCGCCGTTTTCAGTCAGGGCCCAGTCTTGACTCCTGCACAGTGACAGAGGAATCCCCTTGGCTGCTGCTGTGCATTGTCCCTGCTGAGGGTCAGACACTGTCACAGCACATTCCCTGAATGCAGAATTTGAACCTGACCCAAGCACTGCACTTGTGTCTCCGGCATTGCTTTCCAAGAAAAACGGGAAGGCAAACTGGATGTAGCTCATGGTATTTTACAGTGTCTAAATCTTGCCAAGTCTTGGATGTCAGAGGTGAGACCCATTTAGAATTAATGAGATGGAGAAGTAGTTTAAGATGGAAAGTGGGACAGAGAAATAAACAGAGGAAAATATCTTGGGTTGTTTCTTTCCACTTTCATTTCATTTCCTAAAAGCTGTTTCCATTTTCCCAGAATCTTCTCCACAGTCCTGTCTGCTCTTTACAAGAACCTTTCCTGGAGAACAAGTTGCACCATCTGTCACAAGATATCCCACCCATGCAGCTTCTCTTGACTTTCCACAACATGTGTGAAGCAGGAGTCTTGCAGCAAAGCAGGAGAAAGGTTTTGAGAACTTGACAACTTTTTCTTTCCTTTCCCCATGTGGGCTGGGGAGTTGTGCCATTGGGAAGGTTTTCATTGTTCCTGTTCTACCCGAAGCAAACAGGACGGGCTCCCAGGGGTACCTACTGGGAGTCTGTTATCGTCCACCCAAACAGGAAGAAGAGGTGGACAACTTCTTCTCTAAGAAGCTGGAGAATGTTTCAGGATCACCAGCCCTTGTTCTCGTAGGTGACTTTAACCTACCAGACATCTGCTGGGAACTCAATACAGCAGCAAAGAGGCAGTGCAGGAAGGTTTTGGAGTGGATGGATGACAACTTTTTGTGACAGCAGGTGAGTGAGGCCAGCAGGGGAGGGACTATGTTCGACCTGTTGTTTGCAAATAGAGAAAGGCTGGTGGGAGATGTGGTGCTTGGAGGCTGCTTGGGGCACAGGGATCATGAAATTACAGAGTTCTCAATATGTGGTGAATTCAGGAGGGACATCAAAAAGATTTTTACATTGGACTTCTGGAGGGCAGACTTTGGCCATTTTAGGAGACTTATTCAGAGAGTTCCTTGGGAAGGAACCCTTAAAAACAGAGGAGTCCAGGAAAGGTGGGTGTGCTTCAATGCAGAGATCTTGAGGGCACAGGAACAGACTGTCCCTGTGTGCTGAAAGATGAGCTGACAAGGCAAACGTCAAGTCCGTCGGTGTGCTCAGAGAGAGCCAACGGGCTCTGTCACCGCTGGCCCAGACACAGCGACAGAGTGGTAGGGGGTCAGTCTGCAAGCTCGCAAGCAGTACTGACTCCCGTGAGTTCTTTGCCTGGCAGAGGCTTATGCGAGCGATGGAGATCCGACGGGCAGTGGGAAGAAAGGAGGAAACAATTTCAGACGAACAGAGGGTTTATTGCAAACACCTCCTCAGCCCGAAACTGCTCGGGGGGAGAGGGGTGCGGGGGGTTTTTGTCCAAAGGATTTGGAGGGGGACAAAGGGGGTGGCCAGCCACTGCCAGCCAACCGGGGCAGGTTGCCAGGGGATACAGGTGTAATAGAACATCGCTTGGACTAATCAGGGGAAAAATAGGAGGGATTTCCAAAGGCGGGAGACATGACAGGCAGCTAACCGTGTGTGTCGCATGGCAGGTGCCGGAGTCATGTGAGTCATGTGAACAAAGGAACAATCGAGGGGTGGGATACAGGGAACCCAACAAGTACAATAGTATAGAAAGCCTAACCAATTAAATTAACACACTGCCACAGTCAAGCCTGGATGGGCAAGGAGATTTCAGAGGAACTTAGGAACAAAAAGAGGATGTATCATTTTTGGAAGGAGGGTCAGGTCTCTCAGGAAGTATTTAAGGGAACATGTAGGAAAAAAAATATTAGGGAGGCCAAAGCTCAGTTTGAAGTCGTTTTGGCACCTATTGTAAAGGATAATAAAATATGTTTTTACAAATAAATTAATGGCAAAAGAAAGGGTAGGACCAACCTTTGTTCTCTACTGGATGTGGGAGGGAACTTAGGAACTGCAGATGAGGAGAAGACAAAAGTGCTTAACTGAGCCTTCTTTGGCTCAGCCTTTAGTGGGAAGACGGCTTGTCCTCAGGACAGCTGCCCTCCTGGGCTGGTAGATGGTGTCAGGGAGCAGAATGGTGCCCCTGTTATCCAGGAGGAGGCAGTCAGAGAACTGCTGAGCCACTTGGATGTTCAAAATCCATGGGCCCAGATGGGATCCAGCCCAGGGTGATGAGGGAGCTGGCAGATGAGCTTGTGAAGCCACTCTCCATCATTTCCCAACAGTCCTGGCTCACTGGTGAGGTTCCAGAGGACTGGAGGTTGGCCAATGTGTTGTGTGACCCCTACACCAGAAGGGTAGAAAGGAGGATCCTGGTAATTATAGGCCAGTTTGATATGGGAAACATATCTAAAATTCAGATATTTAGAAGCATTTAATGTGCTTAAGCAGATGGAGGGGAAGCAGAAATATACAGCTTATTTAGCAATCCTGTAAAAGCAGAAAAACAACTTGTAGCAGAACACATGAGGATTTAGTTGCTAGGTAAAGTCCACAGAGATAAGATGTATATTGTGTATATTGTGAAAACTCAGTAAAGCAAGACTTAGGTATAGTGAAAACCCCATAAAGCAGAACCTGTGGCTTAAGAAATCAGAAAGAACCAGGCTCGTGGTTTTGGCCAGGACAAAGTGACCTGGGAGTTAGCCAAACCTTCACTGCACCTGCCCAGAGGCAGAGGTCAAACAGTGAACAACTGAGGAAGACCTCTTACTTCATCAGAAGACCCCAGCCTGCAGCCACCAGGAGATGTGGCACCAGAGAAAACTAATTATAATAGGAAGTGCAAGGAGGCGGAGAGTGGGCAGAGAATGGGCGGGGAGGGAGGGGTTGTTTTGTGGGATCTGAGTGTATTTAAACCTTAAACCTGTCTCAACCAGGTACGCAGGTATGGTGGAAAATCCCCCTTGTGTCCCAGATGGAAATAAAACATACCTGCTTTACAGTTTGAATTGTTAAATCCTTATCCCACAACTCAAGTCAGCCTGACCACAGTACCCAGTAGGGTACTGCAGCAGCTTATACTGAGTGTCATCACACAGCACCTACAGGATGGCCAGGCTATCAGACCCGGCCAGCACGGGTTTAAGAACAGAAGGTCGTGTTTGACCAACCTGGTCTCCGTTTATGACCAGGTGACCCGCCGGGTGGGTGCGGGAAAGGCAGTGGATGTTGTGTACCTGGATTTCAGCAAGGCCTTGGACACTGTCTCCCACAGCACACTCCTGGAAATGCTGGCAGCCCACAGCTTGGACAGGAGCACTCTGTGCTGGGTTAAGAACTGCCTGCATGGCTGGGCCCAGAGAGTGGTGGTGAAGGTTCTGCATCCAGCTGGTGGCACCAGTGGTGTTCCCCTGGGGTCTGTGCTGGGGCCAGTTCTGTTCAATATTTTTATTGACGACATGGATGAGGGGATTGAGTCTTTCATTAGTAAATTTGCAGCTGACACTAAGCTTGGACCGTGTGTCCATTTATTGGAGAGTAGGAGGGCTCTGCAGTCTGGAATGACTGGATGGATGGGCAGAGTCCAATAGGATGAAATTTAATAAGTGCAAGTGCTGAGTCCTGCATTTTGGCCACAAAAACTTCCTGCAGCACTCTAGGCTGGCAAGAGAGTGGCTGGACAGCAGCCAGGGAAGGGGACCTGGGGCACTGCTGGACAGCAGGCTGGACATGAGGCAGCAGTGTGGGCAGGTGGGCAAGAAGGCCAATGGCTCCTGGCCTGGATCAGGAATGGTGTGGCCAGCAGGAGCAGGGCAGTGTTTCTTCTCCTGTATTCGGCACTGGTGAGGCTGCACCTCGAGTGCCGTGCCCAGTTCTGGGCCCCCAATTTAGGAAGGACATTGAGACGCTTGAGCACGTCCAGGAGAGGGCAACAAGGCTGGTGAGGGGCTTGGAACAAAAACCCTGTTAAGAACGGCTGAGGGAGCTGTGGTTGTTTCGCCTGGAGAAAAGGAGACTCAGAGGTGACCTAATCGCTCTCTACAATTCCCTGAAGGGTAGCTGTAGTCAGGTGGGGTTTGGTCTCTTTCTCCAGACAGCAGCTGACACAACAAAAGGACACAGTCTTCAGCTGCCCCAAGGGAAATACAGGATGGATATTAGGAAGAAGTTTTTCACAGAGAGAGTGATAAAGTACTGGAATGGTCTGCCTGGAGAGGTGGTGAAGTCACCTTCCCTGGATGTGTTTAAAAAAAGATTGGATGAGGCACTCAGAGCCATGGTTTAGTTGAGGTGTTGGAGCATGGGTTGGATTTGATGATCTTGAAGGTCTCATCCTACCCAGTCATTCTGTGAATTCTGTAAGAAATTTAGGCTCAGTTCTGGTGGCTCATTCCATCCTGGCCCAGGACACAGCATCAGGAAGGTCTTTGCATTCCAAGGCTTTGCTGCAGCCAAAGAAATCTCCTGGCTCAGGGTCACCTTTCCTGCTCAGCCAGACCCAAGAGTGCCCCAGCAACAGCAGAGAATGGCAGCATTGCCATGGGCTGGCACAGCAGAGGGAGATTTCCCCCTTGAGAGTGGCTCATATTGCAGTTTTTGCATTCAGGCAGCTGCAGATCCCTCCGCTTTGGTTGCACAGCAGCTGGAAATGCAAGGGCAGGAGCTCTGTTCATGCCCAGCCACAGCAGGTGACAGCAAGGACAGGCTCCTGGCAGCGTGACATTGGTAGGCAGCTCCTTCAACAAAAGCTGGGGGCTGGAACTCTGTGCAGAAAATGCCCTGATGGTCTCTGCACCCAGGCAAAAGGAACAAAGTTTCAGTTTTGGCCTCTCTAGGGAGCACCAAAATGATTCCTTTACAGAGCAAGGGTCCATTGCCGGCTGTTCCCCAACCCCCAGAGGAGAGCCCAGGGGCCCAAGGAGCTGCGAGCGGGGACTCTGCAGGAGCCGGGACAGCGAGAGAGCCCGGGCTGAAGGTCAGCCCCGGGGCGGGCAGGGCCTGGGAGGGGGCACAGCCCGGGGGTCCCGCAGAGCCTCCCTGCTGCAAAGGCCCGGCTGGGACAGCGGGGCAGCTGCCGGGAGCCGTGTGCCAGGGCCGGGCCGCGGGTGGGTGTTCAAAGTGCCTCCAGGGGAGCAGCTTTTTGTCCCGGCCCGGGGGCATTCCCGCGGGGTCGGGGTCCCTGCGAAGGCGCAGGAGGACAGGGTGGAAGGGGTTAGTTTGTGGGTTTGTTTTTGGATTATTTTTGTGGGGGCTGATGGCTGGTTGGGATTTTATTGTTTTGGGAGGGGATACGGGCAATGGTTTTTTGTGAGATGCCCCCGGCAGTTTGAACCCCCTTGGGTGCGGGGAGCGCTGGCGCAGCCCCGGCACGGGCGGGGCGGCCCCGGGCGGGCTGTGGGAGCCGGGAGCGGCCGCCCGGGCCCGGAGCCGCCGCCTTGGGCCGGGAGCCCCCCGGGCAGAGCTCTGTGCTCGGGGCCCAGGCCCGGGCGGCCCGGGGAGCGCTCGGTGGCCCGTGGGCCCCGGCGCAGGTGGGTCCGTGTGGCCGGGCTCGCAGGGGAGCGGAGCGGCCCGGCCGTGGCCGTGCGGGGCCTGTTGGGGCTCGGGGGGCCGGGCTGGGCCGGGCAAAGGCTGAGGGAGAGCGGGGGAAGCGTTGGCACAGAGGCCCCGGGCTCCCCGTGCCCCCCTGGCCACGCAGCCGGGCTCGGGGGCCGCCTCGCTCAGAGCCGGCCCCGGCTGCGGGGGTCCCCGGGGGCCCTGGGGAGGGGGCGGCGGGGGCTGGCGGAGCTCTGTGCCCGGGGCTGGGCGCGGCTGCCCAGGGAGCGGAGGATGCAGGGTCCCCCTGTGGTGGGGCTTGCTCTGCCCGGCTCAGGGGCTGCATTGTCAGCCCAGAGACACGTGGGGATCGCCCGGTACCAGCAGCGCTGGGAGGCAAACCCGGGAATGGGGGGAGCAGAAACGGGCAGTGCGAGCGCTGGGGCTGTTCCAGAAGCCTGGACAGGTTGGGAACAAGGACAAGGGGGACCCATGAATACCCCAGGACTCTGAAAGAGGGACCCTGGATAGTGCTGAGCCCAGGGACACCTGTGATCCCTAAGTGGTGAGCCCAGAGAAGGGGAACCTCCTGGATTCTCAGGAGCCACAGCAGCCCAGAGAGGGCCAACACCAATACAAACTTGACCTGGGGCAACACTGACAGGGGTGGTCTCCAGGACCCCAAAGTGGAGAGATGAGAGAGGGGAAACTCATGGTTGGGTGTTTTTGCTGAACCTTGGTCACTTGGTTATTTTGGAGAAATGAATCTTTGTGTTTTGGAGGTTTATATGGGCACCAGATGGCCGGTGACTTCTAGAGATGGATTTGGGCAGGAGGAACCCCCCAACCCAATGTGCTCATATACTGTATTTTTCCCCAAAGCAGAATTTCCCACTCCCAGACCTTGACCAGATGGAGAAGGCAGCTGCAAGGAAGAGGAAGATGGCCAGGGACAGCCAGGCAGGTGAGGAGGAAGTCAGTGCCCCTTTGCCCCTCTCTCCTGCTCCATCTCCCAGCCCAGCCTGGCCCCGGCTGCAGGACAACCCTGCTGCCGACGCCGTCCTGCCGGGGATGCACTGGGGGGATCTCCTTGGCCTTCCCTCTGGCATGGAGGCAAATCCCATCCACTCCTTGTGCTTCCTCCCCTGGACAAAGAGCTGAGGACAGAGACCAGGGAGGACAAATCCCCACGGCAGAACCTCATGGAAGAGGCTGTTTTCAGCAGCTCCATGGTGCAGGAATGCAACGGGGAAGAAAAGTCACAGAGATCCCGCAGGAGGAGGGGCTCCAAACCCATCTCAGGGTGCTCAGAGGAGGAAAGACCCACGCAGTGCCAGGAAGGTGGACAGAGCTTCAGCCAGGGCTCTGAGCTGGTGGTCCATGAGCAGCTTCATGATGGGGAGAAGCCCCACAAGTGCTTGGAGTGTGGGAAGAGCTTCAGCTGGAGCAAGACCCTGATCCAGCACCAGATGATCCACACCAGGGAGAGGCCCCATGAGTGTCCTGAGTGTGGGAAGAAGTTTCAGACCAGCTCACACCTCCTCAAGAACCAGTGGATTCACACAGAGGAGAAGCACTTCTGCTGTCCTGTCTGCAGGAAGGGCTTCAAGAACAACTCCCACCTCGTCACCCACCAGCGCATCCACACCAGGGAGAGGCCCTGTGAGTGTCCCCAGTGCAGGAAGAGCTTCACCCACAGCTCTCCCTTGACCAGGCACCGACAGAGGCACTGGTAAGGGAAGCCCTGTGAGTGACCCGACTGTGGGGAGAGCTTTGTGTGCTGCTCCAACTCTATCCTGCATCAGGGGACCCACGTTGGGCAGAGCCCTGATGACCCACATTCCCTGTGATCTGCACTGGGGAGACACTGGGCTGGTGGTCCTTTTGTTTGGTGGTCCCTAATATTCTTTTGATTCCTCTTCATCCCTTTAAAACAGACAAAATTGGGATAAAAATGAACAAATTCATCAAAGGCATCTAAAGCCTTACTTTTTGCTAGTTTTTCGAGGGGATCTGGGATTCAGGGGGATACTTGGTAGGATTTAGGGGTTTGGGGGTATTTGGTGTCATTTTCTCCATTTCTTGGCACTCAAAGAGATGAGAAGGTTTGATCTGTTACCTCAAAACCACTCAATGCCACTGAAACCTATTCAATCCCACCCCAAAATTACTTGATTTCAACAGCCCCTCAGGGTGGAACGGGGTTGGAAGGACTTTGGTGAAGTGTGCTGCAAATCAGGAGGGGTGAGATGGGCATTGGGTGAGGGGGGTGGGTGGGATGGGGTTTGGGAGGGGTGGGATGGGGGAAATATGTCTTGGGAAGGGGGTCCTGATGTCCAGGAGAGGTGGGATGGCTTTGGGTGGGGATTGGGAGGGTGTGGTGAAATCTGGAATGAGAAAGCCGAAGGCTGGAAATGATGAAGGGAGAGGGAACCTATTCCTGAGGGAGTTTTTGGGTATTCCACATTCCTAAAGGCATTTTGGTGCATCCCAGGTTTCTGAGGCGGTTTGGGGGCACTCCCCAATTCTTGGCAGGGGGTTCCAGAGAGCAGCTCCATGGAGCCCCATTGCCAGGGGTGGTTGCTTTGGGCACGAGCTCAGAGCTGCAGCCAGAGTCCATTGCCTCGGTGCTGGAGAGCAGAGAAATGATGAAAGGCCCCAGATATCTCCAGGGTGTGTTTGGGGGCCCAGGACAAGTTCTGCATAGGTGGGACAGTCACTGCCCCAGCCCCAGCCACTGCAGCCTCTGGGCCAGCCCCAAAGTGGCTGCCAAGCCCCTGGCACCCCCAAAACCCCACCTGTGAGAGGGACCAGAGCAGGTGAGGCTGTGACACGGCTGTGACACTGACACGTCCCACGGCCCCGGAGCTCACAGCAGCTGAGATGGGCTGGATCCAAGGTCTTGGCTGTGGATGTCTCTCTCTCTCTCTTCTCCTGACTTCCTCTTCTCAAAATATGGATAACTTGAAGTTGTAGGGTTTAGCGTTTTCTGAGTCAGTGCTTTGTAAAGTGCCTTACCATATTCCAGGTTTAATATAATTTATAAGCTGGGTACTATTTCTGTGTAAATGTTTACATCATAGGTTATAACTTAGGATAAATACTGTTCAGTGCTGTTCTTTTGTTAAATTGTGACGTTTAAGGTGTAAGTTAAGGTTAAGGTAGAAGCTAAGTCCTGTTAGTTTGAGCTCTGTTCAGCTTTTAGGCCATGTTCCTTTTATCCTTGCCCTCACTGTCCTCTTGTCACACACACACAGAGGGACAGTTCTCGGTTTGTTTGTGGTTTGATTGCTGGATTTGGTTTGGCTGTGTTGATGCTTTCCTTCCTTGGTGTGCCCAGAGTGTCCAGTCAGGGGTAGAGTGACTCTTGCCAAGGAACTTTGTCATGCCTCACCACCTGTGCTCCTAATTGGTGACTTCTGTCAAATATGCTAATCTGCTAAACTTATAAAACTGTATTGACTTCATGGAGGGGTTGGGCATTTTGTGGACATTATCTGTATCTGCCCCTTGGAGGCCTCCAATAAAGATCAGCCTTTCTGTTACCTCCTCTATAATATTATGTCCAAAGGGTGTTACTTTATTTCTAGGTTCTGTAAGGCATCAACACAGCGGGGTCTCAGGGCACCCAGGAGACCACAGTGACACAATGACATCTTGGGGAGCCAAGTGCCAGCTGCAAACACAGCGGGGCCTGATGGAAGCCAGGAGCCACTTGGAGAGTGCCAGGGCACGTGGGACTCAGTGCCCGCTGTGACACAGCACAGCCCCATGGAGCTCAGCAGACCATTGTGACAACGTGGAATCTCAGGGATGCAAGGCTCTACTTGGGCAGAGTGGGGTCTCCTGGGACACAGATGCCACTGGGGCATTGCCAACTCTTGTATAACCCAGTGCCCCTTGTGACACAGGGCAGCCTCATGGAACTGTCCTGGGGATGGTTCATAACCCATCACCATTTCGGGTTGTTTTTTGTTTTGTACCAGGAATGGTCACTGCCTCCCCTCCCTGCCTCTGGGAGTGCTGCAATGGGTGGAGGGGCAGCCCGGGGTCCTGCAGGGGTTGGGGGACGGGGGCTGCTCTTCCTTCTGCTTGGGGCCATTGACTCAGTGGCCACGTGGCACAGCGCATCTGATTTGAGGTCTTGTTGCCCTGTGGTTTTGGTCTTTTGCTTTTTTCCTCTTGTTTTTTTTCTCCTCTTCCTGCTTGGGTGGACGATAACAGACTCCCAGTAGGTACCCCTGGGAGCCCGTCCTGTTTGCTTCGGGTAGAACAGGAACAATGAAAACCTTCCCAATGGCACAACTCCCCAGCCCACATGGGGAAAGGAAAGAAAAAGTTGTCAAGTTCTCAAAACCTTTCTCCTGCTTTGCTGCAAGACTCCTGCTTCACACATGTTGTGGAAAGTCAAGAGAAGCTGCATGGGTGGGATATCTTGTGACAGATGGTGCAACTCGTTCTCCAGGAAAGGTTCTTGGAAAGAGCAGACAGGACTGTGGAGAAGATTCTGGGAAAGCTGAAACAGCTTTTCGGAAATGAAATGAAAGTGGAAAGAAACAACCCAAGATATTTTCCTCTGTTTATTTCTCTGTCCCACTTTCCATCTTAAACTACTTCTTCATCTCATTAATTCTAAATGGGTCTCACCTCTGACATCCAAGACTTGGCAAGATTTAGACACTGTAAAATACCATGAGCTACATCCAGTTTGCCTTCCCGTTTTTCTTGGAAAGCAATGCCGGAGACACAAGTGCAGTGCTTGGGTCAGGTACAAATTCTGCATTCAGGGAATGTGCTGTGACAGTGTCTGACCCTCAGCAGGGACAATGCACAGCAACAGCCAAGGGGATTCCTCTGTCACTGTGCAGGAGTCAAGACTGGGCCTTGACTGAAAACGGCGAAGTTCCCGTGTTTGGACAGGCTCAGGGGCTGCCCCGGGGAGTGCAGGGCTCGGTGCGAGGCAGAGGGGGCAACGGAAAAAACTGACAAGGGGACAAACGGCCCTGGAGCTTCAGTTGCAGCGGCAGCAGCGGCAGCAGCGGCAGCAGAAGCAGAGAAGAAAAAAGCGGCTTTGTTGACCAACCCGTGCTTCCCCTCTCCCTCTCCCACAGTCCCGCAGCCTCTCCCTTTCCCAGTGTCCCCCTCCCAACCCAGTCTCCCTTTCCCCTGCTGGGCCGGGCCATGCCTCGGGCCCACCCCCGGCCCCGGGCGGGGCTGCCCCGTCCCTGCCCCCGGGCGTCCCGCCGCGGTCTCGCCTTCGCCCGGCTCTGGCAGTGCTGGCGATGGCGCTGCTGGGCGGGCATCAGTGCCTGGGGCTGGGGCAGCATTGCTGGCCTTTGGCTGCGCCTGTGCCGAGCCCAGCCCAGGCACCGGCCCCGGCCCCAGCCCCGGCCCCGGCCCCGGCCCCGGCCCCGGCCCCGGCCCCGGCCCCAGCCCCGGCCCCGGCCCCGGCCCCGGCCCCGGCCCCAGCCCCAGCCCCGGCCCCGGCTCGTCCCTGGGCCCGCAGAGGACACAGGCGGTGCGGCTGCTCCCGCCGCCTCCACTGCGGCTTCCCCAGCCCAAGCTCCTCCGCTTGGCAGCGCGGCCGCTGGCCCTGAGCCGCTGCTGTCCCGTTGCCAGGAGCAAATGCCTGGGGATGCCCAGCCCGGGCCGCTCGAGGGGCGCTCGGGGGCCGTTCCTGGCCCCGGGCCGAGCGCTGACAGCCGCGTCTCGCCGGCAGGGAAGGCGCAGCAGGCCCTCCAGGAGCAGTACCGCCTGGGTTCGCTGCTGGGCCACGGCGGCTTCGGCAGCGTCTGGGCGGCCACACGGCTCTCGGACAGTGCCCCGGTGAGCGGCAGGGCCGGTGGTGGGTGCACAAGGAAGGGGCGCAGGAGGAGGAGGAGGGCGAAGGAGAAGGAGGCTGGGGCTGGGCAGGGCAGGCAGTGAGCTCAGCCTGCTGCTCCCCTTGGCTTGCAGGTGGCCATCAAAAGGGTGCCACGGAACCGTGTCCGGCATTGGGGTGAGCTGGTGAGTGAGCGGGGCCAGCAGGAGAAGCTGGGCCATGCCAGGCGGGGATGAGCTGAGGCCTGGCAGGGTGGAAGCCGCCAGGACGCCTGGAGGGAGAGCGGGCGTGGGGCCAGCAAAGGGTGCAGAGCATCCCGGGCTGGCTGAGGGGTCCCTGACCCCTGGCACGGCCTCAGCCCCACTGACAACATTGTGCTCCTCCCACAGCCCAACGGCACCAGCGCACCACTGGAGATCGTGCTGCTGCACAAGGTCTCCACTGGCTTCCCTGGTGTCGTCCAGCTGCTGGAGTGGCTGGAGCTCCCCAAAGACATCATTATCATCATGGAGCGCCCGGAGCGTTCTCAGGACCTCCAGCACTTCATTCGGGCACGGCGGTTCCTGTGCGAGGAGGTGGCGCGGGAGCTGTTCCGCCAGGTGCTGGAGGCCGTGCGGCACTGCACCAGCTGCGGGGTCCTGCACCGCGACCTCAAGCCAGAAAATATCCTGCTTGACCTGGCCACCGGGCAGGCCAAATTGATCGATTTTGGCTGTGGCACCTACCTACAAGACACAGCCTATACTCACTTTGCAGGTGAGCCATCGCAGGGGTGTGCTCCCCATTGCAGACATCTCCTGGCCCAACATCTCACAGCCCAGCCTGGGTGTGGCTCTGGGGTTCCCTGCCACTCATGGCACTGAGTCTTCAGCCCAGTTGCTTTTGAACACAAGTGGGTGGGGGGACCAGCTTCCAGCCCTGCTGGCAGCCTTTGCCAGCCACTCTGCCTGGGACTGGGGCTGGGACTGGGGCAGCCAGCCCAACAGAAGCACCCGTGGGTGGGGGTGTCTGAGAGGGGAGCCAGAACATGTGCACCAGCCAGTTTGGGGAGCAGGTGAGAAAGGGCTTGGACTGCTCTGATTGCCTGGTTTGCTTTAGGTTCATAATGGTTTTTTGGGCAATGCAGGCAGGGACGAGTAAGGCATGGTTTTTGCCCAGCACTGAGTGGGTTTTGCTTGTCATGGTTGGGCCTTGCCAGGGCTTCCACTGCCACCTTCCGACACCAGTGGCTTCTTTTCCAACCCTAAGTTCGTACAAAAGTCCCAGGTGCTGGCCAGAGGGCAGCAGGTCACACCACGTGCCACTGGGGCAGCCCCTGCACGCCCAGGGATGCTGGGGCCAGGCTCTGGGAGCAGCAGCATCCCCCTGATGAACTCCATCTGTATTCCATAGGAACACGGTCATACAGCCCCCCGGAATGGAACCACTTTGGCTGGTACTATGGACAGCCAGCTACCGTCTGGTCCCTGGGCATCCTGCTGCACCAGATGGTGTGTGGGGAGCACCCTTTCAGGAGGGGCCACAAGATCAGCTGGGACCATCAGCTCTCGCTGCCACCATGGCTCTCTCAAGGTGAATCCTCATGTCTGAGCATGGGGGAAATGCCAGTGCTGGGAGACAGCAGTGGGCTCTGGCAGCTGCTGAGGAGGTGGCACGTGTCCTGCTGTCCTGCTTTCCTCCAAAACAGGGAATTCCTGGGAAAGTTTAGGCCCAGCTCTGAGCAAATGCAGCATGGCCTGAGAATGGGAACAGTGGGACAGACAGGAGCCTTCTCCAACTGACCGGCAGTTTTTGGTTTCTCTCGCCAGAGTGCCAAGATGTCATCCGGCGGTGTTTATCCATGCTGGATGTGGACCGGCCTTCAGTAGAAGACCTGTTGTGTCATCCCTGGATGCAGGATAGTCATCTGCCATAGAAGAAGGGAGAGAGCCACAGAAACAGCGATGCAGGGCCCTGGTAAGTTCCAGCTCCACACATGCCTTGGCAATCAGAAGCAAAGAACCCAGACTTTTTTGTCCTGCCTGTGTCACTGCACAGGGGTCATCAGATGGGAACACACAGCCCCTGTGCTGGAGCTGAGCTGCTCTGCCCAGCACTGCTGGCTGCCATCCCAGCTGCTTTGGCTTGTCCTGGGTCACTGCCAGCTGGGGCCCTGGGCAGAACACTGACAGCCTGGTCTCACTCCCAGGGAAAGCGAAGCAGCCCCTGGAGAAGCTGTGCCAGGTGGGGCTGCTGCTGCTGGAGACAGCCAGGACAACATCAAGGATGAAAACCTCTTCCTCGACCAGGCCACCACAAAGCTGAAGATGATGGACTTTGATTCTGGCACCTTCTTCAAAGCCAGGCTCCACAGTGAATTTGCAGATGAGTGCACACACAGGGGGATGCTCCCAGATTTGGGCATTGCACAGGCTGGCCGGGAAACAAAGGTTCCCCCTTTTGCTGGGGTGGAAGCAACTGATTTTTCAGTGGGCTGCCAAGCTGTATTTTGGCAGGGCTGGGGGGCATGGGCTGGGGTGGATGTGAAATGGCAGTGGGGTCCTGGCCCTGCCAACAGCCCCCAGTATCCACTGTGCCATTTCCCTCATTTTCCCTTTTTGTCTGTGGTCTATTTTCATTAATTTGCTGTTTGTTTCTCTAAAGGAAGCGTTCTAGGTGTTGTCCAGTCTGGACGGGGAAGTGCTTGGGACCAGCCGTGCCGTGGATGGGCCGTGCCCTTGGAGAAGGCTGAGGACATCGTTTGGGAGCAGCTTTTCTTCCAGCGGCGGATGGCGTCAGGTGGGTCCCGTCTTCTTGTCCTGGGTGGGATCAGAGCTTTTGGGAGATGGCAGCCAGCACAGGAGCATCCTGCTGTGGGCAGCTGCTGAGGAGGTGGATGTGCCACGGCTGGCTGCAGGCTGGGCACATGTCCTGCCCTCCTGCTCTGCTGCCAAGGGCAGCAATGATGGGCAGCTCTGGGCACCGCTCTGGGCACGGCCAGCATGGCCTGGGCACGGCGGGCACTGGGACAAGGGGGACAGGAGCCTTCAGCTGACGGGCGAGTTCTGGTTTCTCTCCTTGCAGCTGGGCTCTGCGGATGCTGAGGCTGCTCTGGGCTCTGCCAGGGCTCTGCTGGAGCTCAGCCCCAGGCCAGAATCAGCCAAAGAAGAAATGGTGTGACCTGCAGCAGAGACTTGCTTGAGCACTTGGGCAATGCAGCTTGCAGAGTGTACATCTCCGAGGGAAAACATCACACCCTCCAAAATTAAACTTGATCAAGAACTTCTGAAATGCAATCAATCTGGGATGACCCCAAATGACATTTATCAACTTGCCCAAGGTGTAGCTCAGCCCTTCCCTGAAGATTTCTCTCCTCCACCTACTTTTAAATTTCACAACTGCTCCCTCCTTTCCCCCAGTGAGTTCCCAGCCCATCACAGTCTCCGTCACAATGTTGCCTTCCTTGATGGCCTTCACCACAAGGAAGACCAAGCCCCAGGTTTAGGGCCTCATCCTGTCACTGGCTGAAGAGCAGCAATATCTCCGAGGTCCCGTGGCATTTTAGTGTCAGTGAGAGCTGCTGTCCAGCCCTCAGCTCTCCTCAGTGCTCAGTTCCCACTCCCTTTTCCTTGTCCTTCCAGCAGGATGAGCTCTGTGAATCCCCTTGAGCCTCCCCACTCTCCCAGCCCACCCACCCACCTCACTAAGGTTAAGCTGAAGCTTCTTTGTCTCCTCTGGCACACCAGTGCAGTCCCCTCTGCGGGGAGCCCCAGCCCCAGGGCACAGCACACAGCAGTGCAGTGTGGGCTGGAGCAGCTGCCCAGCACCCCTGGCTTGGCTGTTTGTGGCAAGGAAATGCTCCCTGTTTGCAGCTCTCCCTGCAGGATGGCCCCAGGGCAGAGCCCAGCCGGGCTCCCACTGCATCCCCTGAAGCCTGGGGCAGACAGTGGTGCCAGGGCTGAGGTTCATGGGCTGTCTCTGGGAGCCTCGCCTGAAAAGACACACGGAGCCACGAATCTGGGGAGATCAGAGCAGCAGGGAGAATCTCCTGCTTTGTTTATTACTTCCTATTGTATACTTTTAGCAAGGTGCCCATGGATTGGAGAGTGGCATTCCCACCGCTCAACCACATTGGTCAGAGGGACTGTCATTCAACCTCCCCTTCTCTTGGAGAAGGAATTCAAAACAATAGCAATATTTACAAAACACAATCTCCTTGTTTACATGAATGAGCGTGAGAAGGTGCACACTTCTACTTCAGTATGAATGCTCAGAATACTTGGGAGAATCTCATGGTGACAATGGGGCGCACCCAGAGCTGTGGCTTCCAGTCAGTGTTTGCAAGCGTTGTGTTCTCATCTCCTGCAGCCTGTGGGGAAAACAAACTGTGCTGCCAGGCCAGCAGTGCTCCTGTGGGCAGGGACAAGGCTGAAGGGCTTTCCCATTGCAGAAGAGGTGGCACTGATCCTTGTCAGGGCCTGGCAGGGCTGGAGCCGGGTCTGGCCTGCTGTGAGGGACTCGCTGCCACCAACCGGCCCCACCCGCCGCGCTGCGTCCTCCAGGGACAGAGGGGTCTGTGTGTGCCAGGGGCTCTGGGATGTCTCTGTCTGCATGGACAGAAGGGTCTGTGTGTGCCAGGGGCTCTGGGATGTGTCTGTACCCATGGACAGAAGGGTCTGTGTGTGCCAGGGGCTCTGGCATGTCTCTGTCTGCAGGGACAGAAGGGTCTGTGTGTGCCAGGGGCTCTGGCATGTCTCTGTCTGCAGGGACAGAAGGGTGTGTGTGTGCCAGGGTTTCCATAATGTCTTTGTACCCATGGGTATGGAATGAACACAGAGAGTGAAAGTGTCAGTCACGTTGCTTGCACACTCCTTCCTCTTTGCACAAGACACATCCATGCACACCCCCATGCATGGATATACTAAAAGGATAGGGATGAATAGAGATTTGGAATAACTCACTTGTAAGCCAGTGGCCAGGGCAATTTTTTCCCAGCTCAGTGTGAGTAGGTGTCCAAGAGCTGAAGGGAGCATCATTCAGAAGCAGTTTCAGGATTTCTAGGCAGGAAGTTACACCATCCATGTAACTCACTGTATTTATCCGGTGGGCTGCTGGTTCTTTAGGAATATGGAGCAATGGAGACACGAGACTTGGGAAACTCCCTGCTCTGTGGATTTGTGTCAAGGGGGGAGCAGCAGAAACACTTTGTGTCTGCTTTGGGGGATACAGGGTCCAAGGAGCTGGGGTGGCAGAACGTGACCTGGCATGTTGGCAGGTGAAGTCCTGTTTCATGACATCCCAGAGTGGAACAGGACAAAGCTGCAAGCACCCCCAAGCCTACTGATGAAGTCTTTGTGATGCTGCAAATTCTCAAGGAAAGGCTGCTGCCACACAATCCACTGGGATTTACAACTTTCAGTTGCAACTCTAGGTCGAAGTGTCAAACTGTAATATTTTTTACCCTCAAGACACAGTCATGCACAATCCATCTGTCAGTTTCTTAATGCTTCAACAACAATTTCAAATAACTTAATATTGGAAAGAAAATCCATAATCTTTTAAAAAAGGATACTGAGGTCAGTGAGATGGATCCATGCCATCAAAACATTCACAAATTAAGTAATTTAGTTGTCTTTTTAAGAAGATCAGCTACCTCTTAATCTAAAGTTACAGAAGATTTTTCACTGCATGTTTGTTTTTTGTTCTCCCTTTCTTATTTTCCTGCTTTTTCCTTTTTTCTTTTCCTTGTTAAGCAGATAACACATCCTAAAAGAGGAATGTACAGCAAAATGAGATACATTTTGGATAAACAATGAAAATGTAGGCTCCTCCTCTGTTTGCTTCTGTCTGGATACCCTGAAGAAAAAGATCTAGCAGAGACCAGCAGAGGTGGAAAGCGGCTTTGGACTAAACTGGAGTTCAGCACTGGTGACATCCTGATCCAGTCAAGAGTTGCAGAATTCCTTTGCACATCTCGAGCCATGTGTTTGCAGGCACAGCACCTGCAGTGCTGACGCACCAATGCACGTGAATAACTCTGTTATTCCCTCCCAGAATTTGGGCTGTGCCCAAGAACGAGGTGCTCCAGTGCTTTGCTGCTGGTTCCCGTGTGGAGGAGCTCCCTTCCCGCTGGCTGAGCTGCTCAGGCACAGCCCGGCAGCTCCTGGCCCTGCAGGGCTGAGGCTTTTCCCCATTGCTGGGCACAGACTGATGCAGCAGCTCTGCTGGACACGGGCACACACAGAGGGAGCAGAAGCAGCTGCCTTTGTGCACTTGCAGCTCCAAGGCCCAAACTCTGAGCAGACAGGGCTGCAGGAGTCTGGCAGGCTCCCTGTTTGCTGTGCTGCCCCACTTGTGCCCAGCCCAGCTCTGCAGGGCAGAGGGAGAACAAGGGGCAGCTCCCTGCCAGCCCCAGCCCAGGGACCCCTGCGGCCCCGGGGCTTGGGGCACTGTCAGCACCCGCTGCTGCAGCCACCACCTCTGCTGGCACTGCCAGCAACAACCAACCTGGGGCTGAGCCCAGGGAGCAGCAGCAGGGCCTGGAGCTGATCCCTCCCTCTGGGCAGGGCTGCACAAATGACCCACACAGCAGCAGCAGCACATGGAGCTGACTTTGAGCACATCCCTGCCACTCTTCCCTCTGTGTGCAGGGGTGTCACAGCAGCCTGAGGCACCTGGGAGCCCTCAGGGCCAGCAGGGACTTGAGATGGCAGCCCTGGGCTCCTGGGGGCTGTGCAAGGAACAGAGGTGGGGACTCCCTCTCCATGTGCAGCTTCCAGATGGAAAAGGCTGCTGTGCCCAGGCAGCTCCAAGGGCAGAGAAAGGAGGAGCTCAGCCACTGGATCTGTGCCAGTCCCACAGTCCTGGGCAGCAGCCACCGAGCACAGGGGAACAGAGGGCACAGCAAGAGGGACAAAAGCAGGCAAGGTCAGAGCCTGGGAAGAGCCAGAGCTGGGAGCAGGAACAGCTGCTCCATTGCACTCTTGGAGAAAGCTCTGGGCTGGTTCAAAGTGCTGAAAGGTGTGAAGGGCAGAGGGGAGGCCACACCAAACAATGCTCCTGTTTCCATACCCTCCCCTCTCAGTGTCCCAGACGGAATTGCATGAACTCTATTCTTCTCTCCGAGTCATCTCGTTCAGCATGAGCAGCTTAGCACCAGGAGCTGAAGGAGCTGAAGCCTTAGGCCACAAGAGCTGAGCAAGAGGAAACTTTTTGACCAAAGTAATGCTGCTAACATGGTCTTGGATGAATCCAGCAGATGGAATCCTGGAATTATGGAATCCTTTCTGTTGGGAAAGACCTCTGAGCACATCCAGTCCCGGCATTCACCAGCAGTATCAAGCCCAGCACTAAACCATGTCCCTGAAGTGCCAAGGCCTGGACAACAGGCCCGAGTGAGGCCTGAACAACAGGCCCTGAGCCAAAGGTGACCTCTGGATGAACCTTCCAACCAAAGGTTATCTTTGTATCTGCTCCATAATGAAATATGCATGGTCATTAGTGCTGTGATAAATTGATCACTCATCACTTAAACATGGATTGACCTTTCTGTAGTTAGAAACCGGACAAGGCCATGAAATCTGACATCTGGCCTTGTCTGGGGCTGTATGGTCAGAGTCAGCTCCCTTGGTTCCTCCTTGAGCCCCGGCCAGGCTTTGGGAGGAACCCAAGGGGAGAATGAAACCAGATGTTCCTGCACTAGAAGTGCTGTCAGTTTGTTTATTCAGCACTGTCAGAGCTGGGCCCTCTCCCAGCCAGGTTGGAGCCTCACCTGTGTCTGGAGGCCCCTGCAGGAATTCCCAGTGTCCGGGAGTGGCTCTGCAGTCCTTGGCTGTGACAGCTCCCCCAGCTGATGTGTGGGTCTGGGTGATGGCAAAGTCTGAGGGTGACTGCTGCTGTCTCTTTCTTAATCACTGCAGGCAATCCTTGGTAGTGATGATTGGGTGCATTGCTGAGCTTCTCCTTTTGTGATTCTTTGCAGTTTTGCATTAGAATAAATCACACCATTGCTGAACTTAGTGTCTGTGTCTTTGGTGCTGACCCTGCTCAGGGGCAGAACAGACACTGCAGCCCCAGAGAACCAAAGGTGCCTTGTGACACTGCGGGGCCTGGTGTGACCAAGGGGACCAGAGTGACACTGTGGGGCCACATGGAACCAAGGGGACCAGAGTGACACTGTGGGGCCACATGGAAACAAGGGGACCAGAGTGACACTGTGGGGCCACATGGAACCAAGGGGCCATTGAGGTGCTCAGTGAGGGTCTCATGGAACCAACTGGACCATAGTGACGCTTTGGGGTCTCATGGAACCAGGGTGAAATTGTGACATTGTGTGGTCCCAATGAACCAAGCAGCCATTGTGACTCTTCATGGAACCATGGAGACCATTCTGACACTGCAGGGACTCGTATAACCAAAGGTCCATTGTTTTCCTCTCCCTGGCACTGCAGAGTCCAGACTCTCCTTGCCCCTGCCCCAGCCCCACGGAGCAGCAGAGTCAGGTCTGGCCCTGCAGGTGGATGCCTGGAGGAAGCTGTGATCCAGTGGGAGACCCAGTGGAGAGAGAGGGCCCTGCTTCCATGCTGGAGCAGCCTGTTCTTGGAGGGCTGCACCCCGTGGGCAGAGAGACCCACCCCACAGCAGTTTGGGAGGACACTGTGCCCGTGGGAGGGCTCATGTTGCAGCAGGGGCAGAAGGGCTGCTGGTGGTGAGAGTGGACCCACGCTGGGGCAGTTCACGGAGAACTGTCTCCCCTGGGAGGGGCCCCACAGCCTCACAGGGGAAGGACTCCTCTCCCAGAGCAGCAGAAAATCTCTTGATGAAATGAGAAAACTCCCATGCCCTGTCTCCCTGTGCTGTTGGTGGGAAGGAGAGAGAGGCTGTGGAGGAAAGGTGTTTTAGGGGCTTATTTTATTTCTCATTATCCTCCTCTGATTCTGTTACTAATAAAATTCACTTTGCAACTTAAGTTGAGCCTTCCTTGCCTTTGAAATATTTCTCCTGGTCTTTATCTCCCTCATGAAGTGTTTGTTAATATTTTTTTTCCCTTCTCTGCCCAGCGGTGGCAGCAGAGGGCGAGCGAACGACCCTCGTGGGTGCCTTCAATTGCGCCAGTGTCAAACCACAACACAAGCTGTCTGCAAAAAGCTAACTCCTGGCTATTTGAGCAGGCAACCTTCTAGAACATGTGCAGGAAACAGGAGTAGTAAGTTCAAGCCCAAGGAAGTTTTCTGAGCCTTCATCAAAACAACCACCAAGAGGCTGACGACCACCTCGTGCAGAGACCCTGCATGTGCTACAGGAGCTTACATATTCATGTGATTAGAAAATATGCTACAGTATGAAGGTAGCAAAGTATAATGTGAACATAAAAAACATGTATAAAAGCTAGTAATGTGTGAAGAACGGATGAGTGAGCTTGTGGTGGAGCTATCCCCCTCACTCCGGGTGTTGAATGAAAAAATACCTGCTCTAAAGGCCTTATACTATATATATGGAGGACTGTTTCCTTGCCTAGTGTTCCAGGTTTTTGGCCACCTCATTGCCTCCAAAGCTGGATGCAGGAATTCCCAGTTGCTAGTAGTGGTTCTCCAGTCCCTGGCTATGAAAGCTTCCCCCATCTGATGTGTGGATGTGGATGGTGGCAAAGTCTGGGGGTAACTGGTACTGTCTCTTTCTTAATCATTATGGTCAATCTTTGATAGTGATGACTGGATGCAATACTGAGCTTCTCTATTTGAGATTTTGCTGATTTGCATTATAATAAATTCCATTATTCCTTAGGTTCATGTCAGTTTTTGGTGCTGCTCCTGCTCAGGGGCAGAACAGACACTGCAGCCCCAGAGAACCAAAGGTGCCTTGTGACACTGCAGGGCCTGTGTGACCAAGGGGACCAGAGTGACACTGTGGGGCCACATGGGACAATTGAGATAGTCCTGACACTTTGAGGACTAATGTAACCAAGCTTCCATTGTTTTCTTCTCCCTGCTCAGCCCCACAGAGCAGCCCAGCCTTGTCTGGCCCTGCAGCAGGAACTGCAGGCACTGGAGCTCAGAGACAGCCACTCTGTGTCTGCAATGCTCAGGAGATGCTCAGCTCAGGCAGCTCCTGCTGCCCCAGGGCCAGCCCCGCTGCCCAGCACAGCAGCAAGGAGTTCACCCTGGGGCTCCTCAGGCAGCTCCTGCTGCCCCAGGGCCACTGAACCTCAATCCCACTGCCTCCGGGGTGCTGAAGGTAGGAGGACTCAGGGAAACCCCAACAGCCTCCCACCACACAACCTCAGGTGTGCCCGAGGGGCTGGTACCTGGTTGGGAGCAGTGATGGTGCCAGCAGGGAGGGGATCCTGTGTTTTTCTTCAACAGGGGGTCCTGGCCGTGGGCTCTGGATTCCAGCTCTGGGCTTGGGGTCCTGGCTCTGGGTTTGAGGTACCAGCCATGGGCTTGAGGTCCTGGCTGTGGGCTCAGTGTTCCTTGAACATCCTTCTTGGACATCCCAGCCCTATTCTCAGTCCCCAGGTGTGCTGCCCATGCGCCACCTGCTCTTCATCCTGGCCATGGAGGATCTGAGCTGCTTCTTTCTGCCCAATGACCTCTGCACCATTGTTGCCATGAATTTTCCTGGTTTGCTGAGCATTCATATTAAAGGAGAAACGTGCAGTTTCTCACGCTGGTGAATTGTAAACACAGGACCATGTTTTGTAAATACTGGCAATGTTATGAATTCTTTCTCCAAGACAAGGGGAGGTTGAATGACAGCCTCCTGGACCAATGTGACAGGAGAGGTGGCGATACCCTTCTCTAATCCATGGTCACCTTGCCACAGATATATAATGGAAAAATAAACTAAGGGCTGGTCTTCTGCCCTGCTGCTGTTGATGCACCCAGATCTGTGTCCCCAGTCTGTGTTCCTGGTTGGGCCTCCACGGTGATAACTGGTGCCCAACGTGGTCAAGTTGCAAGCTAGTGAGGAAAGAAAAAAGAAGAAGAAAAAAAAAAATCTGCCTTCTACAGCTGCAAAAAGAAGAAACCCACGATGTTCTCAGAGGAACGATTGATGATGGAACTGCTCCACTCCTTTTTGTTGTCCTGTTACGCTGACTTGACCAGGAAACACGTGAGAGAACTGTTTAGCTGGGGAAAGAAACTTGGAATTTTTTATAGTGCTGAAAAAGCACTCTCAATCGACCCATGGAAAACCCTGGGGGAAAAACTTTTTTTATCCGTTCTGAACGGAAATATGAGAGCTAGCGCTCTCTTAGGGACCTGGGGAACAGTCTTCCCACTTCCAAAAGAGGCTGGAGAGGACTTTGAAGTTGATTCTGGGCTTTCGACAGGAAGCAGGACTGGCTCCCCTGCGAGCTCCGTCGTTTCTGACGAGGATTGCTCTGATGCAGGGTTAGAGCTGATGCAGGAGATCCCAGCCCCCATGTCGGAGGTTGGGCGTGGCCAGCGCGGGTCTCGGAAGGGCTGCGGGACTTTTGTGAGCCTTTTTGCTGGGCCACTGTGCCCGGGCAGTGCCGCTGACGCGCGCGCGCCGCGTCCACCTGTGTCCTGCTGAGCCAGAGCGGTTCAACGCCACTCCCGCCGCTCCGCCGGCTCTGCTCTCCGCCCCTCACGGGCCCGGCATGCCGCGGCGACCCCCCCGCTGCCCGCCGCCGCTGCGGGGTCCGCCCTGCAGCTGCCGCGCGGAGCCGCCCCGCCTCGGGCCCCCTGCGGGGAGCCGGGGGGGCCGCCGTGCACGCCGCCCCCGGCGCTGCCGGCGCCGCCCCCTGCCGCCATCTCCCCGGCCCGCCCCGCCCCGCCGCGACTTGCTCCGCGCAGGATTCGGCAGGCGAGAGCGGCAGGGACGGCCCCTCCTTGCCCCGTCCCCCCGCCGCGCCAAATGCTGTGCGCGGGGTCGCCGCCGCCGGCGGTCCGTGCGGTGCCCGCAGCGGAGCCGCCGCCGCCGCCCACCGCGCCAAGCCCCGCCCCACGCGTCCGGTGCCGGTCCGGCGCCGCGGGGGGAGGGCTGGGCGCAACGCTGCCCGCTGCTGCTGGGCCACCCGCGATGGACAGCCCCCCCGCGCCGCCGCGCGGCCCCGCCGCATGCCCCCTCCGTTCAGAGGGGACGGGGCCGAGCGCTGGAGCCGCAGAGCTGCCGCCGGCTCTGGCCCCGGCCACCAACCCATCGGCTGGCCGAGCAGGAGCTGAAAGCCGTGGCCCATCGGCCACGCCCCCCTGCCCAACACCCCCCCGCTCAGAGAGGAGTCTGAGCGAGTCACTGTCCCCCACCCACCCCCCCTACGGGGCCGGGTCGGCTGTGGGAGATGATAACGGGGCAAAAGCGTTGTCTGATGTGCACGCTTTTCCTGTTGTGAAATCGGATGAGGTTTTTAGTCCTGCATCCCAGGTGAACCAGGCTGCTGACCTAAGAGAGCTGCTGCCTGAAGATGCAGCTTTGCCCGAGCCAGTTCAGGGACCTGTGGACGTGGGTCCACAGCATCATAGCCATGATGACCCATCATGGGCAGTCCCGCTTCCCTTATCAAGGGACGTGGCAGAAAATAATACAAGCTTCACTGAGGCAATTCAATGGATCAGTGCAGAATTTGAGAATCTGATCTTTCCTTATGTAATAAGAGGTTTTGCAACAGTGATGCTTGAACCTCAACAGGTTTTTACCTTTGAAAGAAATTGGAAATTCCTAGCTGGACAAATGGCTGTCGTAAATAGCCACCTGCCTCGAGACGATCCCTTGTTTGGGGTCGGAGCTGACCTACTTACGGGGAGGAGTCAATATGCTTGCCCTGATGTGCAAGCTGGTCTTTCTCGCACTGTCTTAGATTCGTGCAGATACATAGGGATATCTGCATTGATAAAAACCAAGTTATCCTTCTCCCCAAAGCAAGACTTCTCAGATATAGCGCAGAAGCCAGGTGAACCTTTTCATCGACTTATAGTGCGTCTGATGGATTTTTTAGAGATGAGAGTCCAGGATAGCACTTTAAGAATGATAATTTTGGAGCAATTAGCAAGAAGCCATGCTAATTCTGCTTGCCAGAGGCTCCTGGAAACCATTCCAGAGACTTCTACTGTCCTGGAGATGGTCCAGACCTGTGCAGTTCTAAACACCTGTGATTGTATGGTGATTACCCCAACAGCGGCTTCACAGCCGGCAGAAAAGAGGCAGAATGATGGACATGAGACACAGGCAGATATTCAGCCTAGTGGAGAACAGGAAAAGGAGGCACAGAAAGTGACTCCCTTGTTTTTCTGCGCACAAGGTGTGGGTCCAGACCATACTGCAGAAACATGCGAGGCAGTGGGTCATGCTGAGCCCACGCCAAGCCCGAAAACTCGGAGGCGAAGAAAAAGACGAAGACGTCAGGGGGACGAAACAGTTTCCCAAGCTCTAGAACAAGAGCAAAATTCTCTGGCTGGTGTACAGCCATCATCTCAAGTGTAGGAAGTGTTGATGTTGCCACATAGCTATGGTCAGTTTTCCTTGGACCTTGCAGTGGGTTTCTACGTCCACATCCTATGTTGCATGCATTCTTTGAGAAAAAGTCAATTGCTCAATTTGTGTTTTCTAAGTTCTCTATCCTCAGGTTCTGCAATCCATGCTAAGAAGGCGGCCGCTGAAACACTCTGCTGAGCTGCCTCAGGTGCATTGGACTGATCCTGTTTGATCCTGAAACCTTGTGCATCCTGTGCCACCCTAGTGCCACCCATCACAGAAGCCTCTTCGAGATCTGATTGACATGAACACAGACTGGCATCCTCTCTTTTCCTATATGGCCTCCATAGAGACTTTGGATCCTGTGGAGCTGCTGGACAAGGACTGACTGAAGCAGTGTGATGCTGAGAGCCAACGGACTGTTAATCATGGACTCAGAGGAATTGTTTGCTACGGCTCAGTTTTATGTATGGTAGCCATTGTGACCTCTGTGGGGAAAGTGCACGTTGTTTGGGGGTTGTGGTTTTGGGACAGAACTTTTGGGGTTCAGAATTTTGAATTGAGTGATTAATTTTTCTTGGAATGCTCCTGCCTTTTGCACCGTATATTCCCTTGTATCTTATAAAAATTTAAATATATGAGGGTGTTGGTTGAATTATGTTAGACTATGCTCGAGATATTTTGAGCAGGTTATTGCAAGGGGTTCAGGGTGAAACCCTGGGTAGCAAAGGCAGAATCAGACCAACATGTAGCCCTCACACCGTCACCTAAATGAAGGTCGGTGAACTTTATACAGGTTTTTTTTTCCTTCTTTTTTCCTGTCATAGAATTGTTCATTTTTCTTTTTTTGTTTTCTTTTTAATATACTTAAAAGGGTGAGATGTTGCCATGAATTTTCCTGGTTTGCTGAGCATTCATATTAAAGGAGAAACGTGCAGTTTCTCACGCTGGTGAATTGTAAACACAGGACCATGTTTTGTAAATACTGGCAATGTTATGAATTCTTTCTCCAAGACAAGGGGAGGTTGAATGACAGCCTCCTGGACCAATGTGACAGGAGAGGTGGCGATACCCTTCTCTAATCCATGGTCACCTTGCCACAGATATATAATGGAAAAATAAACGAAGGGCAGGTCTTCTGCCCTGCTGCTGTTGATGCACCCAGATCTGTGTCCCCAGTCTGTTTTCCTGGTTGGGCCTCCACGGTGATAGGGGAATTACAGTGATGTGTCTGAATAACTTACGCCATTCTGTATACCAGCCAAAATCTTTATAGTTAACAAGCAGCTGCAGTCTTGTTTTCAGGGTTCTCATGAATTCATCAAGGCTACTGAGACAACAAGAAGACTAAAAATAAGAAAGAAGAGGCGGAGATTCTGTCTAAAATAATGCAAAATCTACATAGAAGACACACAACATGAGGATGGATGTTTGCCTAATTAGGTGTCCTGAAGGATGTGTGCCTGCCTTGTGAACAAGTGGCTTAGCCAATCGAGAGATACCTGTACATTTGGACAGTAGTTCTAGAATCTATAATTGGACTTGAATATGGACAATACAGTGGCTTCTGCTGAAATCATATTTTCTGGTATTCCATTGCCCGTTTTTCCCCTGCAGTGAAAGTGCCATCCCTGAGTGAAGTCTGAGTTTTATTAGATCAGCAAAGGGGAAGAGCCGAGCTTCAGGGCAGTGGAGATTTGGCTCTTTGTCAAGTGTACCCGTAGCGAAAAAGTGTTGCCTGGGCTAGAGATCCCACTCATGGATCCGGGAGCACGCCGCTCTCTCAGGGTTATTGATTCCCTGAGATTCTCCTTGGGGTTGCTGTTCCCCAAGGTAATAAGGGTTCCCCCAAGGTTGCTGTTCCCTGGGAGTTTCTTCGGGGTTGATGTTCCCTGAGGTAATAAGGTTTTCAGTCTTCTCTTCGCCCTGGGTGTTTCACACCGAAGCCAGAGACGACAAGTTGAGTCCAGCAGTTCGTGTTATCAAGGCTGTTTATTCTTAATTATCTATCAGTTCTTGTCGAGCTTTGCAAGGCGTCCCCAGCAAAGCAAGGCACGCGGCTGGACTGGGCGGATCAGAGAGCCCCGCACCTTAAGTACGGTATCTTTGACCCAACCACTGTCCAAGACGTATTTTTTATTTACAAAATTTTACTAATGCCTACTACCTATGCTAACATGTCAGTTCTACTCTAAGCCAATCTCTAAAACCCAACTCAGCACAAAATGGGGGACGAGAGCAAGAACAAGGAGGACAGGGGCCACTCCCCAATTCCTCCATCTTGTCTCTTCAGCCCCATATGCTAAGAATCCTAATTTCTATATTTATATTCTATAATAAACCATCCACTACTTATTTTAAATTCTTAGGGTTTGTGATTCTTCCTGCATGTGAGTGTTCACTCCCATGGACAGGGATCAGAGTCAGTGTCCTCCTGGGATCTCTGTGGGTCTAACTGACCCCCCTGTACAGATCCCAGACCCCCTGTCCAGTCTCCAAACCCTCCAGTGTGGCCAGAGGGATATCCTGGACTCCAACATCTTCCCCTCCTGTTTGCACCAAGAACACCTGTTGGGGGTAAGATTTGGTTTTTTTCTTCTCACAGAATTTTTTCCCATAAGTTTCCAAGAGGTCTTGATGACTACTTAGTCAGAAGAAAAAGGAGTACTTGACGGACATGGCAGCACAAGGCTACACCTATTGTTTTTGAGTCCCTGGGAGTGTCCCTCAGAGGGGAGAGATTATGAGCTTTGGGAAAGGTAAAAAGACAGATCTGGAGGAGGGGGAGGCACTCTTGCTCTCAGTGCCGAGGAGGACGGTCAGGCTGCCCCTGCTACAGGAAGAGTTCGCGGCCCTCACTCTGCCTCGTTCTGGTCCTGGGAAATCTATCGTCATCTGCTCCTGTTCCCGGGAATCCTGAGCTCGCTTTCTCCAGCCTTCCCCCACCGCCGCTGCTTCTTCGGAGCTTGGAGGTTCCACTGCTACTCTGTAGCCCTGCACTGCCCAGCCCTGCCGGGACACCCCTGCTGCTCCAGCTGCCAGCGCAGAGCTCCTCATCTCTTCCACCGGCCCGGGACTTTCCTCCCTTCCAGCTTGGCCTCTTGGAGTCCTGCAGGGGCACCGAGATCAAACTGCTCTGGGCTTTTGTAAAAGAAAGCCCTCAAGGTTCTTGGTTCTGTTTATTATTGATGCTGTAGTTGTTTTTTGTTTGTTGTTTTGTCATATATACTAGTAAAGAACTGTTATTCCTATCCCCATACCTCTGTCTGAAAGCTCCTTTAATTTTTTTTTTTTAATTAGAATAGTTTGGAGGGAGGGGATTTTCTCCACCTCTAGAGAGGTCCTGCCCCCTTCCTAGCAGATATCTGTCTTTCAAACCAAGACAACACCTCTCTGGCAGCCTTTTTCAAGGCCCGCCTTATGCATTGAAGCAAGCACGGCACAAACATCAGAAGAATCACAAGCCCTAACAAAAAATATATCAAAACTTTCAAAAGTTCTCTCCTCCATGATGAAAAATTAAACCAATTGAGCACTCCATCCAGCCATGATCCAGTGACCTCTCCAAGTTTGTTAACACTTTCCCACAATTGCTTTATGTTCTCATGGATGGATTTGGAATGGTCCGACAAATTCATACAGCACATTCCCTCAAATTCCTCACACCCGTGTCCATGTGTCAGCAATAGATAATCCATTGCTGCTCTGTTTTGGAGAGTTGTTCGTCTCACACTGTCAGTGTCAGTTAACATCTCACTCAGTGCGAGAGAGATGGATCGGACGTTTTTGCTCAAGCAACAGCCCATCGGATCCAATCGTTTCAAGGCTGCTGCTGCTGCATGTGGTGAAAATATAGGTACCAAAACTCTTTGAGCCTTTTTCCAGGTGTGAACATTGCCATCACAATTTGGATCATATTGTTTGATGGCTCTTTTTCCTCTATATTTTTTCTCTCTCAACAATGTCATATTGGGTGTTAACAATGAAAGTTTCCCAATGCTGCATGGACCACCTGTCACCTGTGCAGGGATCGCGGGCCAAATCCTGTCCCCGCAAATTAAAAAGATCCCTTTTGGCAACTGTGCTGGACCATCATGGCTGTATGGTTTGTTCCGCACCTTGGTGTAATTGCACCAAGAGGATGCATTCTTATAGATTATTTGATTCGGTGTGACATTTATTGCTTTGTTTTCTGTCACCCCAAAAGGACCGAATTTTACACAAAATCCCATTCTGGCCGATCCAAGAATTTCCAGTTCCTGAGGTTCAAAGGGGGCCTAAGGAAGGGATTCCACCCAAGCATCCCATTCACCTTCTGTTGGGATCGGCCATTCATTCACTGGCAAGCCCACTAAACATGTTGAGAAGGGTTTCTTTGGCTTTGAGTGTGTCAAACAGATGGTGTCCAACCCTGACGCATTGGCCAGAGTTTCCCAGACATTTTCTCTTGGTTGCATCACTGGCAGATCTGCCACACTGCCTAAGGCAATCGGTGAGAGAATGAGGCACAGGAATAACACCTGATCAAACTCCATATTTAAAAACCTCATTCTTCCTGGGAATTTTTGAGATCCAACACCACCCAAGTCCCAAAAGAGCCCCAAGTCCCAAAGTCTTTTGCACACCAGGCAAGGAGATGTTCACAGCTTTGTCACCAGCTCACGTCTTGCTTGCTTCTCCATTTCCAGGACTCGCATCTGCTTGCTTCTGGACCCGATAGGGTTTCACGTGTCTTGCCGACATCCACTTTGGTCCAGCTCCTGTGGAGACACAAGCATAACCCTTGCCCCAAGTTATTAATTTGAACGGACCTTCAATTTTTCCTGACTCTGGGTTTTTGACCAGGACCAGAGGATTCTCTTTCAATTTCACCTGAGAGCTTTTTGAAAAGTGTCTAATGATTGGTGGAGTGGGCTCTGTAAAAGAGCTGTTCAGGAAATTCAACACACATAAAGCTTTGTTCAGGCGCATGTCAGGTGTTGCGTCCGCCTCCCCCATTTTTGTTTGTCCAAAAGGGACTTCAATGTATGATGTGTTCTTTCAATGATTGCCTGACCTGTTGGAGAATGTGGGATGCCAAAGGTGTGACGGACACCCCATCTTTTCAAAAATTTGTCAAGCACCTTTCCTGTATATGTTGGACCATTGTCTGTCTTAATTTCCTGCGGTACGCCTAGTGATGCAAATGCTTGTAAAAAATGTCTGCATGTGTATTGTGCTGTTTCACCTGCGTGCAGAGATGCAAAAATTGCGCCTGCAAATGTGTCGATTGAAACATGAGTATTTTTGAGCTTTCCAAAAGATGGATATTTTGTTACATCAGTCTGCCACAACTGCAGACTTTGCAATCCTCTTGGATTGACTGCTCCCATGGATGTGGGGGGTTGCACAAGCTGACAATCCGGAAAAGCACTTATGGTTTCCTTCGCGTCATTTTTAGAGATGCGAAAGTTTTCAGTGTTTGTGCATTCTGATGAAAAAATGCATGACTCAGCCTTGCCTGTTCAAAGATATTTGGCAGAGTCTTTGAAATTGGCATTGTCAGTTTGTCTGCGTGTGCATTCCCTTCTCCTAAAAATCCTGGAAGGGAGGAGTGTGCCCTGATATGTGAAACAAAATATTCATGTTTCCTTTCCTGCAACAGTGACCTCATGCAAAGTAAGAATGTGTATAAATCTCATTGTCGACTGTCACGGTGCCGCTTGAGACCTCTGCGTCTCTGCACCTCGGACTAGCCCAGACACCGTGTACAGTGACGGAAGATCAGCCAGCGAGCAACGCAGGCTGGGCTGATTCTTGTAGGGGGTTCTTGGTTTCCGAGAGAATCTTCTCAGCAGCGATGGATAAAGTGACGCAGACAGAGACAGGGAGGGAGGAGACCGTTGAGGTAGTGACAGGATTTATTGCACCTGGTCACTGACTCCCAATTCTGGCGGGAGAACTCAGCGACCCGGGATTTTATCCGGATAGGAGAAAGGGAGTGGTGAAGTTACAGCAACCAATGGAAAGTGTCTTCGGGGCAGTTACACAGGTGGGAAAATCAAATTGGACCAACTAGGGATAACTGGGATGAGTTTCACAACAGCGGGAAAAATGATGGACAAATAACGGACTGTTACATAACAGCAGCGGGTGCATGCATTAACACAACTGAGAGAGACAAAGGAATGCCCATGAGGCTGAACAGGGTATATAAAACTAACTATTACAATAAACTTAATAAACTTAATTTGCTCACTGCCACAGTCGACTTCTCTCAAAAGTGACCCCTCAATTCTCCTGACCACATTTGCAACATATGCTGAATCTGTGATCAAATTGAAGGGTTGTTGGAACAATTCAAAAGTCCTCACTACTGCTGCCAATTCTACAATTTGGGGCGAGCCCTGCACTGTTTATATATTTGATTCCCACTTTCCTGTGGTTTCATTCTGCCACGTGATTACTGATTTGTGAGTTTTTACTGACCTGTCAGTAAACACCGTTATGGTGTCCAACGGCACCTCACTTATTTTTGGGTTTTCCCTTAGACTTATTTTTACTTTCAGCAATCTGTGGCTTGGAAAGCGAATTGTACAAATACCTGGACAATCTAACAATGCAATTTGTAAATCTTCTGATTTCTGCAATGCCCAATCGAGATACTCTTTTTTCAGAGGCAGGTAAATTGTTGCAAAGTCTTTGCCTGCCATGGACAACAGTCTCGCCTAGCTTTCATTATAATTT
This sequence comes from Prinia subflava, assembly GCF_021018805.1. Taxonomy (NCBI): domain Eukaryota; kingdom Metazoa; phylum Chordata; class Aves; order Passeriformes; family Cisticolidae; genus Prinia; species Prinia subflava. Next base: position 3,142,909 of record NC_086272.1, read on the forward strand.
GAGCTATCTTTTCTAAATTCTTGAGGATTGTTTTGGAGGATCTGTGGGGTAAGAAAGTCCATTCGATGATCAACAACGGGTCTTTTTGTGACACGTCCCACTGGAAAATCAGCCCATACAACTGTATTTCTTCTCCTTATATTGCAAGAAAGAATGGTAATGATGTAACGATACGATGTGCTTGTCTTTGTTCGAGAATCTTCGCCATTTTCTCAAGGGCTTCTTGAGCTTCAGGTGTGAGAGCTCTGGGAGATTTGATGCTGCAGTCCCCTCTCAAAAGACTGAACAATGGTGCAAGTTCATCATTCGTGATTCCCAAGATTGGCCTCATCCAGCTGATTTTTCCTAAAAGTTGTTGCAGATCTTGTAGAGTGTGGATTTCTGTTCTGATCTGTATCTTCTGCTGCCTGATTGTTTGCTCCGTGATCTTCCATCCTAAATATTTCCATGGCGCAATCTCCTGAATTTTTGAGGTGGAGATTTCCAATCCTGCGCCGTGTACTTCTGCAATCACTCTGTCACGAGCTTTTTGCAGTTCTTGTTGTGTTTGTGCTGTGATGAGCAGATCATCCATGTAATGAACAATCCTTGCTTCTGGATGTTTCTCTCGCACTGGGGACAAGGCTCGCACCACAAACCATTGGCATATTGTTGGTGAGTTCTTGAGGCCTTGCAGAAGAACCACCCAATGATATCTTTGCAGGGGCTCCTCCCTGTTGATGCTCGGGATGGAAAATGCGAATCGAGGAGCATCATCTGGATGAAGTGGGATATTAAAAAAGCAGTCCTTGAGATCAGTGATCACAAGTGGCCAATCTCTCGGGATCATTGAGTTGAGAGTCCGAGTTGCAATGGACCCATTTTTTCAATGACCTCGTTGATTTTTAAGAGATCATGAAGCAGTCTCCACGAGCCTGAGGTTTTCTTGCAAATCACGAACACTGGAGAGTTCCAGGGGCTGTTCATTGGCTTGAGGTGTCCTTTTTGCAGCTGTTCTTGAACTAAGTTTTTGAGTGCACTCAGTTTTTTCCGTTCAAGGGGCCACTGATCCACCAGACAGGGTAGTCTGTTTTCCAAACCAGTTTCAAAGTGGCGAGTGCAACAGTGACCCCTACTGAAAATCCATTTCTAAATTGTCCTGGGGTGACAGGACATTTTCATGCTTTGTATCCCAGATCGTGTGTTTCTGTTCCCGTGCGTTTCTGTTCCCATGTGCTCAGTTTGTTTTGTCTATAGCTGAGCCCCTCCCTCTGCTGCTTGCTTTTGGCTTGCTGCTAGCTTTAGGCTGCTTTGCTGGCTTTGCTCTCTTGCTTTCTGCTTTTTTGCTTGCTTTTTTGGCATTTTTCTGCTTTTGTGTTTCCCCTTCTTTCCTTCCTCCCCTTCCCTGAAGGCATCAGACCTGCTTCGGGCCCTGATTTTTGGGAACGTCGAGGGAAAACCCCCTGGAGCCTGCACCTGAAAGAAGCTTTGGCACCCTCCCCAGCAGAGACCGCTCACCCTCTCTTGGACTGGTGAAAACACTTGTTGTCATCTCGGACTGTTTTTTCTTGTGTTGGGGAGTGGGTTTTTTTTTTTGTTGTTTCCTAATAAACAAGTTTTTTCCACTTTTTCCTCTGAGGAAATTCCTCCCGAACCCGGTGGTTGGGGAGGGAGTTGTGGGGATTTTTCTCTAAATTTGTCCTAAACTAGGATATGACTTCACGCCCCATTGTGCCAAAACATCTCTCCCCCACACCGTGAAGGGCTTTTGCACAATGAATGGGCGGATAATTGCAGTCCTTCCACCAGGTCCTGAAACAACAATTGCGTTCTCACTCTGCAGACACAAGGAGATTCCCCCTATGCCTGAGAGAGAACTCAGAGGTGCAACCAAATTCCATTCTCTGGGCCAAAAGATGTACGATATAACTGAAACATCGGCCCCTGTGTCAAGCATTCCACTGACTGTGATCGTCTTCCCACCATAGGACAACTCACAGGTGATGATGGGTCGATCCCGACCTATGTGCTTCACCCATGAAGCATGAATTTCCACATGCTCCACAGATGGAAGGTCTTGTTGGCCGAATACTGGCATGACCTGTTTTGCATCATGGAATGGTAGAGCAATGGCTTTGGCTATTGAGGTGTTTTCTGGAATGACCAGTGGTGTTCGAAGAGGTGTGGCCAAAACTGTCAATTCTTCATTACGATTTGCTGAGACAATGGAAGGGTATATGATGAGTCCTAGGATGCTGCTCCTATCTTTACCTATGATTAAAAATTCTTGTCTCTTGAAAGATGTTCCAGTGACTCCCGTGGAGATCACTGCATGATTCCCGTTGAAAAAGCATGTCAATTTGGAAGCTGCCAAGTCGCATTGTGCCGCTGGCGGCAGCAATTCTGGATCACTGGGGATCCTGGAGATTGCCCGACTTGAGGGCATCTGATTGACATTCCCCAAGAATTGTGTGTTTTGCAGAACCTGGTTTGGAGTCATCGCCATCACTTGTGTTGTTGCGCACTGGCAGCTCGCGCTCTTCTTCAAGTTTCCCGGAACTGGTAAAGGTGTTCTGTCTATATCTGTCTTGGAGCGACACTGCTTCGCAAGATGTCTTCCTCTTCGACATCTCGGACAAAGGCCTATCTGTTTCGTGGCTTTTGCGAGCTCTGGACAATGTATCTTGAGATGTCCTTGTTTGCCGCAATTATAGCATGTTGCTTTTGAAAATTTCGTCGCCGTTGTTTCTGAAGAATTGGATTGATCAAGCGGTGCAAGAGCTTCCTTAAAGTTCTCGTTCTTGGCTTTGAGGATTTTGTCAATCTGCTCTCCCAAAAGGCTCGCTTGAATTGATGCGACATGTTGAGGTGTGCCCACTTTGCTGCATGCTTCCACCATATCTGTCAGAGAGGGTTGACCTGGCATGGCGCTGATGATGCGCTTGCATTCTTCATTGGCATTTGCAAAAGCAAGGCTTCGAAGTAGGTACGGTTTTGCCCCTTCATCATTTACTTGTCTGTCCACTGCCTGCGTGAGGCGATCGACGAATGAAGTGAAGGGTTCCGAAGGACCTTGTTTGATGTCAGTGTAAATGCTCTCGGGAACTCCCGCTGGTGGGATTTGCACGATTGCCTTACGTGCTGCGTCTTTGATATCTGTCAACACCCCTTGTGGTAAGTTTCTGGCTTGCTGCTGTGGGTTGTCATTTGGTGGGTCTCCTGTCATTTCTGCCATGGTGAGAGCTTCATTTGGCCCTCCTTGATACTTGTTTCTGAGATCTCCAAGGGCTCTTCTCCATTTTGCATCCCATATCAGGATTTGAGTCTGTAAGAGTCATTGAAGCAATGGATCTAAGATCATATGGTGTTAAGTTGTATGTGTTGAATGTACCTTTCAAGAGCTGCTTGAAGTAGGGTGATCCAATGCCATTCTCACGCATTGCTCTCATTAAGTCTCTTACTACATCATGATTTAGTCGTTCCCATCTTGGGTTTTGACCCTGTGCATCAGAAGTCACTTGCATTGCTATACTTCCTGTGTCTGTCATATCAAATTCTTTTTCCTTTAATGCTTTCTTTTTAATTTCATTCCAATCCGTTGCTTCATATGCTTGTGGATCTATATAAATATACTGATGATATGGAGTCAGTTGCTGTGCGTGTTGCCACGATATGACATCTTCCTCCCCCTCTTCTTGCTGAGGATAGAAAAAGTGCTGTCCTTGTGCAGCACTCTTGAGAAAGGCTCTTCTTTGTCGACTAGATTGCTTTGGCTTTGCTGTGTAGCTGCCTTTTGCCGGAGGAAAAGGTTGAAAAAATTCTGCAGGAGAATCTTGAGAGAACTCCTGAGCACAATCTCTGAGTTGAAGGAAGAATTGCTTCACAAAGTCTTCTGAAAGTAGATTTGCTTGAGAAGCAAGTGGAATTCCTTGTGAAGCTGTGATTCTGATGATGTCATCATCGTCACTATCTATTTATTCTTCTTCTATTTCTTTTTCTTCCTCCTCCTCTTCTTCTTCTTCTTCAGGTTGTGGGATATAAAAATCTGTATCTTCTTTAAAAAGTGGTAAAAATTCTTCTTGTTGCTTTGGAGGTTGTTGTTTTTGCTTAGGAGTCGTTTTTCTTACAGAAATCTTTCTTTTGTATGAAATCGGGAAAAAATGGTGTAATTTTGGGGTTCCGCCACTAGGTGGCGCTGTTGCTGCACAGGCTGGGTGCAGTTTTAGGGTTTTGCCACCAGGTGGCACTGTCGCTGCACCGGCTGGGTGCAGTGAGTCTTTCTAGTGTTTTGATTGGATCGCTGCAGCGTGACCGTGTTGCTGCATACTTGCTTTTAATTTTGGTCGTGCACCAAGGTAGGATGTTGATTTTGTGTGATGTTTGGTGGGAGGAGGTGGGCATGGCGCTGCTTGCGCCTGCTGCGAGGAGATGGCGCCCAGGGGGCAATCCCCTCCCTGCTCCTTCCCCGTTCCTGCCTCCCTTTGCACAATGACGTTCTGCAACCCCGCCTCCCTTTGCTCGCGCACGGTGACGTGGCCCGACGCCTTTCCCGTCCCCCCATGAGCACTGATGTGGTGCGGCCCCGCCACAAACCGGATTGTGGTGACAATGGCTCCCGCTTCCGGCTGCATGGCGAGAGCAGCGGGCTCCGCGGACGTTCATGTGACGTGATCCAATTCAGCCTCTCCTGATCTCACCGCGCGCGGAGGCGACCCCTCCCATTCACGCCCCTTGACGACCTCCCCCAGCACAACGGCAGTGCCTGTGTCCGCTTTTGCCTCCAACTTGAGCTGTGCGGACACGGGCAACTGCTGAGTCTGCCCTGCATTTTTTGGAGTAAGTTTTATTTCACGAAAATCGCACAGAAGTATTTCATCCTCCTCATTTTCTTGCTCAAAGGCTATCACCGCGAGGCCTACCACGAAATGAGACTCGGGGAAGACAGGTCTGGGTAGACAGAGGATGCAGGGCAGAAGACTCGCCCTTTGTTTATTATACCTAATATATACCTGTAGCAGGGTGACCGTGGATTGGAGAGTGGTATCCCCGCCTCTCTACCGCATTGGTCAAGGAGACTGTCACACAGTCTTGTTTGTCCCAGCATGGAATGTGAAAACAATGGCTATGATTATAGAACATAGCTGGTGTTTACATGAAAAGAGCATGAGAAGGTACAAACCTTCTGCTTAATATGAAACGCTCACTAGCTAGGAAAAACTCATGGCAACAAAAGGCGACTGTGAAAGTTCGCCTTCTCCCCATTCGATTTCTTCCTCCTCTGTTTCGAACCCCTCCTCCTCCCCGCTGATGTTTCCCTCCCCGTATCGGGAGTCTGCGGACTGCTCCTGCCCGCATTGTGTGCTCCCCCCTGGCCCTGGTGGTGCAGCTGGTGTTCCTTCCCCCGCCCTTCCCCCTCCCTCCCTTGTTTTGCAGTGGGGGATGGGGAGGGCAGCGCAGAAGGACCACGGGCAGGCCGCCTCGCTTTCCTTGCCAGGGGGCGGGGTGGGGCGTTGAATGGGCGATGAAGTTTGGGCTCTGGAGCACTTACATGTCTCTCTCTAGGTTTATACTCGTGTGCAGAGGAACCAAGTTCATAAAATATCATATCAAGGTGCTTCTGCCAAGCAGGATGAATAAGGAGTTGTAATTTACCTGGAGGTGGTGATGAAGTTTGGGGCAGACTTATAGATTGTGGTGGAGTTAGGGGAAGTGCTAGAGACTGATCTTCAGCATTCTCTCCACCTTCTGGGGTTATGGTCGAGGTTTGGGGTGGCTGCTGCTCAGAGGCCTGAGAATCTGGTTCCTCTTTGCCTCTCTGCTGCCGTGGGAGGTTTGATTTCTCCCTGGTATGTTGTGTTATTATTTCCAGCAGTGCTCGTGCTGGTGCCAATAATTTGAGAGCTATCTTATCTCTCTTTGTGGCTTTTTGATATAATTTTTGTTCACCTCTTTCCAAAATTCCGTTTGGAACAGTAGTTCCGTTTTACATTGTGGAATTTCAAGGCGAATCCATTTCAAGAGAGCTCGTAGCTCCTTATTAGATAGAGCCGCAGGCTGTGCGCCAATGATGCTCTGCAGAGATGATAAAATATGTAACTGCTCTTGGGATACATTCCCCCCCATGATCTGGGGTTTTGACCGGTCTCACCTAGATTCAGTCTTTCCTCCCTCTGGAACTGGAACCGGTGTTGTCCCTTGCTGTCCCGCAGCTGTGGGATGACGCAGCCCGGGGCCCCTGGGTTCACGTCAGTCTGGCTGAAGTTCCAACGTCAGCAACCTGCTGAGTCTTTTCTTATCTTCTAGTGATGAAGTTTTCTCTTGTTCTGAGGGTCCGTGGCTGCTGAGATGTTTTTGGGCGCCACTCTCTCAGGGTTGCTGTTCCCTGAGATTCTCCTCGGGGTTGCTGTTCCCTGAGGTAATAAGGTTTTCTGTCTTCTCTTCACAAGCTGAGTCCACCAGTCCGTGTTATCAAGGTTGTTTATTCTTAATTATCTATCAGTTCTTTCCCAGCTTTGCAAGGCGTCCCTGGCAAAGCAGGACACGCGGCAGGACTGGGGCGGATCAGAGAGCCCCGCACCTTATGTACAGTACCCTTGACCCAACCACCGTCCAAAACGTACTTTTTATTTACAAAATTGTACCAATGCCTACTACCTATGCTAACATGTCATTTCTACTCTAAACCAATCTCTAAAATCCAACTCAGCAGAAGATGGGGGACGAGAGCAAGAACAAGGAGCACAGGGGCCACTCCCCAATTCCTCCATCTTGTCTCCTCAGCCCCATATACTAAAAATCCTAGCTTCTATATTTACATTCTATAATAAACTAGCTACTACTTATTTTAAATTCTTTCGGCTTGTGATTCTTCATACAATGTGACTATCCACTCCCATGGACAGGAATCAGAGGCAGTGTCCTCCTGGGCTCTGTGTGAGGCTGGCTGACCCCCTTGTACAGATCCCAGACCCCCCTGTCCAGTTTCCAAATTCTCCAGGGCGGCCAGAGGGATATCCTGGACTCCAACACCCGATAATGGACCGAAGGTAAAAGACAAAGGAGCTCTTTTTCTTCCTCAGGACCATGGTCCCACAGCTTTATTGTAGAACCCAAACTCCAAGAGAAAGGAAAAGAGACAGAAATCCACATGGTGGGGGGTTTAAGCCCGAGGAAAAAGGGTGGGGAGAGGGAGAGGAACCACAACCAATGGGAAACTACGCAGGGAGGGAGAAGGGGCATAAGGAGGAATCAAATAGGGGATACCAAAACCCAGAGGGAGTACAGAATATACCATGTGCAAAATATAATGAAACTATTTTTGTGTGCAAATATGACAAACCACCCAGTGCAATATAATAACAAAAAAACCCCTAACTATTTAGTGCACTTCAACGCCTCACCCTTTTTTGTTAAAACAAACCTAAAAGAAAAGTGTTGGGCCTATTTTGATGCAGAATATGAATCTGTCCACCACTTGTGATCTGCGGGCAAGTCAGGCTGCTCTTGGTCTGCAAACTCTGCATGATTGACTTCTGAGGTAGTAGGGATTAAACTGTTGAGGATTTTTAAAATAAGGCAACGTGGAACTCCCAACACTAACACAATTAAGAGTGAAACAATAAAAAAACAACAGAATTGTTTTAGCTATTGAAGTCCACTACCCCAAGAGTCCCCAGCCTTTGAACATTCTGCTTAACCAGTCTTCAGATTCTTGCTTTACTCGTCCAACTAAGCCTTTTAGTTCTTTGAGGATAGTGTGGACGTTTGATGCTTTTGATGTTAAATTCAGGCAATGGGGTCCTTCAAATTCCTGGCACTCATGTCCATGCAGCAGCAGGAGGAAGTCTATGGCTGCACGATTTTGGAGTGTGGCCTGCCTGGGAATCTCCTCGTCTTCTAGGACAGTGGATGTCAAGGTTGCTGGTTTGACTGAGACTGTGCCTTCTGATCACCCTGATCGGGGAGCCCGGCTAGCAGGCACAGCAGTCAGCTGGGGACACTCCTCAGTGCCCTGGGGTGCCGAGGGGCGGCTACGGGCGTTACCCTGTGCATGGGAGGGCTGTGGTCAGGAAAAAGCAAAGGCTGAAAGAGGACTCTGCACACTGGTATCAATCCAGGTCTTTATTGGTGACTCCAGAGAGCCCCTAGACACAGAGGGTACAGACTATGCAAAGGCTGTGCAGAGAGGCTCTGACTCCAGGCTTGGAGCCAACAGCCCCTTTTACAGGGAGGAGGGTACAAGGGGGAAAACCACTCATCAGCCAATGGGGGAAGGCTGGGGAAGGAACGGGGTACATAACAGATGATGAGGATAACGACTGAGGGTAGATTAGGGAAGGGACTCTTGCTTTCCAGCCTATCGCTCAACGCCCTTCTTAGAGGCTTCTAGAATAAGGGAAGAGTACATCAAGTGATGGAGAAGGGATCAGGGAGGGGGTATGGGGATTGCCATATAAAGATGATGATACAAACTCTTGATGATTACATCATAGAAAAAAACCTTAGCAAGCCAGAACAAAGGTAAACAAACTCTTGGGTTTAACCCCCCGAGATTAGGGTGATAAATCGTCTCTGCCCTTTGATGAGTCGCGAGCTGGGTGCAAAGAAACACACGGAGTCTTCAGGTTTCTTGTGTTCAACGTCTCGCTTTCTGTTTATTATTTCTTATCTCACAAGCTCTTCTCCGTGCAGCAGTAGGGGCAACGACGCTCTCCCCTCCTCCGGGAGGGTCTTGGCCTCCTATACTACATATTACGTTTCTATTATTTACAATTAATCACCAATACCCAACACCTGTGCTAGACAGGTCATATCTGCTTTGACCCTATCCAAACGTGCCACCTTCACAGCAGAAATGTTGGACCAGGAGAAGAAGGACAGGACCACACCCTGAATCCTCCATCTTGTCCTCTCGAGTCCACACACCCAAAACACATGCACCCCCAGTGATAAACTGATTACTATCTATTTCACACTTTGGTGACTTGTAACTCCTCCTGCAGTGTAGGTAGTTTCTCCCATGGACTGAAGTCAAAGCCTGCATCTCCCTGGGCTCTGTGCCAAGGCTTACAACCCCCCTGTACAGATCCCAGACCCCCCTGTACACGTTCCAAAGCCCCCTGCCCGGGTCGCAGACCCCTTTGACCGGGTCCTTGACCCTCCAGGGCGACCAGAGGGATGCCCTCGACTCGAACAAAAATGCATGGGACCCCTGGGCCAGTCACAATAGGGTGTTTCTTTCACTCATTTCCAGTCAGGCTCACATCTGCTTCCACCAAAGTAAAATCCTGTGATCCCCCTGTCATGCCAGGAATAGAGACAGATTCTTCACCGCCATGTCTTGACAGGATTAATGTGCACTGTGCACTAGTGTCAACCAAGGCCTCATATTCTTGTGGTTCAGATGTGCCAGGCCAACAAATCCACATAGTCCAAAAAACACGGTTTTCCCTAGCCTCTAACCTGGCTAGAGGCAGGGCCCCTCTAAGCCTGGTTCTTTCCTTGGGCATATGTCTTGGAAGTTGCTTCAAGGGGATCAGACAAGTCTTCATCATCATACCTGGCAGTTTGGCTACAGGCAACTGGAGCTGCTTCCCTTTTGGTGGAACTTCCTCTCTGAGTCTTGTCTTCCTTCAGTTCATGCACCCGTTGTGTCAGAGCAGCAGTAGATTTTCTGTCCCATCTCCTCATATTTTCTCCGCAATCGCGCAGGAAGAACCACAGCTCAGCTCATGGGGTGTGCCTCCCTTTCCTACATCTTGGGCAACCATAAGGTGTTTTTTGGTGAAAGCCTCGGGACAGTATTTTGATATATGTCCATGTTTCCAGCATCAAAAGCACAGTCTCTTGTCATTCTTGTTGTCCTGTGATGTTTTATTTTGCTGGAGTGCTGAGCTGAGGCCTTCAAGGGCTTTAGCAAGTTTATCCTCCCTTGTTTCTGCTTGAAATGTGAGAGCTTTTTCAAGTTTTTCTCCCAGAGCTTCTGCCTGGATCGTAGCTATATGTTCGGGGGTTTCAATTTTGTACAAACCTCTAATATTTGAGGCACAGTAGGTTCAGCTTGATTTTGGATGACCTTTTTGCATTCCCCATTCGCATTTGCATAAGCAAGATTACGAAGGAGGATTGGATGGGCCACATTGTCCTCACATTGTCTCTCCAAAGCTTGCATCAAGCAAACAATAAATGCTGCATAGGGTTCAGCTGCTCCTTGCTTTACTCCTGTATAAGTTCCCTCAGGGATCCCAACTGGTTGGGTGAGTAGCAAAGCTTTGCGAGCAGCATTTTTAATGTCCCTTAACACAGCTCTGTCTAGATCTAGTTGATCCTCTGGCCTGTCATGTGGTGATCTCTGGCCATATCTGCCAACATTACTGCAGTGTGAGGACCACCCGCATAACTCTCATGTAGCTGAATCAAAAATCTTCTCCATTTTGATTCCCATAACATGTTTTATGACTCGGTCAGTATTAAATTGGCAATATAACGACAGTCATGTGGTGTTTAGTCCACATTTTGAAATACTCCTTTTAATAATTGCTTGAAATAAGGCAAACCCAGTCCACTGTCTTTAATAGCTTTCCTCAAATCTTTAATATCTTCATGGTTCACTGGTTCCCACCTTGGATTGACCCCTCCTCTGCCATATTTAACTGGCATAACAAAAAGTGGTTTCTCAGCCATCTTAAGATCTCCTTCCCTAAGTGCTTGATGTCTGAGCACAGCCCAATCTGTCAGGGACTCACGCTGAATTCTTCTTGAAGGATGCCTTGATTCAGGCAGAGGTGAGGGGTGTTCCGAATCTGAGGAAGATAAGTCTCTTTGCTGGTTTAAGTCTGGTGGGTCTGAAGTTGATGTTATAAATACCAAGCCAATTCAAATTAATAAAATAAAATTTTATTAATTAAAGAATTACAGGACAAAAATTTGGGCAAACCAGCAATCGGAAGCACAGTGCTGATGCCTGGGATTGACACTGGGTGAACCTCAGTTACGGCCTCTATCGCACCGTAATTCCCCTCATTCATGAATTGGCCCTTTTTGGGGTCCCTGTTTTATACAGTTTATTTGGCCGGCAGCAGAGGATTTCCCCACAATTCTTTTGTCTTTGGGTTGGTTTCTTCATATTCATCTCTGCCGTCCGGTGTGCTGAATGGGGTTTCCCACGGAAAGATGAATGTTAAGTTCATTCCTCCGGTGTATGAATGGGAGGTGAAGTTCTGAATGAGAGGTGTTCTCCTAATCACATCTCCTGCAATGGCCAGGTACTTCACAGTTCCAGCGCCCCCAGAGGACTGATTCCAGGCTTGATTTATTCTTTATTCTGGTGTCAATGGTGGGCTTCCCGATTCCCAGCAGGGTATTGTCTTTCCCAGAATAGCAGCCTCTGGCTGTTGCCCATCCTGAAACTAGTCGGTTTCGTGCCTGATCACCTTGTGTATTTTGTTTCACAAAATATATTCACATTTTATAGACACCAAAAAACACGCATTAATATACAATATTTATTACAGTTGATGAATCCGATTTGTTCTGTGAAGCAATATCATTTATGTCTCTGCTTTGGTGCATTACAATCCTGTGGTGTCTCTCATTAATGTCCTGTGTAGTTGCTTCTTTTTGGTGTGTGCCCGCCCTGTTTCCCCCTCTTGTTGAAGCGTTGGTATTGTCCAAGTCCTGTGTAGGCTCGGGGGTTTGAAGCATGCGCAGAGAGCATGATGAAGCAGTCCACAAAATGCTGTGAGCAAGCAGGCAGCGGCGTAGGCGGTGAGGGCAGGACGGTGTGATTTGGTGCAGGCATGGCGTCATTCCCCTGCACAGGTTCTTTTCCACCAGTGGTAGAATCCGCGTGGTTGCGTGATGGCGGCATGGGTGCTAGCAAAGGCCTTCTCGATCGCGCTCCTGGGTGACCGTCCCCGGTAGCTGGTGGCAAGTTGGGTGCTCAGTTTCTTGTGTTGTCATCAGCCAGCGGCAGCGGTGGCTCTGGTAGGAGGGGAGCCACGCTTGCCGTTAGTGCAGTGTTTATTGTACATATTCACTGGTTTGCCTTGCAAGCCATAAATTTTTGCATGGAAACAGAGTTGACTCTAAAAACTTCTGATCTGTACTGCTGAGATTTGGAGAAGGTCCTCTTTAATCTCCTCCCTGAGTTTCTTGTGGTTCTCCTCCATCTTATCTCCTGGTTTCTGTAGATGCGTTTCCACAGCTGCGATTCTGGCATGTGTTGGGCCATGCATGACATCTGCATATGCTCAGAGCTTCTTCACCATATTCTGCACGGTCTCCTCAGTGTCATCCTGCTTCATTACTGCTACAGCAGAAGTGGGTTCTCGTGGCCCAAGTCGTACAAGTTTTCGCCACATCACATGGCACCATGTACATGAGTTCTAGTGTTGATGTCATCTGAGAAGACAATCTCTGCCACTGCCATTTCCCTCAAGAGTTGAATCCCTTGTTCTATGGTCTTCCACTGGGTTTGCTGCATCTAGACATCATCTGCACACCGATATCTTTATGCCCCACTTCCTAGGACCAATACCCAGAGACTGTGAGGATGAGCCCCCTCATCATTCCCTGGTTGATAACTGGATCAAGTGACAGGGATCCCAAATGTCTCATTTCAGTGCTGTCCAGAATTGTAGCCTCGCCTGCAGCATCCCAAAGACAGGCTAACCAACTAATTCTAGATTCCTCAGGTTGTCGCCTGTAATCCTTTCTTAGGCCCCGAAGGTCCTTCAGGGAGAAGGAATCAATATTGGCTTCTGATCCTGTGCCAGTTGCATTGGCTTCTGATTTTGGTGAAGGTCCTTCTCCTGGATCGTCGTGGTCTGCTGGTCAATGGGTTTTGTGTGTGTGCTTCTTTGCTGGAGCAACTACCAGGGGCTTAGGCTTACTGTCTGGTTTAGCTGCCAACTCAGGCTCAAGTTCTGGTTTAGCTGCTGGTTTCATAATTGGGGTTTTGGCTGCGGTAGGCGTTGATTTGTATCCCTGCCCCCCGCCTCTGCTGGCCTACAGTATCTAGCAGTGTGCCACAAGCATATGCCAGGGCCCAGCTTATTGCAATGAGTTTTTTCTCCTTAGAGTCATCATGGCAGTACTCCTCCAGATATTTCCCCACCTCATCTGGGTTCTGAATTTGTTCACTTGAAAATTCCCAGGCTGGGGGATCAGAAAATTCCTTCAAGGTTCGGCCCATTCTGTCCCTTTCTGCACACCACTCAGGATTTTCCAAGCCTGGGTCTACTTCTGGGTCTATTTCTGGGTCAGGGGTCTCATCAGCCCCTCTGGAAATCTCAGACCTCACCCTAGAGAAGCTACAAACCATATAGAGGAAGCTCACCAGATGAAATACCAGGAAGGTGGTATCTTTAACATTCAGGTGACGCTAAACATTCTCAAGAAGTGATGTAACAGATTCAAAAGAGAAGAGGGAAAGGAAAGGCTGCAAAGGTTCAGCCCCTACTCCTTCTCTAACAAACTGGGTACAATTACTAATAAATCCCCAAAACATGGTGCTGGAACTAGGACGCAGAGTAGGACAAAGGAACCACAAACCAAACATAGCTGGCACAAACTCCAGTACCTTTATAAACCTCCTATAAATCATGATTGCGGAGCCTAACAAAATAGCAATCTTAATTCGTGCACCTCTAGTGTAAAAGCTATGGGTTAGAGACAACACTGGAGCTATTTCCAGATGAGAAAACAAACCTAGGGACCAGAGAGGCATTAAAACCTCAAAAAAGCCTAGGAAACAGAAACACAGGAAGGACTCCATTCCTAGAGACATTATGAATTCAAGCAGCAACATGGCTACTGACAGTTTTATCCCCACACAAAGTACAATCGAAATGCAATCCATAATCAATACAAGTTTTTTCCACTCTCTCCAGCCCCACGCGGGGCACCAATGACATAATGAATTGTCCTGGTTTAGGGCAATTTGGGAGGAAACCTCTGAATAGGGTCCCTCTGGAAAGCAAACCCAAAAGGCCCTTCCCCCCAGCTGGTCTGGGAAAAGAACTTCCTTGGAGAAAAGTGAAAAAATCTATTTATTTAACAACAAAATGCCCACAAGCACAAAGAATGAATAATATGAAATAATAAAACCTCTCACTCCTCTGAACAGAGATGGTAAACCTGAGAAAATCCTTGCTGTGGGTGGCTCAGCTCACTCAGTTTTTATCAGTCCCAGTCCCTCTGGAGGTCCAGGCCCGCTGGGCCGCAGGTAGCAGCCCTTGGTGCTCCTCTGGGGTTTTCATTCAGGAGCAGATTGAAAGAGTCCCAAGAAAAAGGAAAAAAAAAAAAAAAACAGTCCAGGGAACTTCTCTGCCCTAGCTAGCTAAAACTAACTAAAAAGCAGAAAAAGGATCTCTGTCACAGGCACTGGTCTGTGCTTCGGACGAACACAGTCTGGAGAGAGGAATGTGCAGGAGGAGAGCTGTTCTCAAAACAATCTTGACGCTTCTTCTTTCCCTGCTTTGCTCTCAGAGCCAGCGTTAAAGGCACAGAACTCAATATACAGCACAAACAGAACAGACGGTTGGGGATACCAGCATCATAAAGTCACCCTAGGACAGCACTTGGAGTGTATTTTCTTAAAATTAAAGCTTAAACCTCTACTTTATGTATACGTGGCTTAATATATTCTAATTTCTCTAAAGGCTTTAATTCAACCCCTGTACTTTTCTCTCATTGTGGAGAATCCATGGAAACATGGGCTCCAACATTTGTCTACACTACTGTGGAGTTAGTAGGCAACTGTACAAGACTGATTTTTGGTAAGATTTTGAGAATTCTTCATAACTTTATTTCTCACATTTGTTTTTTGGATGATAAAGGTTTCTTTGATGGTTTTGTTTATTATCTGTTGTACACCCTGAAGTATATAAGGTACTACTACTAATACTACTATTAAAATAACTAATATATATGTAAACTTATTTTACAGCATTCTTTTAATTAAGGTCTAAAGTTCTATCTTTCAAACAAATTGTCTAACTATGACTCATTGTCTTCTTTGATTAGAGTTGTTTTTGTATGTTTTGTATGAGAGTAGCTTTTGTATGTTTTTGTGGATAGATTTGGAATGGTTAGATAGGTTTATATAGCATAATTCTTTAAATTCTTTACAAGTATGTTTAGGTGCTAGTAAAACAAAATTAATTGCTGCTTTATTTTGTAGGGTGGTATGTGTAATACTGCTGACATTTGTCAGCATATTACTGATTGTAATGGATGTGGCATTAGTTGGTAATTGTTGTGGATATTGGTCAGCTCTGGAAAGATTACTCCAACAGTGAATAATTATAATAAAAACTTGAGTTTCTATATGCAAAGTAATGGGGAGTATATTGAGGAACTGCTTTCTTGCTAATTACTAGCTGAAAACGTAAGGCAGAAATCTATTGTTAGAGAACTAAGAATTTCAAAATCTTGGGGTTTGGATATTGTTTTGGGAAGTTATTTGGTTTAAATGTCTTAGTTACTCACGGGATTGTTCTCATTAGTAACTTTGGTTTATTATTAAGCTGCTTTTTGGTTAAAGGGTCAGAATGTATAGGTATTGGTCAATCTTTTACTGGCATCCCCCTTTTTTTAAGTGTAAATAGGTAATTGTAAAATCCTGACTTGCTAAGGGTAATAATCTTCTTTTGGCTCTGATTATAAATTGTGATTGCAATAAACTGTTTATAATAACTATAACTTATAGTAAATAACTATATGATATATATTATAATACCTTATATTAACTCTGAATATAATAAATTTCTTTTTCATATTTGTAAAAGTTGTTTTGGGGACCTATAAGAAAGTGTCATTGTTAAACTTTTCTATTATCTTACTTAACATACTTTTCTACTTGCTAAGGCCTTACTCTACTCAGCACAAAAAGGACAGTCTTATTGTTCTATGTCCTCATTCTTGTATCTTTTTTAATTTATGCCTACATCTGCACTGCTATGAAGACTTTCTGCTTTTTCTATTTCCCACACCAAGGAAGCATTAGGTGGAACACGACTTATTATTCACACATGTGGGGAGTTCACACCACACTGATCTCTGGCATTTGTACTGAGCCCTGTAGCTACAAAACCACCAGGGCCCCTCACTCACCCATCTGCAGGGGCTGCACCTTGGGGGGTTTATTTCTTCTGTATCCTGCAGAAGAAATAAAAGGGCTGGAAGTGGAGAAGGGGGAAATGGGAATCTTTGGGGAAAAACCTCAGCACCAGGGGGATGCTGAGGAAGCAGGGAAGGTCTCAAGCTTTTGAGCAGAGACTCCTCACCAGCTCTGTGTTCCTGTCCTGTCCTGCTGGACACTGAGCACAGGGGCTGCAGTGGGGTGCCACAAAGGGCTCCTCTGTGACACAGCCCCTGTCCCCACTGTGACACAGCCCCTGTCCCCACTGTGACACAGCCCCTGTCCCCAGCACAGCTCCCAGCGATTGTTTACATGGAACCTGCCCCAGTGACCACTGCCCGGGCAGGGAGGCTCTGGGTGTCCCTGAGGGGCATGGGGACAGCTCACTGCTGGGCACACGGGTGCTCCCCAAGGACCTCCAGGCCCCCTTTGCCCTCCTGTCCCCTTGGGATGTCCCTGGTGCCCTCCAGCATGCCCCAGAGCCCTGTGCTCACACACCCCCGTGTGCCCCAGGATGTCCCTGTCAGTGCCCCGCAGAGCCCCGACAACACGACACGGGTGAGATTTGCTCAAGCCTAACAGAAATCCCCGGGGTTGGCACCTCAGATCTTCTCTGGCTCGCACCGTCAGAAGAGCTGGTGCAGAAAAGAGGACAAAGGAAATGGAACTTCTTCCACTGAGTTTGCCCTTTCTGGATCTGGCAGCTCCCAGCAAGGGAGATTCCCCTCTCGCTGGTTTTCACTCATTTCTGCTCTGGGACCATGATGGTGAACAGCCTCTTACAACCACAGCCCCTTCTCCACTCTGAATGCTCCACTGCTTCCAGCACTGCTCCACTGGGGACCCTTCCTGAGGCCTTCAGGGCACCCCAAGTCCCTCTGCACAAGCACCCCTGGACTGGGGGTTCCCCCTGCGCTCTGCAGTTCCAGTGGTGCTGGTCCCAGTAGCCCGAGGAGCTCTGCCTTGTGCTCTGATAGTGCTGAACAGAAAGTCTGTGCTGAACCTGGAAAACCTCGTCAAGTTTGGTGTCATTTTAAAGTGTGCTAACCATGGAGTTTCTTTGTGTTTCCTGGATTTCTGGGTAGACCTTGTCAGGAAAATCCACAAATGCCAGAGGTTTATATTCAAAAAGGAGACAGAGGAGTCCTTCAACTTTATTCGAATAAAGGGAGAGAGCCCACCAGGGCACAAGCTCGTGGGGTTTTTCATTCTCCAGCTTTCAGAGGACGCAGCCTCCTTTTATCCTAAACTCCCAGCAGCACGTTGCCCTCTTCCTTTTCCCATTGTCTGAAGGAAGGTACAGCCTTCCTGAGCCACCCACCACAAATTCCCCCTTGAACCTGTCCTTTTACCCCAAAGTTCAGCAGTCCAGGCTGGTGCAGACCCTTGTCTGCTTCTGTCTGGGCTCTTCGACTGAACCTGCTGCCCGAAGTCAGTGGAGACATTAAGGTTCCAAGGACCTTAACACCCATAACCTTCACCTGTCAAATTATTTTGTAAAGACATTGATGTAAAGACATTAGCACACATCTTTCCTCTCATTCCTGTGTGGCTGCTGGAGGAGTTCCTGGGGCACTTCCTGGGAAAATCTGCAGGTGGGTTCCCAGATGGGTCCCAGGCAGCTCCCGGGTGGGTTCCTGATGCCGAAGGGGCAGCAGAGACAAAAAAAGCTGGTTCCAAAGGAGCTTCACTGCTCCTTGTGGAAAACAAAGCTCACTCTTCAGAATTTTTAAAAGTTTAGTAACAGGGTAAAAGAAGGGCAGTATTTCCAGCACTGGGGGGCTTTTGACAAACGGCCAAAGAGCAACAAAAAAACCTTAAAATCATGTTCTATATATACAGTACCATAGCTGGGCTTACATGCATATCTGTTAGCTTATACATCATTTAAACAGTCCCCAGAGCCTTGGATGTTGCAGGGGCTCTTCATGTTCAGGTTTCCCATGCTGACTCACCTGTGTGACATCCTGAGATCAAGTGAATCAATTTGATTCCTTCCAGTGATTTCATCCTTGGTGTTTCACACTTTTCTGATCACAGGAGTTAACGAGCTCTCCCCCAGTCTCCTCCGGTGCTCTGTCTTGTGTCACTGTTATCCCTTGGGCAGGGCAGGCAGTGCATGGCCTCACACTCTTCTTCCTACTCACACAAAAGCCTTTGCACAGCTTCTGTTTTGCTAAGGTCTAGAGTACAATCTGCTCATCACACCGTTATTTCTATAAGCAATACACAGACATTACATTTATTACACTACTATTTCTATGAGCAATACAGTTCCTACTAAAACTGATAGATTATATTATATTAACAATCAGTTCAAAAGAGTTACAATTTGTACCATATTTAAATACTTACGATCAATAATAACATGCAAACGCTAATACATAAATGCAGAACCCAATGTTATTTTTATAAAATAATGTCATTTTTAAAAGGTGGAAGTGGGGAGCACTGGGCTCTGTGGGTCTGCCCAGCAGCTGTGCAGTCGCAGCCAGAGGAATTTCTATTTCTTTTCCTCTCTGACACCTCCTTCCTATTTCTCTACGTCACATTTCTTGTTCAGTGTGACAAATGAAGCACACTCCTCTGAAAAATTCTAAGCATTTTAATAAAGCATAATGAGAGATAAAACAGAAAGCAAAAGACACAGGTGCCTGCAAAGCCAGTACACACCCACTTCAGACTGCTTCAGTCTGCAGTCTTTTATACCGTTGCAGATGTATTATTTCCTCAAGTGATTGAGCAGATTTAGTTTGAGCTGGTTGACCACAATCGTAATTCAGATTTTCTGCAACCTTGCACACTTCAAGAGTTGAACACTTTGGAGGTCCAGGGTGGTCTTCTGATGCCACTTTAAGGGGTTTTGCTATTTCTCCTTTTATGCTCTTCTGCTCTCCGTTTCTGCTATCTTGGACATATATATTGCAAAAATAATTATATCTTAAAATACATCCTTTGCAAGCCCACTTACTCTTGTGAAAGCCTCTCTTCCCCTTTTACACTGCTCAAAGCGTTTACAAATTTTATCCTACGTCAAAGCGGTTAAAAACTTACCATAACTATTTACAAGCAATTACAATTTTATAATTAAAGAAAATAAATTCTAGTGAAAGTCAACTACTACACAATTGTTTAGAACCTTCAATAAAATAAATCTTAAATAAAATCCATAGGTTCTGGTGCTGTGGTCTCATTAGCACCTCATTGGGGTAGAGGCATCTCTCCCTCCCGGCACTGCAGCCCACGGCCAGGGGCCCTTCCCACTGCAATGGTTCTGGGATTCTGTCAGGGACTCACTTTCCTTTTCTTCTTCCCTCTGCTCTGAGCTGGCAATGGGCTGGAAAATGTCCAGCAAACCAACCTTTGCTGTCTGCTTTGTCAGCCTACACAGCTTCAGGACCTTGTCACCTGCCCCTTGGGCACAGCTGCCCTGGGCAGCAGGGCAGAACCGGCACCCTGGGAGCCTTGGGAATTCCCCTCTGGGATCCATGGCACACGCTGGGATGATCTGGAATTTCAGTTTCATGACACAGCACCCCATGCCCCTCCCAAGAGCCCTGAGTTCACTCAAACCCATCATCCCCCACATTCCCTGGAAGTTCAGCCCATGTCCCCACCCATGTCCGTGTGCCCTGATGTCCCCACCCATGCCCGTATCCCCACCATGCCCCCATTCTTGGCCCTCCATGTCCCCAACCGTGTCCATGTCACCCCCATGTCTCCAGCCATGTCCATGTCACCATCCATGGCCACGTCCCCTTGGGGTCCTGTTGCATCCAGGTGCCCACAGGTGGCCAGGAAGATGTGCAGACCACCAGCCAGCTCTCTTCCTGTCTTGGTCTGACAGACAGGAATCTGCTAGGGAAGGGCAGGACCTCCCTAGGGGTGGAGAATTCAAATCCTCTCCCTCCAAACGATGATGATGTAGAAAATAAAGGGGGGCTTTCAGGCAGAAGGATGGGGCCAGGAAGAACAGTTCTTCACTGGTATGTTGTGGATACATGGCTGGAAAAGCAGGGACATGTGCACAATCCTGCTCTTAGCTTAAGGGATGAGTAGAAGATGAAACGTCCTTGAACCATTCCTTAGATGGGATAAGGAGGAAGTAAAGCTTGGAACAGTAGCTGTAACAGGATGCTAGACAGGATGCATTGACCATAAGTTAGGGAAGATTTGCAGCATTTAGCGTCGTGGACAGAGCTTCTGAACCAATTATGTCTACTGCAAGGACGTGTGAACACTATGGTTTAACCAATGATGTTCAGAGTTAGGTGCATGATATGCTTAGCACAGTATAAATGTAAGCCAAATAGCTGAATAAACGAGCAAGATTTTTAACTCATATTGAGTGCTGTCTTGACTCTGGCTGATTCCCCGGCCAACTGTAGGTATGACAAAGCAAATAAACAACAACTACAGCATTAATAATAAACAGAACCAGGAACCTCGAGGGCTTTCTTTCACAAAGCCTGGGGCAGTTCGATCCCGGTGGCCCTGCAGGACTCCAAGAGACCAGGCTGGAAGGGTGGAAAGCCCCGGGCTGGTGGATGAGCTCAGAAGTTCTGCGCTGGTAGCTGGAGCGGCAGGGATGTCCCGGCAGGGCAGGGCAGGGCTACAGAGTAGCAGAAAGCCTCAAAGCAGCCCCGAATAGGCCGCGATGGCGAGACGGCGGGCCCAGCAGGGCAGGAGGAGGCGAGCTCAGAATCCCTGGGCACACGAGCACATGAGCAGATGATGGCAATTTCCCAGGGCAAGATGCAGTGATGACCGTGAGCTCTTCCCGCAGAGAGCACCAGCCCGACCATCCTCTCTCCCAGAGCAAGAGCAGCTGCCCCCAGCTCTGTCCTTTACCTCCCCCAAAACTCCACTTATCTCCCCCCTCTGAGGGAAACTCTCAGAGACCCAAAAACAACAGGTGTAGCCCACTGCTGCCATCTCCTTTAGACACTTCTTTCTTTAAATCAAGCACACAGTTGCTAGACTTCTAGCAACTTATGGGAAAAAAATTCTGTAAGTGAAAAAGAAACAAATGTAATCCCCAACACTTGCACACATGGATCACCAGGACCGTGGATCCCCAAGGCTCTGCCCAATGGGGCTCACTGGGGATCATCCAATGGGCTCCTCCAACGGGGGATGGAGTTGGAGCAGTGCACAAAGCTCTTCCCGCACGCGGGGCACTTGTAGGGCTTCCCTTCCTGCTGCCTCCATTGCTCTTGGGTCACGGCACAGCTCTGGGACAAGCTCTTCCCACACTCAAAACACTGTTAGGGCCTCTCTCCACTGTGCATCTGCCGGTGGACAAACAGCTTGGAGTGCTGGATGAAGCTCTTCCCACATTCTGAGCACGTGTAGGGGCATTCCCCAGTGTGCACTGTCTGCTGCATGATCAGGCCAGAGCTGTCATGGAAGCTCTTCCCGCACTGCCCCCACACACAGGGTCATTCCCCAGTGTGGAGCATCTGGTGACTTTTGACGTGGGAGCTCTTCGTGAAGCCTTTCCCACATTCCTCACACTCATAGGGCCGTTCCCCAGTGTGGATCCTCTTGTGGCGGATCAGGTGGGAGCTGACAGTGAAGCTCTTCCCACATTCCCCACACTCATAGGGCCGTTCCCCAGTGTGGACTCTCTGGTGGATCATCAGGCCAGAGGTGTCTCTGAAGCGCTTCCCACATTTCCCACACTCGTAGCGCCGTTTTCCAGTGTGGATCTTCTGGTGGATGATCAGGCTAGCGCTGGTAGTGAAGCTCTTCCCACACTCCCCACACTCATAGGGCCGTTCCCCAGTGTGGATCCTCTTGTGGGAGATCAGGCTGGACCTGTCAGCAAAGCTCTTCCCACACTCCCCACACTCATAGGGCCGTTCCCCAGTGTGGACTCTCAGGTGGATCATCAGGTGAGAGGTGTCTCTGAAGTGCTTCCCACATTTCCCACACTCACAGCGCCGTTCCCCAGTGTGGATCTTCTGGTGCCGGACCAGGCTGGACTTTGCACAGAAACTCTTCCCACATTCCGAGCACTGGTGCAGCTTCTTGCCATTGTGAAGCTGTTCATGCACCACCAGCTCAGAGCTCTGGCCACATCTCTGGCTGCCTTCCTGGCACAAGGTGGGTCCTTCCTCCTTGGAGCATCCTGGCATGAGTTTGGAGCCCCTCCTCGGGCGGGATCTCTGCGGCTTTTCCTCCCCGTTGCATTCCTGTGCCATGGAGCCGCTCAAAACAGCCTCTTCCACGAGGTTCTGCTGAGGGGATTTGTCCTCCCTGGGCTCCTTGTCTGGGGGAGGAAGGACAAGGACAGGATGGGATTTGCCTCCGTGCCAGAGGGAAGGGGAAGGAGATCCCCCCAGTGCATCCCCGGCAGGACGGCGTCGGCAGCGGGGTTGTCCTGCAGCCGGGGCCAGGCTGGGCTGGGAGATGGAGCAGGAGAGAGGGGCAAAGGGGCACTGACTTCCTCCTCACCTGCCTGGGGATCCGCAGGAATCCTCCTCTTCCTCACAGCCTTCTCCTCCTCTACCCAGCCAAAGTCTGGCACTGGGAATTCCTGGCGTGGGAAAGACATTCTGTGAGTGCACTGACTTTGAAGTTCCTGCTGTCCAAGTCCATCTCCAGAAGTCACCGCATGTCTGGTGTCCATAAAATCCTCCAAAAATCGAGGAGTCCAAAAACACTGTCCCAGGGCTTCCCTGTTTCCAGTGTCCTTACTCTGGGGTTATGGGGGTCCCTCTTCTCAGAGCTGCTGGGGGCCCGTGGGTCCTGGGGATCCCCCCTCTCCCGGACCCTGCTTTGGCTCGCTCAGGGGGTTTTGGGGCTGCCAGGGCTCATCCTGCCCTGATTCTGACTCGGCTCCCAGCTGTCCCAGGGTCCCCTTCCTCAGCATTCCCCCACTCCAGCCACTCAGCGCTTCTTCCCCCACTCCCCGACAACACTTTCATGCTCGGGGGGCCCGGACCCCCCTCATCTCCAGCCTCCACCACCCCTCCAGGCTGCCGGAGCTGCCCCAGCTCTGCCATCGCCCCGCTCCCCAATCCGGGCCTCCCGCCCTTCATCCCCGCCTCTCCCGGGATCCCCAAAACCAACGTCCCGCCCCGCCGGCACCGCGCGATCGCTTCGTGGGACCCCAAAATCCACCCAGGGGCAACTACGGCTCAGCTTTGCACTCCTGCAAGATCTGAAAATATCCCCATCTCCTCCCCCAAAAAACCTCCCAGGCACATGCAAAGATATTTGCGGCGCGATTCTGGAATCTCTTAGCTCCCAACGCCATTCCTAAAGAAAAACCCCAAACCTCTCGGGGACCCCCGGACAGATTTGGGGTGAGCTCCCTCTCCCTGGTCACCGGCAATGCTGCGGGGGCCGGAGCTGCGGTGGGCTCTGCGCGCCCCTGGTCGAACTCCGTCGCTCTTTCCGTGTTCCGGCTCCTCCTCCTCCTTTCTCCCTCCTCTTCCTCCTCCTCCTCCTCCACCACCAGCACGACCCCCCTTCCCCCCATTTCCCCGGACCGCGGCCGCTGCAGCACCGGCGTTTGGGTGGGGAGACCCCGCCAGGGATGGGTAGGGGGCTTGGGGACAGTGTGCACCCTTATTATCATTTATTAAAACGCTTAACAGTTTAAGAGGAGTGTGCTTCGTTTCTCTCATTGAACCAGAAGTGTGTGGTAGAGAAATAGGAAAGCGGTGTCAAAGAGAAAAAGCAATGGGAAACACCTCTGGCTTGCAGCTGCCCCCGCAGCGCCCAGCGCTCCCCACTCCCACCCCCCTGTGCCACCCCTGGCAGCCAGGCACCCCCGGGAGCGGAGTTTGGGCTCGGGGGGCAGGGGGACGGCACGGCCGGGTCTGCCCTGGGAGGAGCCCCGATCCCCCCGCCCATCCCCGGGGGCTCCTGGGGGCTCCCCCCTACCCAACAGCGGCGCTGCGGCGGCCGCGGGGCAGAGCGGGCGGGAAAGGGGGGCCCGGGCTGGGGGCGGAGGAGGGGCGGGAGGAAGAGGAGGGAGAGACGAAGGGGAGGAGCAGCAACACGAGGAGCACCGAGAGGAGGGGCAGCAGGAGAGGGTCGGTGTTCCACGGCGAGCCCGCTGAGGCCGCAGCTCCGCTGGGCGCGACCGCATCGCATTGCCCGGCAGCCCGCAGGTGACGGGGAGGGGAAGCTCGCCCCAAATCTATCCCGGGATCCCCGGTACGGTTGGGGGGGTTTGGCTTTTTATTTTTGGGGGGGTGTGGGGTGTGGGAGGGGAAGGAAGGTGGGGTTTGGAACTCGCAGATTGCAGCGTGGAGTGTTTGTGGAGGGGTGGTGGAGGCTGGCGATGAGGGGGGTCTGGGCTCCCCGAGCGTGAAAGTGTTGTCGGGGAGTGGGGGAAGAAGAGCTGAGTGGCTGGAGTGGGGGAATGCTGAGGAAGGGGACCCTGGGACAGCTGGGAGCCGAGTCAGAATCAGGGCAGGATGAGCCCTGGCAGCCCCAAAACCCCCTGAGCGAGCCGAAGCAGGAGGCGGGAGAGAGGGGATCCCCAGGACCCACGGGCCCCCCAGCAGCTTTGAGAAGAGGGACCCCCATAACCCCAAAGGAAGGACACTGGAAACAGGGAAGCCCTGGGAGAGTGTTTTTGGACTCCTTGATTTGGAGAATTTTATGGACACCAGACACACCGTGACTTTTGGAGATGATTTGGACAGCAGGACCTTCAAAGCCAATGCACTCACAGAATGTCTTTCCCACACCAGGAATTCCCATTGCCAGACTTTGGCTGGATGGAGGAAGAGAAGGCTGTGAGGAGGAGGAAGTTGTCCCGGGAACCCCAGGCAGGTGAGGAGGAAGTCAGTTCCCCTTTTCCCCTCTCTCCTGCTCCATCTCCCAGCCCAGCCTGGCCCCGGCTGCAGGACAACCCCGCTGCCGACGCCGTCCTGCCAGGGATGCACTGGGGGGATCTCCTTGCCCTTCCCTCTGGCACGGAGGCAAATCCCATCCTGTCCTTGTCCTTCCTCCGCCAGACAAGGAGGCCAGGGAGGACAAATCCCCTCAGCAGAACCTCGTGGAAGAGGCTGTTTTGAGCGGCTCCATGGCACAGGAATGCAACGGGGAGGAAAAGGCGCGGAGATCCCGCCCGAGGAGGGGCTCCAAACCCATGCCAGGGTGCTCCGAGGAGGAAGGACCCACCCTGTGTCAGGAAGGCAGCCAGAGATGTGGCCAGAGCTCTGAGCTGGTGGTGCATGAACAGCTTCACAATGGCAAGAAGCTGCACCAGTGCTCGGAATGTGGGAAGAGTTTCTGTGCAAAGTCCAGCCTGGTCCGGCACCAGAAGATCCACACTGGAGAACGGCGCTACGAGTGTGGGAAATGTGGGAAGCGCTTCAGAGACACCTCTGACCTGCTCCGCCACCAGAGAGTCCACACTGGGGAGCGGCCCTATGAGTGTGGGGAGTGTGGGAAGAGCTTTGCTGACAGCTCCAACCTGATTGTCCACAAGAGGATCCACACTGGGAAACGGCACTAGAAATGTGGAGAATGTGGGAAAGGCTTCATGAAGAGCTCCCACCTCAAACACCACCAGATGCTGTGCACTGGAATCTGACCCTGTGTGTGTGGGGAGAGCGGGAACAGCTTCTGTGACAGCTCTGGCCTGATCATGCAGCAGACAGTGCACACTGGGGAATGCCTCTACACGTGCTCAGAATGTGGGAAGAGCTTCATCCAGCACTCCAAGCTGTTTGTCCACCGGCAGATGCACAGTGGAGAGAGGCCCTAACAGTGTCCTGAGTGTGGGAAGAGCTTCTCCCAGAGCTGTGCCGTGGCCCAAGAGCAATGGAGGCAGCAGGAAGGGAAGCCCTACAAGTGCCCTGAGTGCGGGAAGAGCTTTGAGCGCTGCTCCAACTCCGTCCCCCGTTGGAGGAGCCCATTGGATGATCCCCAGTGAGCCCCATTGGGCAGAGCCTTGGGGATCCACGGTCCTGGTGATCCATGGTGGGAAGACAGCTGGCTGGTGGTCTCCACATCTTCCTGGCCCCCTGTGGGCACCTGGATGCAAAAGGAGCTCAAGGGGACGTGGCCATGGATGGTGACATGGACATGGATGGAGACATGGGGGTGACATGGACACGGGTGGGGACATGGAGGGCCAAGACTGGGGGCATGGTGGGGATACGGGCATGGGTGGGGACATGGGCTGAACTTCCAGGGAATGTTGGGCACGGTGGGTTTGAGTGAACTCTGGGCTCTTGGGAGGGTTGTGGGGTGCTGTGTCATGAAACTGAAATTCCAGATCATCCCAGCGTGTGCCGTGGATCCCAGAGGGGAATTCCCAAGGCTCCCAGGGTGCCGGTTCTGCCCTGCTGCCCAGGGGAGCTGTGCCCAAGGGGCAGGTGACAAGGTCCTGAAGCTGTGTAGGCTGACAAAGCAGACAGCAAAGGTTGGTTTGCTGGACATTTTCCAGCCCATTGCCAGCTCCAAGCAGAGGGAAGAAGAAAAGGAAAGTGAGTCCCTGACAGAATCCCAGAACCATTGCAGTGGGAAGGGCCCCTGGCCGTGGGCTGCAGTGCCAGGAGGGAGAGATGCCTCTACCCCAGTGAGGTGCACATGAGACCATAGCACCAGCACCTATGGATTTATTTAAGATTTATTTTATTGAAGGTTCTAAACAATCTTGTAGTAGTTGGATTTCACTGTAATTTATTTACTTTAATTATAAAATTGTAATTGCTTGTAAATAGTTATGGTAAGTTTTTAACCGCTTTAACGTAGGATAAAATTTGTAAACGCTTTGAGCAGTGTAAAAGGGGAAGAGAGGCTTTCATAAGATGTAATTGGGCTTGGAAAAGATGAATTTTAATATATGATTATTATTGCAATGTATATGTCCAAGATAGCATAAATGGAGAGCAGAAGAGCATAAAAGGAGAAATAGCAAAACTCCTTAAAGTGGCATCAGAGGACCACCCTAGACCTGCGACGTGTTCAACTCTTGAAGTGTGCAAGGTTGCAGAAAATCTGAATTAAGATTGTGGTCAACAAGCTTAAACTAAATCTGCTAAATCACTTGAGGAAATAATACATCTGCAACGGTATAAAAGACTGCAGACTGAAGCAGTGGGTGTGTACTGGCTTTGCCAGGCCCCTGTGTCTTTTGCTTTCTGTTTTATCCCTTATTATCCTTCATTAAATCTCTTAAAAATTTTCAGTGGAGTGTGCTTCATTTTTAACACTGTACAAGGAATGTGAGGTAGAGAATTAAGAAAAGAAGTGTCAGAGAGGAAAAGAAACAGGAAATTCCTCTGACTCAGGCTCCGCAGCTGCCGGGCAGAGCCGCAGCACCCAGTGCTCCCCACTTCCACCTGTTAAAAATGACATTATTTTATAAAAATAACATTGGGTTCTGCATTTATGTATTAGCATGGTATTATTATCACACATTTTTAAATATGGTACAAATTATACCTCTTTTTTATTCCCTTGTTGATATAAAATAAAATATGATGTGATATGATATATAACATAATAGAATTTAATATCATATATAACATAATATAATGTAATGTAATATAACATATATCATCATATCATATATATCATATCACATCATATGGTATAAATGCCAATTACTTTGCTAATTGAAATATAATTTGATTTATTAAAAAAGTCAAATTACAGAATTTCGGTAAAACCAACAAGCGGAGTTACGGTGACGATAACCCGGGATCGTCAAAGGGTGAACGGAAAGCAGCCTCTGTCGCACTGCAGTCCCCCAGTGTTCACCAGTTGGCCCCGTCTGGGGTCCAGGGTTTATACACTTTATTTTGCCCCTGGCATAAGATAAGTTCTTTGTTTCCCTGGAATAGTTATTCGAATTTATCGGAGTCACTGGTCTGCTAATGGGGTCTCCTATGGGAGGGAGAAGTGTCAATTTGGGTCCTCCCGTGAGGGAATGGGAGCTGAAATTTTGAATGGACAGATGTTCTTCTCCAGTGATCAGCGAGATGGTGGAGCTCTGATGACTCTGCTGCCTTTGGGAGGAAGAACTGATTGCTTATTTTAATGTTCCTCCTTTCTGATGCAAATGACGGTGCCCCAGGTTCCCAACATTTCATTGTCTCCTCCTAAAAGGTGGTTTCTGGGTGTTGCCTGCCTTGGAATTTGTCAATTCCGTGGCTGGCTGGAACTAAGGTTACATTTCATGTGACATATTTACAGTTTGTATTTATGTTTTAACATACTATAATCCATAATATCCATTCCACCAGGCAGCAACTGACAGAACAAGGGGACACAGTCTCAAGCTACGTCAGGGAAGGTACAGGTTAGATATTAGGAAAAAAATTTTCACTGAAAGAATAATAAAGCACTGGAATTTTCTTCCCAGGGAGGTGGTGGTGTCACCATCTCTGGATGTGTTTAAAAAAAGACTGGACATGGCACTTAGTGCTATAGTCTAGTTGAGGAGTTAAGGCATAGGTTGGACTTGATGATCTTAGAGGTCTCTTCCAACCTCGTTATTCTGTGATTCTGTGATTCTGTGATTCTGTGATAAGAACATGAATTAACGCACCATATTGACCACAGGGAATATTATCCTGATTTTGTGACTTCAGAGAAAGTGGATTTGCAGGTATGGGAGTGATTTGCCAAAGCAACTTCAGGCAGGAGTGGGAGCTGAAATACTAAAATCCCCAAATTCTGCTGTCCTGGAGGCACCCTGGGCTCTGCCTGGGGGATCCCTGGATCCCTCCTGCACTGAACACACACCTGGATGTGCTTATTGCCTCTTATGGGTCATTGTCACACTAATTTTTCCAAGCTTTGCCTCTTCCTGCCCCCTGGCTTGGTGCAGGGAGGGGTCACAGGTGTGCAGACCCTGGTCAAACACCTTTCCCAGCTGCTGGCTCACCTGTCTCTGGTTTTCCCTGCAGATCTAGGAGGGCACAGCACAGATCCAGTGAGTGATCATTGCCCGTGAGCACCTGGGCAGGTACAAGGCCTGAGGGATGCCCCAGCTCCAGGCCTGCTATTCCAGGGAAAGGGATTGTGCTGCATTTCTCCATCAGAAGAACATGGGAAAACCCCTTTTCCATCCAACTCCTGTTCTTGTGCCTGACCCAGCACAGGCTCTGGGACCCCATCCATGCCCTGAGCTCATCCCACTGACTGATCATCCCAAACATC
The DNA here is from genome assembly GCF_021018805.1 of Prinia subflava. NCBI lineage: Eukaryota > Metazoa > Chordata > Aves > Passeriformes > Cisticolidae > Prinia > Prinia subflava. The sequence goes on from NC_086272.1 coordinate 3,172,175, forward strand.
CCTAAACCCCACAGGGATCTTAGCGCTCCTTCCAAATCTCCCTTTGGCTTTCAGCAGCAAAGGAGACAAAATCCTTCCCCAGCAAACCTGGATGAGCAAACCTGATGGTCGGATTTGGGCTGTTTCCATGTTTTTAATGGCACTGATCCACTCGCTTTGATTATTCCTGGGGCTTGGGTGATGGCAACTGGATCAGCCTCAGGGAACTTAAAAAAACCCTGACTTTTCCTCCTGTGGAAGGGCCCAGCTGGCTGTGGCACTTAGGCTCCAGCGCCCCAGTTCCCAAGATCCACAGGAAACACTGTAGGTTTGGAGCCTTTCAACAGCCAGATCTCAAGAAAGACTAAAGTGAATCCTTATTTCTCATGCCTCGACCCAGAATTCCTTGTTACGGGTCCGTGGTAATGACGGTGTGTGAGGGAGGCTACGTATGTGCTGGCAGGAAAGGAGAGGGATGGGGCAGTGGGAACGGGAATGAACTGATCCTGTGGAAAAGCGTGCAGGAAATGGGCTGGGTTTGGGCATGGCAGTGTGTGCTGAGCTGGGCCTTGCCCTGCAAATGCCCTGCAAGGAGACACGGCCTCATTCCTGTGCACACACCGGGCAGCATCAGCTTCTCCCACCTGGCCTGGCATTCCCAGCTCCTCAGGCTGCCCCTGAGGGCGCTCAGTGCTGGAGGCACCGCCAGGCACGGAGCTGACCCACATCCAGGCATGTTGGCCACCGGCGCTGGGGCTCCAGGGAGAAAACCAGCACAGAGCTGGGGCAATCTTCAACAAACGCTGGGAACATCTGGAACGCTGACAAACAGTGTTTAGAGCTGTGAATTCCCTGAACATTCCCAGCCAGTGCTCACTCCTGCCTTCAGCCATCTCCTTGTGCAAGTGGTGTCTGAGCCATGAAAATACAGCCTGGGCTCTGAGCAGTGCTGGGGCAAAGGTGTGTCTTGGCCACATCCCGGAGCTGGGACGCCTTCAAAGGGGACAAACTGGGTTTAGGAGGCTCATGACCTTAACAGGATCATTTGACGAATGGGATTGTGATAAACGCCAATCACTCGTTTTTTGAAATTTATGAATATTTAATAAAGAATAAAAATTGGTTACAAAAATATTAATACAATAATAAAAGTTTAAAAAAAGTTTCCAGAGACAGGACAAATAATGAGACAACAAGAGCAAAGAAGGTAGCCCGGGCTTTTGTCCCCCCTCCCTCCCAGACAAAGGCTAGGAAGGAGAAGGGCCCAGAACAAAGAGAAGTCTTCTTTTTTAAGCCTTCAGTTTATGACTATTCATATCTTACGTAAAACAAGTAATTTTCAGCTGTTTCTTGTCACAAAAGCTTTCTGTTAATTAAAAGAACACATGAGAGCATACGTCCTTGAGAAAGTTAGGTTCTGTGGATAAGAGGCTATAAATTCTTCTTCACTGGAAGGTTTAGAGGCCTCTGTAATGTTTAGGGGCCTCTGTGAATGTTATCTCTCTGCTGAGGAATTTTTCTTCTTGAGCAAAAAAATATAACACACATACACAGCTTCTATTGTACTATAACTTATTGTTAATTACAAAACTACATTCACTACATTATTCTAATGTTAATATAGTATAACTTTTCTATCTATCAGATTACATATAGTAAATATCTGCGTAGAGCCACATATACAATATGCCTTTTTCACAGGATGTTCCCCAAACAACCCCCAGAGACCCTTGGGAGATCCCTTCCTCTGATGTAAATGAGTTCTCAGAAGTCATTAAATATGTACATGAAGTTGTAGGAACGTTCAGCAAATCCATGTGAGTTTGGGAAAAGGGATGGATTTGTATTAGTGACACAGAGAGGAGCTGGTGTGTGAAATAGCTGGGGCTGTGTGATCCCAGCGCCAAAACAAAGCAAGGCCTGCCTTTAATATCGGAATGAGAGGGTTGGAAAGCTTTTCCCGATGGTTTGGGGACAGCAGGGAGACCAGGGCGAGGTGAGGGAGGCAGGTGGAAAAGCCTTGGTGCTGCCCCAAGGGGATCCCCCGTGCCTGGAGAGCTGCAGGGCTGAGAAAAAGCTGAGAAGGAAACATTTCCCGGAGCGCTCGGGCACGGCCCCAGCGGGCACGGCCCCCGCAGGTGCCGATGGCGGGGCTGTGGAAGGGGCCACCCTGCAGGGATGGAGGGCGAGGGAGGAGCGATGGGACGGGCTGGGGAGGAGGGAGGCGGAGGCGGAGGCGGGCGGATCCCGGCGGCAGCTCCTCCTGCGGGAGGATGGCCCTGGGAGCGGAACCGGCGGCGGGAGCGGCCGCGTGGTGCGGGACGGGCCCGGGGAGAGGTGGGGATCCCGGGGACAGGAGAGGATCCCGGGGACGGGAGGGGATCCCGGGGACGGGAGGGGATCCCGGGGACGGGACGGGATCCCGGGGACGGGAGGGGATCCCGGGGACGGGACGGGATCCCGGGGACGGGAGGGGATCCCGGGGACGGGAGGGGATCCCGGGGCCAGGTGGGGATCCCGGGGACGGGAGGGGATCCCGGGGACAGGTGGGGATCCCGGGGACGGGAGGGGATCCCGGGGACAGGTGGGGATCCCGGGGACGGGAGGGGATCCCGGGGACGGGAGAGGATCCCGGGGTAAGGACCGGATCCCGGGAGGGTCGCGGGGCGTCTCGTTGCCGGCAGGGGCCCCGGGCGGGGAGCGGCGGGAGCCGCGGGCACGGAGCCCCGCGGGCACGGAGCCCCGCGGGCACGGAGCCCCCGGGCACGGAGCCCCCGGGCACGGAGCCCCCGGGCAGAGCCCCCGAGGGTGGCGGTGCCGGGGCTGTGGCAGGGGCCGCTCCAAGGGCGCGGTGCCGCAGGCGCTGCCCCGAGCGCGGCCAGGCCGGAACGGCGCGGCCCAGGGCGGAGCGGCCGGGCCGGGCCGGGCGGCCCAGGGAGGCCGCTCAGGCCGATGGCGGTGCCGCCGAGCCGGGGCCGCGGGAAGGGCCGTGCCGGGGCGGCCCCGGGGGGGTTTTGTCCCGCTGGCTCCAGCGCCGTGCCAAGGGCTGCGCCCCGGGGCCCAGCTGCAGCCGGAGGGAGCGAACCGCGCTGGGAACAGCGGCTCGGGGCTGGGAGCGCCGCGCCGGACGGGGACGGGCACGAGGAGGAGGAGGAGGCGCTTGCCGGGCCCGGGATGAGCGCTGGCATGTATTATCTGAGCCCAGCTGATGTCTCTCACCGCTTTAGCTCTAGAATTACTCTGAGGCCCGGCAAGCCGCCGATCCCTGCGGCAGTGGAGCTTTTCCCACGGCTGGGATCGAGTCCCCATGGCCGAGTTTGAGGCGGCTGGAGGAGAGGGGTCCCCGGTTGGGCTGTGCCCCATTGCCAGGCGGGGCAGGTGCAGCTGTGGCTGAGGCGTGGGGTTTGTGGCCACGAGGGGCTCTCAGGTGGCCCCAGTTGCCTGCTTTGGGAGTTGGTGGCCAGGTGCATGTGGGAATGTTGGCTCGGGGCTGTCCCTGAGCCCCGTGTGCTGCAGAGCTGGGCAGGTTCCCCGTGTGCAGCGGGGCTGCTGCAGCTGCAGGTGGCAGTGAGTGTGCAGGAGGGAACTGCACCTCTGCTCAGCCTGGCCCTGAGCCTGCAATGTTTTGTGCTTCTCGCAGGTCTGCGCCTCAACCCAGGACATTCCAGCAGCCCAGAGCTGGGATCCAGACACAGCGCCTGATCCTGCCTGGGGCTGCCCTTGGATCCAGCTGCTGCCAGGCTCCTCTCAGGCATTTGGAAAACCGGGGCATCCCTCCTGCACCCCATGACCCAACAGAAGTGGCTTCCCCATAAACCTTGTGTGCAGCTTCCTGTGGAGCTGGGAATGCACAGCACAGGGTGTCACCCACTGCTGGGGAGCTGGGAATGCACAGTTCAGGGTGTCACCCACTGCTGGGGAGCTGGGAATGCACAGCACAGGGTGTCACCCACTGCTGGGGAGCTGGGAATGCACAGCACAGGGTGTCACCCACTGCTGGGGAGCTGGGAATGCACAGCACAGCTGTCACCCACTGCTGGGGAGCTGGGAATGCACAGCACGGGGTGTCACCCACTGCTGGGGAGCTGGGAATGCACAGCACGGGGTGTCACCCACTGCTGGGGAGCTGGGAATGCACAGCTTAGGGTGTCACCCACTGCTGGGGAGCTGCCAGATGAGTCCCCAGGGCAGAACTGGGCATTGCTCTTGCTCCTGTCACAAGTTGTGCCATGGCTCAAATCCCTCTGATCCTGGCAGTTCTTGGATCCACCCTGCACCCCTGGGAAGCTTTCCCTTGCAGTCAGCCCCACTTAATTTAAGGAGTTTGTGCTTCATGTGCGCTCCACCTGCACCTTGTGGTGCTTTGGGATCCACCTCCACCCTCAGGGGCTCTGGGGTGCCCTGTCTTGTGCTGGGGACAGCAGGAAAGCAGAGGGGGCTTGGGGAAGGAGCCCCCAGTGAGAAATGGGGAGCAGGAGCTTGTGTGGCTGTGCCAGAAAGCTGGGAGGGCTCTTGGCAAAGGGCTGATGGTGCAGGAGAGCAGCAGGGGGGAAAACAGCTTGGCCATTCCATGGGGAAGCTGGGCCCTGGCACCAGAGCATCAGGTGCAGGGGCTGAGGGAAGCAGGTGGAGCTGCTCTTTCCTGGATCCTGCTCCGTGGGATCTGCCAATGGCCATGCCATGGGATCAGTGCTGTGCAAGAGCCACTGGGAAGGGGGGTCAGGGCCAGCACTGCCCTTTGGGCTCCCCTTGTCCCCCTCTTGGGCCAGGATTGGGATTTGGAAGGGATGAGGAGCCCCAGCTGTGCTGCCTGCCTGCTGCAGCTGGGAATTGCAGTGCAGCTGCTCCAGTGCCCTTGGGCACCCTTGGCATCTCCTCCTCCTGCCCCAGGAGCCGCGTGGCTCCTTCTCCTGCAGCCCCAGCTCCTGCCACGCCTCCTCCCTGTCCCTTGCCATTGGGGACATTGGCTCCTCTTTGCTTTCAGTCCTTGGCCCTGCAGTTTCAGCTCTGCCTTTCCCCGGGATGGGCTGGCAAACCCAAAATATGCCCTGGCCTGTCCTGGACACTCTGATGCCTTCCCAGGGTTTGAGATGCTCCAGCTCAGATCTTGGCCCCCCCACCGGGGGTTTGGGCCTCTCAGACTGGACTTTGAGATCCTCAGACCAGGGTTGGCACCCTTGAACTCTTGTTGCACATGAGGGTTCATTCCCTGGATGCCACTTTCCACCCCAACCTGAGGCATTTCCTATTTTTCATTGCAGTTTCTCAGGGAGGAGCTGGGGGTGTCTGCAAAAGGCCGATCCCAGTGCTGAGCAGCAGGACTGATGCTGGTTTGGAGTCGGGGGTCAGTGGGTCAGTGGCCATGAGCCCCCGTTTAGTTGGTTCTGAAGTGGCTGGTTTTGCACTGGCTGGTGGATTTTGGGGGTGACACCCCAATCAAACTGGGGGAATGTGTAGAGGAGGGGTTTATTTGGGGGTACAGAGAGAAAAGGGGTGCAGAGGGACCCCAGGGTGGGTTTTGGGCTCTCCCTTAGGTGGGGAGGGGGTTGGAAGGAGCCCAGGTGGAGCTTTGGGGTCTTTGGGGTGTTTTGTCCTCTTAGGCATTGGCACCACCTGGTAACCGTTGTCTCTGCAAAATTGGGAGTCCCCTAAACCAGAAACCTCCCAAAATCTGCCCAATGGGGACTCCTCACCACCAAAGGACCTACAAAAAGGCCTGAGCACCAGGAACAGCTCCAAATTTCAGTTCTCCAACCCACTGACCATCAAAATCGGGTTCTTTCCACCTTGCACCCTCTAATCCAGGGTGCAAATCCTCCATAAATGCCCCAAATCAGAATCCTTTCAACCCAAACTCCTCAAAGCTTCAGTTCCCCCACCCAATCGCTCCAATCCAGGCATTTCCTACACACCGTTGCCCAAAATTGCTGTCCCCCCACCAAAAATACCCCCAAAATTGGGGTTTTCCAACACTTTGACCCCCCAAAGATTGGGTTCTCCGCCTTACCTTTGAGGCTGCTCCACATTTACAGCAGATTCCCTCCAGTTTAGTGGTGCAGTCTCACACCTGAGAGCCCCATTTTTGCCACACTCTTGATTTTTGGGTCATACCTGGGGGGCTGGGCAGATCCTGGATCTATGTGGTGACCCCCCACATTCTGGAGCTTTTCCCTCCATTCTCCAGGTCTATCTCCCGTTTTCACAATTCAGCCTTCATTTTTGGGGTCCAGCCCACAGTTGGGGCCCCACCATTGTTGGCCCCCCTCGGATTTTGGGGCTCACCTGGGGGGCCAGGTTGTCCAGCAGGACGATGTCAGCCCCTGCCCCTGCAGCTGCCAGAGCCTCATTTGCACTCGAGCACTGCAACCCCAACCAGCGGGTGAAGCCCCCGGCCTGGCGCAGCCCCAAAATCATCTGGGGAAGAGAGGGGGGTCAGCGGGAACCCCAGAGCGATGTCCAATCCCTCAGACCCAAGATGGGGTGGGGAAAATGGGGAGGTTCCCCCAGTCATTGACTTAAAATTAGGGTTTCACATCACACCCAGCACTGATCCCCACAAATTGGGGTCCTCTCCCCAGATTCCCCCAATTCAAGGGTGTCCACTGACCCCAATGTTGGGGTTCCCCCTCCTATGATCCCCAACAATTCAGGAGTTATCCCCCAAACTGGGACCTCACTGTCTCTCCAGTCCAGGGGTCCTCCCACATCACTCCACACCTAGAATGCCCCAATCCAGGAGTCTGTCCCAAAATTTGTACTCCCCTCAAATATTGGTGTTTCTCCACCACCCTTGAAATTTGGGGTACCCCAAACCATCTCTCCCCTCACAATGGAGCCCCCTTGCACCAATACCCCCCCCATTTCCTCCAAACCTCATGTTCCCCCATGCAACACCCCCAAAATTGGGGTTGTCACACCCACGACCCTGAACCCACCAGTTCAAGAGTCCCTGCACCCATCTCCTGCCAAACTGGGGTTCCTGCCAACCCCATCTTGGGGATCCTCACCTACACCCCACAATCCAGGGGTTTGGGTCCTTCCCATCAGGCAGATGTTCACCCAGGGTAGCATCCAGGCCAGCAGCTGGTTCTCTGGCAGGCTGTGGGGGACATGGGGACATTGGGGGATCACCATGGGGGGAGAGATTGGGAGGTCATCATGGGGAGGGACATGGGGGGGACATGGTGGGAACAGAGGACGGATGGAGCCCATCAGGCAGATGTTTACCCAGGGCAGCATCTGGTTCTCCAACAGGCTGGGAGGGACATTGAGCCATGAAGGGGTCACCGTGGGGGGGACAGGGGGATGAGGGACACCACGAAGACACGGGGGGACCTGGTGGGAGACATTTGGGCCAGGGATTGTTCTTCAAGAGCCTGAGGGGTCCATCAGGAACATCTGGGGGTCACCATGGGGGTGGGGCACACGGTGGGACATGGACAGGGGATGGAAGGTGGGGGAGGGGATGGGTTGCCATGGAGGAGGACATGGGGGGATGCATAAAAGGGACACGGGGACATCATGGAGGGCATGGTGGTGATGATGATGATGGTGGTGGTTGGGTGATGATGATGATGGCATTGGGTGGTGATGGTGGTGATGATGATGATGGTGTTCAGTGATGAATTGGTGATGCTGTTGCTGAAGATGGTGATGGTGTCGATGGTGTTGGGTGATGGTAATGGAGGTGATGGAGTTCACTGTGGTGTTGCTGATGAAGACCAAGGTGTGGATGAGAGTGACGATGATGGGGACAGTGATGGTGGTGATGATTGTTGGAAGCCTGGAAACTGAGAATTTTAGGCTTTCTGTGCTAACAGGCCCTGACCCTCAGGCAAGCACTACATTTGACCTGAGGCCATGGAAAAGGCTTCCAAAATTGAGTGATAGCACTGGGATTATGGGTGTGCAGTTTGAATAGAAGTGTGTGATGTCACAGGGTGGAAAACTTGGATTTTAAGGTTTAAGAATATAGTAATATATAGAGAGCAAGATGGAGGATTTAGGGCATAGGCTAAGTTCTTTCAGCTTCTTCTTCATGGGTTTGGTGGTATACTGTAATTGGGTAAGAAAATCTGCATTGTGGACTACGGGTGTTTGGTTATTGGGTGAAAAGTAAAAATAGTCTAGGTGTCATTTCATAATTGGAGTATTTGTGCTTAAAAGACCTTGGAAAGAGTTAGAGACAGAGCCACTTTTCACTTGTTAGCTAGAACTCACAACTTGTGAGACTGTACTAAAGATAAGAATTAATAAACATCTGAGTCCAAACATGAACTGCGTCCCTCGAGCAATTAATCCCGGCTCTAACAATTGAAGAAAAGGAGATATCAAACCCATAGATGATGATGATGATGATGCTATCAGTGTCACAGTGACGGTATTGGTTGTGTTGGAGTTGACTGGTGATGATGCTGGTAGTGATGAAGATGAAGCTGTGGGTGATAAGGATGAAGGTGCGGGTGGTGTGGTGGTAACGGTGTCCATGGTGGTGTGTAATGGTGATGGTGTTTGTTGGTGTTGATTGGGGTTGGTGGTGAAGATGATGGTGTGGGTGATGAAGATGGTGATGACAAAGATGATGGTGATGATGGTATTGAGGATGAAAGTGAAGGTGTGGGTGATGAAGACAGAGGTGTCACTGATGAAGATGATGGTGTGGGTGATGAAGATGCTAAGGGTGATGGTGGTGTTGCTGGTGCCATGGTGACGGTGTCAGCGGTGTTGGATGATGAGGATATTGGTGATGGAGTTCAGCACAGTGTGGACGATGGCAGGAGTGAGGAAGATGAGGTACGTGGTGATAAAGATGATGATGATGATGATGATGGTGACGATAGTGTCAGTAGTGTCATGGTGATGATGTCAATGGTGTGGGTGATGAAGATGAAGGTGATGAAGAAGATGAGAGTGATGATGGTGCTGTTGGTGGTGGTGATGATGATGGAGGTTGGTGGTATTGGGTGATGATGATGGAGGTGTGGGTGATGACGATGATGATGGTGGGGTGGGGTTGATGGTGTGGGTGGTTGTGGTGATGAAGATGATGATGACGATGAAGGCCACCCCCACTACTTGTTCAGGGCCTTTCACATCTCCATGGGCACCAGCACTGACAGCACCGTCGGCACTGGGGCCCCAAAGATGTCACAGTGCAGAGCCTCAAAGAGCTCGTTGTGCTCTGGGACCTGCATGGAGAGGGGCTGGGGGGTCACCAGGGCATCACCGGGCTGGAACACTTAGGGGACACCTTGGGGACACCCAGGGAGGACTCCTGGGGGCTGGGGAGGCTCCACTGGGGTTGGGATTGAGGAGCAGCAGTTGCCCGTCCCAAACACTGTCACCACAGGAGGACTTTGCCATGAGATTGGCACAGAATGGAGCACCCGAAGATAAGATCAAGGTGGGACAATTGTCCGGGGCTTATCCCAGACCCTGGGGGAGGTAAACAAAGCTGGGGGAGCAGAATGGATCCCTGGTGCTGGATAGGGAAATCCAACCCAGCCCCCGAGCTGGAATCAGCTCCGACTGGGTCAAAGGCCACTGCAGAGGGGCAGATGGCGACCACCAACTCACGGCCACCGACCCCAGAAAGCTCCGGCTGAAGAGAAGAGACAGCCTGAGCTGGGACTGATCAGCACCCAAGGGCAGGGAATTGTTGAAGCAGTGGCATGAGAGAGCTGGGTAGCCCATGAGCACTAATTCCTTGGTTTGCTCATAGGGATAAACAGGGAAAAGCTCAGAATGACCTCAGGACCCCCCACCACTGAGAAGCTCCAGGGGAAGAAGGAACACCAGGACACTGCTGGATCCATGGGTGGTGCTGCCCTTCTGACTGATCCCTGGGCAGGGAAGCGCTGTGGCTCCCAGCGGCAGCAGAGGAGCCAGGGCTCCAGGCTCCTGGCCGTGCTCCACTGCTGCCGCCAGCCCAAGCTCTGCTCCCTGGGCATGGGGCTCCCCGAGCCCTGGGCACAACCTGCTGCCCTCTGTGCCCCAAAGCCTGCGCGCTCCAGAGGCTGCTCTGGGTGCCCCTGGGCCCTGCCAGCTGTGGGGGGACATTCCAGGCTGTCCCAACCTGCCCTGCCCAGGGCACCAGGCAGGGGGGAAGGGACAGAGAGCCCTGGCAGCCCCCAGAGTCGCTCTGCTCATGGTGGGGGAGGAAGCGGAGCCTGGCAGGGCTGAGAGAGGGACAAGGAACACACAGGGACAGGGAACGTGGAACACACACAGGGACATGAGAACAAGGCCACACGGAGAGCCAGAGCTGCTTTGCTGAAGCCATTTATTGATTCTTGCAGGGACATTCCCAGGGCTCCCAGGGGATCAGGGCCCTCTCCAGGGATGATCATCTCTTCATGCTGCTGCAGGGGGACAGGACACGAGTGTCACCACCAATTCCAGACCTGAAAGGATGAACCCAAATTGGGACCCTGCTGTCCACTGGGACATGAGAGGGCCCTTGTCCCCAGCCCTCTCTGCAGGGCCCTGCAGCAGGAGAAGGGATTTGGAGCCCTGCATACACCTGGAACTGCACTTGGCTCTTGAGCTCCATGTGGCTCCCAGAGCCCCTCAGCCTGGAATATCCCAAAAGCTCCCACAGCCCTCCCTGCTCCCACAGGGACACTGGGTGTCCCCAGAGCCCCCCGGTGCAAGGAAAGCCTTGGGGACAGCTCTGTCCACCTCAGCCCAGCACATGCATCAGGGACAGTCCCCTGCATGTCCCTCTGCCATCGCCAAGGTCTGCACAGCCCAGAGGGCTCAGGGATGTGCCCTGGCCCCCGAGGATCTTTGGTGGGGCTGGAGAGCCCTGAGGATTTCTCACCAGGGCATCCAGAGGGGCAGCCGGGCATCACTCCCGCAGAAGCTTCACCTTTTCAGCCACAGGGTGCTGAGGGGGAAAGCAAGGGTTAGAGCCACACTGGAGGATACTGGGGCACGTTGGGACATAGTGGGGCATGCTGGGGTGCACTGGGATGTACTGGGGTGCACTGGAGGGTCATGACCAGGAGAGGGGAAGCTCTGGGCCCAGCAGAACTCCAGGTACCCATCTCAAAGCTCTTAACTTATGGGAAGCCAATCGGTTTTTTCAGAGACATGGGCAGATGTCCCTGGTCGCTGGGGTGTCCCCAGTCCCAGCAAGGCACAGGGGGACCCAAATGGCTCCAGTTCCCACACTGGTGCCCCAATTCCAGGACTTACCTCAATGCATCCACCCCAACCTGCTACTACACCTCCCTGTGGAAGCAGAGCAAAGGATTAGTCTGGAATGGCCCTTGTGGGGCTCAGGGGATCACAGGCGTCCCCAAGCCCCGTGGCTGGCCCCGGTCTGAGGGGGAAAATCCCTTCTGCTGCCCCCAGTCCCACTCCAGACAGTTTCCCCTGATCCCTGTTCCTGCAGGGACCATGGTGGGGATGGAGACAAGGAGAGCGAGGGGAATTTGGGGCCTCCAAGGAGGAGGGGAAGGAGTGGGATGTGGGGAACCCAAAGACAGTGAAGTGGGGGGAGCTGGGGGTCCCAAGGGATGGGGCTGGGGGTGTTGAAGGGATGGGAATTGGGGAATGTGGGTGGGGAGGCAGGAATTCCAGTGGGGGGGCCATGGAGGCTGAAGTGGGGGGTGGGTGGGGGCAGGGGAAATCCTGGGCAGAGGAGCAAAATTGCTGGGTTTGGGAGGGGCTTTGGGAGTGGCAGTCAAGGAGGGGGATTGGGGGACACCACTGCCATGGGCAATGAGAAAGGGAAAGGACTGGAGGGCAAGAGGAGAGGGAATGGAGTGGCCATGATGCTCTTTGGGGGTGACTGGGGTGCACTGGGCTGGGTGGGAATGCAATGGGGAGCCTGGGGAAGGGGCAGCCTTGGGAAGCTCTGGGGTGCACTGGCATGCACTGGGGTGCACTGGGATGGCCACGAGAGGGTGATGGCCACGAGAGGGGAGGGTCTGGGCACAGCAGAAGAACTCGGGGTACCCACCTTATCATTCCCAATGCCACCAGCTTCCTGTGGAGAGAGCATGAGGTGTCAGTGGTCACTGGGGTGTCCCAAGTCCTGGGAAAGGTTGGGGGTGACCAAAGTGCCCCCCAGTTCCCACACTGGTGCCCCCAGCTCCAGGACTTACCCCAGCACACACAGTTTCACCACTGCCATCCATGTGGGCCTGGGGAAGGAGAGCAAAAGGTTGGTGAGGATTGGCCCTGGTGGGGCTGGGGGCACACAGGTGTCCTCAGCCCCCCGGCCCATGGCTGTCCCCTGCTCTGGGCAGGGCTGCCAGACAGAGCCCGGCAGAGCCCCTGCCTTGGGAAGAGCCCCCAGCGCCGAGCCCAGCCCGTGGCCCTGCAGCCGCACCTGGCTCTGTGCTGGGAGGCACAGCAGCATGGAGAAGAGCAGGGCCACGCCGAGCACAGCCACCTTCATCTTCCTCTGGCACTGGGCAGCGCTGCCTGAGGCTGCAGCAGGGCACCGGCACCTTTATCCCTGCCGGGACTCCTCCCTTTGCCCTCCCCGACAGCCCCCAGGCCAAACCCCGTCTTGGCACAGCCCCCAGCCCTGGCCACAAGCCCAGCCCTGCCCAGAGTCCATCCCAGCTGCGGCACGGATCCAGTCCCCCTGCCCGCATCCCTGCAGCTTCCCGCACGGGGCAGCTGCCCCTGCAAGGGCCCAGGAAACCCGGGGGGGCCAAGGGGGGCCAAGGGGATCCAAAGGCAGCTGGGGACCCGGTGGGGACAAGCCCCGCTCCAACACCATCCATCCTCCAGCAGCCCCCAGTGCCACATCCCCCATCTCCCGCCGGCCCTGCCCTGCCAGAGCGTTCCTTGCAGGACAGCCCGGAGCTGAGCCCGGCCCCAACCCTGGTGTGTCACAGCAGAATTGTCCCTGTTGCCACTGCAGCCTCTGGCCTGAACGGGGAGCTGCCCTGAGCCCTCTTCTCGGGGCCCCAGGAGCCCAGGATCAGGGAGAACGGGGAGCTGGGAGCACAGCAGGGTCCTGGGCCATGGCAACAGCTGGGAGACTGGGATCTGCAGGCTCTGCAGGCACTGGGGAGCGCTGGGCAATGCTGGCACTGGCACACAGCTCCCGCAGCGCCCCTGGCCCCAGGGATGGCCCTGCCCTGCCCTGCTGCCAGCGCTGGCCCTGAGCAGGGCTCACCTCCCCAGCCGAGGCTCCCGCGCTCCTGTCCCAGCTCAGAGCCCCTGGCCCGGGGAGCCCCGAGGGCACAGATCAATGACAGCCCCTGCCCAGGGCTCCCACCAGCTGCCAGCGCCTCCATTCTCCACTGACAGGCCCTGACATTTCCAGCAGATCTTCCCTCCTCACGGCACACTGACCACACAGAAGGCACCTCTTGTGGCACAGGTGGCAAAACCCTGCAGACACCTGACTTGACTGTTTGCCTTGGATTTTCCCCAGGAGCCAGCAGGAAGATTTTCCTTTGGCCTCTTGGTGCTTTGTGCCTCTTTTGTTGGAGGATTGAGGAGCGCTGACCCAGGAGGGGCCCAGGGACATTTCCAGCCCCTGCACACCTGAGGGGCCATTGTGGGTGAGCCCAGCTGGGGCTCCATGGGCTCTGCACAGACGTGCTCCTGTTTGCACATCAGCAGCTCAGTGGAACATGGAAATGTTCCCCCTTTGGTGCCTGATGCAGGGAGGGGTTAGAGAATTGACCAGGGGGATCTGAGGTGCAGCTGATCTGTCCTGGGCTGTGTCCCTTCCTCTCCCTGAGCAGGACTCTGAGCAACTTGGGACATTTCTGATTTTCCTCTTATCCTTTCTGTGGGATGTTTTCCACACTCGGGTTCCAAATCAATTTCTGGCCCAGCCATTCTCCACAGGCTGTGACTCCACGGAGGTGTTGTGGGCGATCACAGGGGGAAAAGAGGAGCCTGTTGTGCCCACATTTCCATCTCCCTTCCAAATTTCCCAGAGCCCTCCCGTTACCAGACTCCCTCAGTGGCAGCGGTGTGGGGGAGAGGGGGGCAGACAGGGCAGGAGCAGGGGCTCTCAGGGCTGCTGGAGTGCTTTGGCTGGGATAAGTGGCTGCTCAGCAGTTGCTGGCCGGAGCAGAGCCGTGCTGGGTGTCCCCATCAGTTCCTGTGGCTGTGCCGTGCTCCTGTTCCTGCTGCAATTGGGACAGGTGGGGTTGGGCTGCAGTCGCTGGGCTCCCTGGGGGCTTTCTGGGAAGGGCTGCAAAATCCTGCCCTTGATCTTGGGCAGGCATTGGCGCTCTGTGCTGGGCCCTCCCTCTGCTCTGGGCATGGAGACAATTGCCCATTTCCCTTCTTGCCTTTTGTCCTCCCAGGTGTTTTCAGCAGAGGACACACAGAATGGCCCCTGCCCCACCTGGGCCTCCATCGTGGCTCTGCTGTCCTTTATTCCAACAATTCTTCAGTGTCTGGAACATCCTGGTGAAACTACAATCCTCCTGCTGCTCTTTCTCAGGAAGAGTTTCCCTGCTTTTCCTGAGGCTCACCAGCTCTTTAGGAAGATCCCCAGGGATTTGCCCCACCCCAAAGCAGTGTAGCCATGGCTGACACGGATTGGAAACACAGGCAGGTCCCTCTGAAGGTTGTCCCCTCCAACAGGCTGGGCCTTCAACCCAAGCAAGTTCAGGAGGGAGGGAGAGCCATGAGGTTTGAACCCAGGGAGCCCCAGCACCAACTCTGTGTGACACAGCTGGGCCCTTCCAGCCCCTGCTCCACATCCAGGGAGGGGAACAGGGCAGGTTTGCATCTCCAGACACACAAACACCAAGCCATGGCCTTGGCTGCACTGGCTGCCCTGCAGCCAGGAAGGATGCATGGAAACAGAGGCTGACTTGGGAGAGATGCAAAAAGAATCCAGCCACTCTCTGGGAGAGCAAATCATCAGCTGCTTCTTCCAGTGCCAGACACCAGGGCCAAGAGCAAGGAATCTGAGGATACAGAGCCCAGCTGGGGAGTCCTTGCAGGAGATGTGGGCACTGACAGTGGCATTGGGGCAGCAGTCCTTCTGCAGTCCTTCTTCCCCATCCCCATCCAATTCCAAACCCCTCCAGCAGCCCATGGGACAGACAAGGAGTGCTCTGGTTTCATGTTCTGCGTACAATGGTTTGTGGTGAAGGATTTTCATGAGACCCAAGCTGGGGATCGCAGGCTGGTGGTGAAAACTTGCTTTGGGTTCTGAGGGCACTGGGAGGTTTGGCTGAACCCCAGTGAATCCCAGGGGTCCCTGGTTTTGTTTGCAGGATGATCCTGTCCCAGCTCAGAGCCCATGGCAGGGGGAGCCCCGAGGGCACAGATCAATGACAGCCCCTGCCTAGGGCTCCCACCAGCTGCCAGCGCCTCCATTCTCCACTGACAGGCCCTGACATTTCCAGCAGATCTTCCCTCCTCACGGCACACTGACCACACAGAAGGCACCTCTTGTGGCACAGGTGGCAAAACCCTGCAGACACCTGACTTGACTGTTTGCCTTGGATTTTCCCCAGGAGCCAGCAGGAAGATTTTCCTTTGGCCTCTTGGTGCTTTGTGCCTCCTTTGTTGGAGGATTGAGGAGCGCTGACCCAGGAGGGGCCCAGGGACATTTCCAGCCCCTGCACACCTGAGGGGCCATTGCGGGTGAGCCCAGCTGGGGCTTCATGGGCTCTGCACAGACGTGCTCCTGTTTGCACATCAGCAGCTCAGTGGAACATGGAAATGTTCCCCCTTTGGTGCCTGATGCAGGGAGGGGTTAGAGAATTGACCGGGGGGATCTGAGGTGCAGCTGATCTGTCCTGGGCTGTGTCCCTTCCTCTCCCTGAGCAGGACTCTGAGCAACTTGGGACATTTCTGATTTTCCTCTTATTCTTTCTGTGGGATGTTTTCCACACTCGGGTTCCAAATCAATTCTCCATTTTCCTTCTTGCCTTTTGTCCTCCCAGGTTCTTTCAGCAGAGGTCACACAGAATGGCACCTGCCCCACCTGGGCCTCCATCGTGGCTCTGCTCTCTCTGATTCCAGCCCCTCTCTAGCAGAGCAATCCTTCAGCTGGGTACTCCAGTGCCAGGTACCAGGGCCAAGGGTAAAGGAATTTGAGGATACAGAACCCAGCTGGGCATTCCCTGATGGAGATATGGGCACTGCCAGTGGCATTGGGAATAGGGCAGCAGTCCTCAGCCTGTGGAAGCTGCTCCTGCTCACTGGGAAGGACAGGAATCCCTTGGAGCAAGATCTTGGGAGCTCTTGCTTAGGGATCTACCCAGGATCTGAGGGAATCACCTCTGGGGGAGGCAGTTCATAGCACCCTAGAGAACAAGCAGCCATCCCAATCCCTGGATGGAATCCAGAACACGCTGTCCATGCAGAGAGAGTTTGTGCAAAGGGCACTGATGTTGTTCATTAAGAGCAGGGGGATAATGAGCTGGACAGGCCACCCAGCTCCAGGAACTGGGAATGTCCCTGCCTCCCTCGGGAATGTGTCTCAGCTGTGCAGAGACTGGCCCCACACTTACCCCAGCTTTTAATGAAGGATGTTTTTCCTGCTGCTACTGACCACAGTCTCAGCTATGCAGAATTTCTGCTCTAGGGAGGGGCACTGGTGCCACAGCCCATGTGTCACCCCATGGTTCTGTCTGTGGGACAGGGGCCTGCACAGGAGGAAGTGGGATGGGGAACCTCCCTGGAGACTAGAAGCTCGAGTCCAGAACTTGGAAGGGTGAAAAAAAGAAAAAAAGTACTTCTCCAGGACAATCCCAGAATCCTGGGATCACTGAGGTTGGAAATGCCAACCAGGACCATCAAGGCCACCCTGTGAGTGATCCCCACCTTGTCACCAGAGCAGAGCCCTGAGTGCCACGTCCAGGCGTTCCTTGGACACCTCTGGGATGGGGACTCCATCATCTGACTGAGCAGCCCCTTCCAAGGCCTGACAACCCTTTCCAGGAAAGGGAAAAAATTCATCCAGATGTCCAAGCTGAAACTCCCCTGGCACAGCCTGAGGCTGTTCCCTCTCATCCTGTCCCTGTTCCCTGGCAGCAGAGCCCAACCCCACCGTGCTGCCCCTCCTGTCAGGGAGTTGTGCAGAGTGAGAAGGTTCCCCCCTGAGCCTCCTTTTCTCCAGGCTGAGCCCCTCTGGCTCCATCAGACGCTCCTGGTGCTCCAGCACCTTGCACAGCTCTGTTCCCTTCCCTGGACATGCTCCAGCCCCTCAGGGTGTCTCTGGCCATGTGGAGCCAGAACTGGACACAGCCCTGCAGGGGCCTCAGCAGCCCCAGCACAGGGACTGTCACTGCCCTGCTCCTGCTGCCACCCCATGGCAGGCACAGCGCAGCAGCCCTTGGCCTCTGACACACCTGGGCACACCTGTGCTCATCTTCAGACACTGGCACCAGCACCCCGAGGACCTTTCCCAGTTCTCCAGCCAGTCTCCTCCAGCCTGGACCATTCCATGGGGTTCTTGTGAGCTCAGGCTGGGACCCAGGTCTTGGCCTTATCGACCCCCACACCTTTGGCCTCAGCCCATCGATCCAGCCTGCCCAGATCCCTCTGCAGAGCCTTGATGCCCAGCAGCAGATCCACAGGCCCACCCAGCTTGGTGTTTTCCATGAATTTGGTGCTGTCAGACTCAATCAGCCCTGAGCCCTGTTCAGTGAAGTGCTGATCTGCAAAAGGAGCCCATCAACCTCAAGCTGGGGGCACCTGGAATGGCCCCTCAGGTGTGCAGGGGCTGGAAATTCCTCTGCTGAGCAGCTTCACCTCCCCTGGGCCCCTCCTAGGTCAGCGCTCCTCAATCCTCCAACAAAGGAGGCACAAAGCACCAAGAGGCCAAAGGAAAATCTTCCTGCTGGCTCCTGGGGAAAATCCAAGGCAAACAGTCAAGTCAGGTGTCTGCAGGGTTTTGCCACCTGTGCCACAAGAGGTGCCTTCTGTGTGGTCAGTGTGCCGTGAGGAGGGAAGATCTGCTGGAAATGTCAGGGCCTGTCAGTGGAGAATGGAGGCGCTGGCAGCTGGTGGGAGCCCTGGGCAGGGGCTGTCATTGACCTGTGCCCTCGGGGCTCCCCCTGCCAGGGGCTCTGAGCTGGGACAGGATCATCCTGCAAACAAAACCAGGAACCCCTGGGATTCACTGGGGCTCAGCCAAACCTCCCACTGCCTTCAGAACCCAAAGCAAGTTTTCACCACCAGCCTGTGATCCCCAGCTTGGGTCTCATGAAAATCCTTCACCACAAACTGTTGTAGGCAGAACATGAAAGCAGAGCACTCTTTGTCTGTCCCATGGGCTGCTGGAGGGGTTTGGAATTGGATGGGGATGGGGAAGAAGGACTGCAGAAGGACTGCTGCCCCAATGCCACTGTCAGTGCCCACATCTCCTGCAAGGACTCCCCAGCTGGGCTCTGTATCCTCAGATTCCTTACTCTTGGCCCTGGTACCTGGCACTGGAGGAAGCAGCTGACGATTTGCTCTCCCAGAGAGTGGCTGGATTCTTTTTGCATCTCTCCCAAGTCAGCCTCTGTTTCCATGCATCCTTCCTGGCTGCAGGGCAGCCAGTGCAGCCAAGGCCATGGCCTGGTGTTTGTGTGTCTGGAGATGCAAACCTGCCCTGTTCCCCTCCCTGGAATCGGAGCAGGGGCTGGAAGGGCCCAGCTGTGTCACACAGAGTTGGTGCTGGGGCTCCCTGGGTTCAAACCTCATGGCTCTCCCTCCCTCCTGAACTTGCTTGGGTTGAAGGCCCAGCCTGTTGGAGGGGACAACCTTCAGAGGGACCTGCCTGTGTTTCCCCTCCGTGTCAGCCATGGCTACACTGCTTTGGGGTGTGGCAAATCCCTGGGGATCTTCCTAAAGAGCTGGTGAGCCTCAGGAAAAGCTGGGAAACTCTTCCTGAGAAAGAGCACCAGGAGGATTGTAGATTCACCAGGATGTTCCAGACACTGAAGAATTATTGGAATAAAGGACAGCAGAGCCACGATGGAGGCCCAGGTGGGGCAGGGGCCATTCTGTGTGTCCTCTGCTGAAAACACCTGGCAGGACAAAAGGCAAGAAGGGAAATGGGCAATTGTCTCCATGCCCAGAGCAGAGGGAGGGCCCAGCACAGAGCTGCAATGCCTGCCCAAGATCAAGGGCAGGATTTTGCAGCCCTTCCCAGAAAGCCCCCAGGGAGCCCAGCGACTGCAGCCCAACCCCACCTGTCCCAATTGCAGCAGGAACAGGAGCAGGGCACAGCCGCAGGAACTGATGGGAACACCCAGCACGGCTCTGCTCTGGCCAGCAACTGCTGAGCAGCCACTTATCCCACCCAGAGCACTCCAGCAGCCCTGAGAGCCCCTGCTCCTGCCCTGTCTGCCCCCCTCTCCCCCACACCGCAGCCACTGAGGGAGTCTGGCAACGGGAGGGCTCTGGGAAATTTGGAAAGGAGATGGAAATGTGGGCACAACAGGCTCCTCTTTTCCCCCCTGTCACCACCCACACCACCTCCCTGGAGTCACAGCCTGTGGAGAATGGCTGGGGCAGAAACTGATTTGGAACCCGAGTGTGGAAAACATCCCACAGAAAGGATAAGAGGAAAATCAGAAATGTCCCAAGTTGCTCAGAGTCCTGCTCAGGGAGAGGAAGGGACACAGCCCAGGACAGATCAGCTACGCCTCAGATCCCCCTGGTCAATTCTCTAACCCCTCTATCCATCAGGCACCAAAGGGGGAACATTTCCATGTTCCACTGAGCTGCTGATGTGCAAACAGGAGCACGTCTGTGCAGAGCCCATGGAGCCCCAGTTGGGCTCACCCGCAATGGCCCCTCAGGTGTGCAGGGGCTGGAAATGTCCCTGGGCCCCTCCTGGGTCAGCGCTCCTCAATCCTCCAACAAAGGAGGCACAAAGCACCAAGAGGCCAAAGGAAAATCTTCCTGCTGGCTCCTGGGGAAAATCCAAGGCAAACAGTCAAGTCAGGTGTCTGCAGGGTTTTGCCACCTGTGCCACAAGAGGTGCCTTCTGTGTGGTCAGTGTGCCGTGAGGAGGGAAGATCTGCTGGAAATGTCAGGGACTGTCAGTGGAGAATGGAGGCGCTGGCAGCTGGTGGGAGCCCTGGGCAGGGGCTGTCATTGATCTGTGCCCTCGGGGCTCCCCGGGCCAGGGGCTCTGAGCTGGGACAGGAGCGCGGGAGCCTCAGCTGGGGAGGTGAGCCCTGCTCAGGGCCAGCGCTGGCAGCAGGGCAGGGCAGGGCCATCCCTGGGGCCAGGGGCGCTGCGGGAGCTGTGTGCCAGTGCCAGCATTGCCCAGCGCTCCCCAGTGCCTGCAGAGCCTGCAGATCCCAGTCTCCCAGCTGTTGCCATGGCCCAGGACCCCGCTGTGCTCCCAGCTCCCCGTTCTCCCTGATCCCGGGCTCCTGGGGCCCCGAGAAGAGGGCTCAGGGCAGCTCCCCATTCAGGCCAGGGGCTGCAGTGGCAACAGGGACAATTCTGCTGTGACACACCAGGGTTGGGGCCGGGCTCAGCTCCGGGCTGTCCTGCAAGGAACGCTCTGGCAGGGCAGGGCCAGCGGGAGATGGGGGATGTGGCACTGGGGGCTGCTGGAGGATGGATGGTGTTGGAGTGGGGCTTGTCCCTACAGGGTCCCCAGCTGCCTTTGGATCCCCTTGGCCCCCCTTGGCCCCCCCGGGTTTCCTGGGCCCTTGCAGGGGCAGCTGCCCCGTGCGGGAAGCTGCAGGGATGCGGGCAGGGGGACTGGACCCGTGCCACAGCTGGGATGGACTCTGGGCAGGGCTGGGCTTGTGGCCAGGGCTGGGGGCTGTGCCAAGCCGGGCTTTGGTCTGGGGGCTGTTGGGGAGGGCGCAGGGAGGAGTCCCGGCAGGGATAAAGGTGCCGGTGCCCTGCTGCAGCCTCAGGCAGCGCTGCCCAGTGCCAGAGGAAGATGAAGGTGGCTGTGCTCGGCGTGGCCCTGCTCTTCTCCATGCTGCTGTGCCTCCCAGCACAGAGCCAGGTGAGGCTGCAGGGCCACGGGCTGGGCTCGGCACTGGGGGCTCTTCCCAAGGCAGGGGCTCTGCCGGGCTCTGCCTGGCAGCCCTGCCCAGAGCAGGGGACAGCCCTGGGCCGGGGGGCTGAGGACACCTGTGTGCCCCCAGCCCCACCAGGGCCAATCCTCACCAACCTTTTGCTCTCCTTCCCCAGGCCCACATGGATGGCAGTGGTGAAACTGTGTGTGCTGGGGTAAGTCCTGGAGCTGGGGGCACCAGTGTGGGAACTGGGGGGCGCTCTGGTCACCCACAACCTTTCCCAGGACTTGGGACACCCCAGTGACCACTGACACCTCATGCTCTCTCCACAGAAAGCTGGTGGCATTGGGGATGATAAGGTGGGTACCGCAATTTCTTCTGCTGAGCCCATACTCTCCCCTCTCGTGGCCATCACCCTCCAGGCCATCCCAGTAAACCCCAGTGCATGCCAGTGCACCCCAGAGCTTCCCAAGGCTGCCCCTTCCCCCAGGCTCCCCATTGCATTCCCACCCAACCCAGTGCACCCCAGTCACCCCCAAAGAGCATCATGGCCAATCCCTTTCCTCTCCTCTTGCCCTCCAGTCCTTTCCCTTTCTCATTGCCCATGGCAGTGGTGTCCCCCAATCCCCCTCCTTGACTGCCACTCCCAAAGCCCCTCCCAAACCCAGCAATTTTGCTCCTCTGCCCAGGATTTCCCCTGCCCCCACCCACTCCCCACTTCAGACCCCATGGCCCCCCCACTGGAATTCCTGCCTCCCCACCCACATTCCCCAATTCCCATCCCTTCAACACCCCCAGCCCCATCCCTTGGGACCCCCAGCTCCCCCCACTTCACTGTCTTTGGGATCCCCACATCCCACTCCTTCCCCTCCTCCTTGGAGGCACCAAATTCCCCTCGCTCTCCTTGTCTCCATCCCCACCATGGTCCCTGCAGGAACAGGGATCAGGGGAAACTGTCTGGAGTGGGACTGGGGGGAGCAGAAGGGATTTTTCCCCTCAGACCGGGGCCAGCCACGGGGCTTGGGGACACCTGTGATCCCCTGAGCCCCACAAAGGCCATTCCAGACTAATCCTTTGCTCTGCTTCCACAGGGAGGTGTAGTAGGAGGCTGGGGTGCATGTTTTAAGGTAAGTCCTGGAACTGGGGCACCAGTGTGGGAACTGGAGCCATTTGGATCCCCCTGTGCCTTTCTGGTACTGGGGACACCCCAGTGACCAGGGACATCTGCCCATGTCTCTGAAAAAAACGATTGGCTTCCCATAAGTTAAGAGGTCTGAGTTGGGTACCTGGAGTTCTGCTGGGCCCAGAGCTTCCCCTCTCCTGGTCATGACCCTCCAGTGCACCCCAGTACATCCCAGTGCACCCCAGCATGCCCCACTATCTCCCAACGTGCCCCAGTACCCTCCAGTGTGGCTCTAACCCTGCCTTTCCCCCTCAGCGCCCTGTGGCTGAACAGGTGAAGCTTCTGCGGGAGTGATGCCCGGCTGCCCCTCTGGATGCCCCGGTGAGAAATCCTCAGGGCTCTCCAGCCCCACCAAAGATCCTCGGGGGCCAGGGCACATCCCTGAGCCCTCCGGGCTGTGCAGACCTTGGCGATGGCAGAGGGACATGCAGGGGACTGTCCCTGATCCATGAGCTGCGCTGAGGTGGACAGAGCTGTCCCCAAGGCTTTCCTTGCACTGGGGGGCTCTGGGGATACCCAGTGTCCCTGTGGGAGCAGGGAGGGCTGCGGGAGCTTTTGGGATATTCCAGGCTGAGGGGCTCTGGGAGCCACATGGAGCTCAAGAGCCAAGTGCAGTTCCAGGTGTATGCAGGGCTCCAAATCCCTTCTCCTGCTGCAGGTCCCTGCAGAGAGGGCTGGGGACAAGGGCCCTCTCATGTCCCAGTGGACAGCAGGGTCCCAATTTGGGTTCATCCTTTCAGGCCTGGAATTGGTGGTGACACTCGTGTCCTGTCCCCCTGCAGCAGCATGAAGAGATGATCATCCCTGGAGAAGGCCCTGATCCCCTGGGAGCCCTGGGAATGTCCCTGCAAGAATCAATAAATGGCTTCAGCAAAGCAGCTCTGGCTCTCCGTGTGGCCTTGTTCTCATGTCCCTGTGTGTGTTCCACGTTCCCTGTCCCTGTGTGTTCCTTGTCCCTCTCTCAGCCCTGCCAGGCTGCGCTTCCTCCCCCCCCATGAGCAGAGCGACTCTGGGGGCTGCCAGGGCTCTCTGTCCCTTCCCCCCTGCCTGGTGCCCTGGGCAGGGCAGGTTGGGACAGCCTGGAATGTCCCCCCACAGCTGGCAGGGCCCAGGGGCACCCAGAGCAGCCTCTGGAGCGCGCAGGCTTTGGGGCACAGAGGGCAGCAGGTTGTGCCCAGGGCTCGGGGAGCCCCATGCCCAGGGAGCACAGCTTGGGCTGGCGGCAGCAGTGGAGCACGGCCAGGAGCCTGGAGCCCTGGCTCCTCTGCTGCCGCTGGGAGCCACAGCGCTTCCCTGCCCAGGGATCAGTCAGAAGGGCAGCACCACCCATGGATCCAGCAGTGTCCTGTTGGTCTTTCTTCCCCTGGAGCTTCTCAGCGGTGGGGGTCCTGAGGTCATTCTGAACTTTTCCGTTTATCCCTATGAGCAAACCAAGGAATTAGTGCTCATGGGCTACCCAGCTCTCTCATGCCACTGCTTCAACAATTCCCTGGCCTTGGTGCTGATCAGTCCCGGCTCAGGCTGTCTCTTCTCTTCAGCCAGAGCTTTCTGGGGTCGGTGGCCGTGAGTTGGTGGTCGCCATCTGCCCCTCTGCAGTGGCCTTTGACCCAGTCGGAGCTGATTCCAGCTCGGGAGCTGGGTTGGATTTCCCTATCCAGCACCAGGGATCCATTCTGCTCCCCCAGCTTTGTTTACCTCCCCCAGGGTCTGGGATAAGCCCCGGACAATTGTCCCACCTTGATCTTATCTTCGGGTGCTCCATTCTGTGCTTGTCTCACGGCAAAGTCCTCCTGTGGTGACAGTGTTTGGGACGGGCAACTGCTGCTCCTCAATCCCAACCCCAGTGGAGCCTCCCCAGCCCCAGGAGTCCTCCCTGGGTGTCCCCAAGGTGTCCCCCAAATGTTCCAGCCCGGTGATGCCCTGGTGACCCCCCAGCCCCTCTTCATGCAGGTCCCAGAGCACAACGAGCTCTTTGAGGCTCTGCACTGTGACATCTTTGGGGCTCCAGTGCCGACGGTGCTGTCAGTGCTGGTGCCCATGGAGATGTGAAATGCCCTCAACAAGTAGTGGGGGTGGCCTTCATCGTCACCATCATCTTCATCACCACAACCACCCACACCATCAACCCCACCCCACCATCATCATCGTCATCACCCACACCTCCATCATCATCACCCAATACCATCAATCTCCATCCTCGTCACCACAGCACCAACAGCACCATCATCACTCTCATCTTCTTCATCACCTTCATCTTCATCACCCACACCATTGACATCATCACCATTACACTACTAACACTATCATCACCATCATCATCATCATCATCATCTTTATCACCACGTACCTCATCTTCCTCACTCCTGCCATCGTCCACACTGTGCTGAACTCCATCACCAATATCCTCATCATCCAACACCGCTGACACCGTCACCATGGCACCAGTAACACCACCATCACCCTTAGCATCTTCATCACCCACACCATCATCTTCATCAGTGACACCTCTGTCTTCATCACCCACACCTTCACTTTCATCCTCAATACCATCATCACCATCATCTTTGTCATCACCATCTTCATCACCCACACCATCATCTTCACCACCAACCCCAATCAACACCAACAAACACCATCACCATTACACACCACCATGGACACCGTTACCACCACACCACCCACACCTTCATCTTCATCACTACCAGCATCATCACCAGTCAACTCCAATACAACCAACACCATCACCGTGACATTGAGAACATCATCATCATCATCATCTGTGGGTTTGGTATCTCCTTCTCTTCTGTTGTTAGAGCCGGGATTAATTGCTCGAGGGACACAGTTCGTGTTTGGACTCAGATGTTTATTAATTCTTATCTTTAATACAGTCTCACAAGTTGTGAGTTCTAGCTAACAAGTGAAAAGTGGCTCTGTCTCTAACTCTTTCCAAGGTCTTTTAAGCTCAAATTCTCCAATTATGAAATGACACCTAGATTATTTTTACTTTTCACCCAATAACCAAACACCCGTAGTCCACAATGCGGATTTTCTTACCCAATTACAGTATACCACCCAAAACCATGAAGAAGATGAAAGAACTTAGCCTACGCCCTAAATCCTCCATCTTGCTCTCTATATATTACTATATTCTTAAAC
This sequence comes from Prinia subflava, assembly GCF_021018805.1. Classification (NCBI taxonomy): domain Eukaryota; kingdom Metazoa; phylum Chordata; class Aves; order Passeriformes; family Cisticolidae; genus Prinia; species Prinia subflava. Next base: position 3,197,423 of record NC_086272.1, read on the forward strand.
CTTAAAATCCAAGTTTTCCACCCTGTGACATCACACACTTCTATTCAAACTGCACACCCATAATCCCAGTGCTATCACTCGATTTTGGAAGCCTTTTCCATGGCCTCAGGTCAAATGTAGTGCTTGCCTGAGGGTCAGGGCCTGTTAGCACAGAAAGCCTAAAATTCTCAGTTTCCAGGCTTCCAACAATCATCACCACCATCACTGTCCCCATCACCGTCACTCTCATCCACACCTTGGTCTTCATCAGCAACACCACACTGAACTCCATCACCTCCATTACCATCACCCAACACCACTGACACCATCACCAGCTTCAGCAACAGCATCACCAATTCATCACTGAACACCATCATCATCATCACCACCATCATCTTCATCACCCAACTCCATCATCATCATCATCACCATCATCACCATCCAATGCCATCATCATCATCACACGACCATCACCACCACCATCATCACCATCACCACCATGCCCTCCATGATGTCCCCATGTCCCTTTTATGTGTCCCCCCATATCCTCCTCCAAGGCAACCCATCCCCTCCCCCACCTTCCATCCCCTGTCCATGTCCTGCTTTGTGCCCCACCCCCATGGTGACCCCCAGATGTTCCTGATGGACCCCTCAGGCTCTTGAAGAACAATCCCTGGCCCAAATGTCTCCCACCACCATGTCCCCCTGTGTCTTCGTGGTGTCCCTCATCCCCCTGTCCCCCCAGGGTGACCCCTTCATGGCTCAATGTCCCTCCCAGCCTGTTGGAGAACCAGATGCTGCCCTGGGTAAACATCTGCCTGATGGGCTCCATCCATCCTCTGTTCCCATCATGTGCCCCCCATGTCCCTCCCCATGATGACCTCCCAATCTCTCCCCCCATGGTGATCCCCCAATGTCCCCATGTCCCCCACAGCCTGCCAGAGAACCAGCTGCTGGCCTGGATGCCACCCTGGGTGAAGATCTGCCTGAGGGGAAGGACCCAAACCTCTGGATTGTGGGGTGCTAGGTGAGGATCCCCAAGATGGGGTTGGCAGGAACCCCAGTTTGGCAGGAGATGGGTGCAGGGACTCTTGAATTGGTGGGTTCAGGGTTGTGGGTGTGACAACCCCTATTTTGGGGGTGTTGCATGGGGGAACATGAGGTTTGGAGGAAAGGGGGGGGAGGGGGTATTGGTGCAAGGGGGCTCCATTGTGAGGAGAGGGATGGTTCGGGGTACCCTGAATTTCAAGGGTGGTGAAGAAGCACCAATATTTGAGGGGAGTACAAATTTTGGGACAGACTCCTGGATTGGGGCATTCTGGGTGTGGACTGATGTGGGAGGACCCCTGGACTGGGGAGACAGTGAGGTCCCAGTTTGGGGGGTAATCCCAGAATTGTGGGGGATCGTAGGTGGGGGTACACCAACTTTGGGGTCAGTGGACACCCCTGAATTGGGGGAATCTGGGGAGAGGACCCCAATTTGTGGGGATCACTGCTGGGGGTGATCTGAAACCCTAATTTTAAGTCAATGACTGGAGGCACCTCCCCATTTTCCCCACCCCATCTTGGGTCTGAGGGACTGGGCATCACACTGGGGTTCCCCCTGACCCCCTCTCTTCCCCAGATGATTTTGGGGGTGTGCCGGGCCGGGGGCTTCACCCGCTGGTTGGGGTTGCAGTGCTCGAGTGCAGATGAGGCTCTGGCAGCTGCAGGGGCAGGGGCTGACATCGTCCTGCTGGACAACCTGGCCCCCCAGGTGAGCCCCAAAATCCGAGGGGGGCCAACAATGGTGGGGCCCCAACTGTGGGCTGGACCCCAAAATAGACCAGTAAAATGGGGGATGGAGGAGACCCCCAGAAAATGGGGGGTAATCACATAGATCCAGGATCTGCCCAGCCGCTCGGGTGTGACCCAAAAATCAAGGGTGTGGCAAAAATGGGGCTCTCAGGTGTGAAGCTGCACCACTAAACTGGAGGGAACCTGCTGTAAGATGTGGAGCTTCCTTAAAGGTAAGGCGGAGAACCCTATCTATGGGGAGGTCAAAGTGTTGGAAAACCCCAGTTTTGGGGGTATTTTTGGTGGGGGGACAGCAATTTTGGGCAACGGTGTGTGGGAAATGCCTGGATTGGAGCGATTGGGTGGGGGAACTGAAGCTTTGAGGAGTTTGGGTTGAAAGGATTCTGATTTGGGGCATTTATGGAGGATTTGCACCCTGGATTAGAGGGTGCAAGGTGGAAAGAACCCAATTTTGATGGTCAGTGGGTTGGAGAACTGAAATTTGGAGCTGTTCCTGGTGCTCAGGCCTTTTTGTAGGTCCTTTGGTGGCGAGGAGTCTCCACTGGGCAGATTTTGGGAGGTTTCTGGTTTAGGGGACTCCCAATTTTGCAGAGACAACTGTTACCAGGCAGCACCAATGCCTAAGAGGCCAAAACACCCCAAAGACCCCAAAAGTCCACCTGGGCTCCCTCCAACCCCCTCCCCACCTAAGGGAGAGCCTAAACCCACTCTGGGGTCCCTCTGCGCCCCTTTTCTCTCTGTATCCCCAAATAAACCCCTCCTCTACACATTCCCCCACTTTGATTGGGGTGTCACCCCCAAAATCCACCAGCCAGTGCAAAACCAGCCACTTCAGAACCAACTAAACGGGGGGTCATGGCCACTGACCCACTGACCCCCGACTCCAAACCAGCGTCAGTCCTGCTGCTCAGCACTGGGATCGGCCTTTTGCAGACACCCCCAGCTCCTCCCTGAGAAACTGCAATGAAAAATAGGAAATGCCTCGCGTTGGGGTGGAAAGTGGCAGCCAGGGAATGAGCCCTCAGGTGCAACAAGAGTTCAAGGGTGCCAACCCTGGTGTGAGGATCCCAAAGTCCAGTCTGAGAGGCCCAAACCTCAGCTAGGGGGGCCAAGATCTGAGCTGGAGCATCTCAAACCCTGGGAAGGCATCAGAGTGTCCAGGACAGGCCAGGGCATATTTTGGGTTTGCCAGCCCATCCCGGGGAAAGGCAGAGCTGAAACTGCAGGGCCACGGGCTGAATGCAAAAGGAGCCAATGTCCCCAATGGCAAGGGCCAGGGAGGAGGCGTGGCAGGAGCTGGGGCTGCAGGAGAAGGAGCCACGCGGCTCATGGGGCAGGAGGAGGAGATGCCAAGGGTGCCCAAGGGCACTGGAGCAGCTGCGCTGCAATTCCCAGCTGCAGCAGGCAGGCAGCACAGCTGGGGCTCCTCATCCCTTCCAAATCCCAATCCTGGCCCAAGAGGGGGACAAGGGGAGCCCAAAGGGCAGCGCTGGCCCTGACCCCCCTTCCCAGTGGCTCTTGTACAGCGCTGATCCCATGGCATGGCCATTGGCAGATCCCACGGAGCAGGATCCAGGAAAGAGCAGCTCCACCTGCTTCCCTCAGCCCCTGCACCTGATGCTCTGGTGCCAGGGCCCAGCTTCCCCATGGAATGGCCAAGCTGTTTCCCCCCTGGAAGGCTCCTGCTGCTCTCCTGCACCATCAGTCCTTTGCCAAGAGCCCTCCCAGCTTTCTGGCACAGCCACACAAGCTCCTGCTCCCCATTTCTCACTGGGGGCTCCTTTCGCAAGCCCCCTCTGCTTTCCTGCTGTCCCCAGCACAAGCCAGGGCACCCCAGAGCCCCTGAGGGTGGAGGTGGATAACAAAGCACCCCAAGATGCAGGTGGAGTGCACATGAAGCACAAACTCCTTAAATTAAGTGAGGCTGACTGCAAGGGAAAGCTTCCCAGTGGTGCAGGGTGGATCCAAGGGGTGCCAGGATCAGAGGGATTTGAGCCACGGCACAGCTTGTCCCTGGAGCAAGAGCAATGCCCAGTTCTGCCCTGGGGACTCATCTGGCAGCTCCCCAGCAGTGGGTGACACCCCGTGCTGTGCATTCCCAGCTCCCCAGCAGTGGGTGACACCCTGTGCTGTGCATTCCCAGCTCCCCAGCAGTGGGTGACACCCTGTGCTGTGCATTCCCAGCTCCCCAGGAAGCTGCACACAAGGTTTATGGGGAAGCCACTTCTGTTGGGTCATGGGGTGCAGGAGGGATGCCCCGGCTTTCCAAATGCCTGAGAGGAGCCTGGCAGCAGCTGGATCCAAGGGCAGCCCCAGGCAGGATCAGGCGCTGTGTCTGGATCCCAGCTCTGGGCTGCTGGAATGTCCTGGGTTGAAGCGCAGACCTGCGAGAAGCACAAAACATTGCAGGCTCAGGGCCAGGCTGAGCAGAGGTGCAGTTCCCTCCTGCACACTCACTGCCACCTGCAGCTGCAGCAGCCCCGCTGCACACGGGGAACCTGCCCAGCTCTGCAGCACACGGGGCTCAGGGACAGCCCCGAGCCAACATTCCCACATGCACCTGGCCACCAACTCCCAAAGCAGGCAACTGGGGCCACCTGAGAGCCCCTCGTGGCCACAAACCCCACGCCTCAGCCACAGCTGCACCTGCCCCGTCTGGCAATGGGGCACAGCCCAACCGGGGCCCCCTCTCCTCCAGCCGCCTCAAACTCGGCCATGGGGACTCGATCCCAGCCTGGGAAAAGCTCCACTGCCGCAGGGATCGGCGGCTTGCCGGGCCTCAGAGTAATTCTAGAGCTAAAGCGGTGAGAGACATCAGCTGGGCTCAGATAATACATGCCAGCGCTCATCCCGGGCCCGGCAAGCGCCTCCTCCTCCTCCTCGTGCCCGTCCCCGTCCGGCGCGGCGCTCCCAGCCCCGAGCCGCTGTTCCCAGCGCGGTTCGCTCCCTCCGGCTGCAGCTGGGCCCCGGGGCGCAGCCCTTGGCACGGCGCTGGAGCCAGCGGGACAAAACCCCCCCGGGGCCGCCCCGGCACGGCCCTTCCCGCGGCCCCGGCTCGGCGGCACCGCCATCGGCCTGAGCGGCCTCCCTGGGCCGCCCGGCCCGGCCCGGCCGCTCCGCCCTGGGCCGCGCCGTTCCGGCCTGGCCGCGCTCGGGGCAGCGCCTGCGGCACCGCGCCCCTGGAGCGGCCCCTGCCACAGCCCCGGCACCGCCACCCTCGGGGGCTCTGCCCGGGGGCTCCGTGCCCGGGGGTTCCGTGCCCGGGGGGCTCCGTGCCCGCGGCTCCCGCCGCTCCTCGCCCGGGGCCCCTGCCGGCAACGAGACGCCCCGCGACCCTCCCGGGATCCCGTCCCGTCCCCGGGATCCCGTCCCGTCCCCGGGATCCCCACCTGTCCCCGGGATCCCCACCTGTCCCCGGGCCCGTCCCGCACCACGCGGCCGCTCCCGCCGCCGGTTCCGCTCCCAGGGCCATCCTCCCGCAGGAGGAGCTGCCGCCGGGATCCGCCCGCCTCCGCCTCCGCCTCCCTCCTCCCCAGCCCGTCCCATCGCTCCTCCCTCGCCCTCCATCCCTGCAGGGTGGCCCCTTCCACAGCCCCGCCATCGGCACCTGCGGGGGCCGTGCCCGCTGGGGCCGTACCCGAGCGCTCCGGGAAATGTTTCCTTCTCAGCTTTTTCTCCTCCCTGCAGCTCTCCAGGCACGGGGGATCCCCTTGGGGCAGCACCAAGGCTTTTCCACCTGCCTCCCTCACCTCGCCCTGGTCTCCCCGCTGTCCCCAAACCATCGGGAAAAGCTTTCCAACCCTCTCATTCCGATATTAAAGGCAGGCCTTGCTTTGTTTTGGCGCTGGGATCACACAGCCCCAGCTATTTCACACACCAGCTCCTCTCTGTGTCACTAATACAAATCCATCCCTTTTCCCAAACTCACACGGATTTGCTGAACGTTCCCACAACTTCATGTACGTATTTAATGACTTCTGAGAACTCATTTACATCAGAGGAAGGGATCTCCCAAGGGTCTCTGGGGGTTGTTTGGGGAACATCCCATTCGTCAAATGATCCTGTTATGGTCATGAGCCTCCTAAACCCAGTTTGTCCCCTTTGAAGGCGTCCCATCTCCGGGATGTGGCCAAGACACACCTTTGCCCCAGCACTGCTCAGAGCCCAGGCTGTATTTTCATGGCTCAGACACCACTTACACAAGGAGATGGCTGAAGGCAGGAGTGAGCACTGGCTGGGAATGTTCAGGGAATTCACAGCTCTAAACACTGTTTGTCAGCGTTCCAGATGTTCCCAGCGTTTGTTGGAGATTGCCCCAGCTCTGTGCTGGTTTTCTCCCTGGAGCCCCAGCGCCGGTGGCCAACATGCCTGGATGTGGGTCAGCTCCGTGCCTGGCGGTGCCTCCAGCACTGAGCGCCCTCAGGGGCAGCCTGAGGAGCTGGGAATGCCAGGCCAGGTGGGAGAAGCTGATGCTGCCCGGTGTGTGCACAGGAATGAGGCCGTGTCTCCTTGCAGGGCATTTGCAGGGCAAGGCCCAGCTCAGCCCACACTGCCATGCCCAAACCCAGCCCATTTCCTGCACGCTTTTCCACAGGATCAGTTCATTCCCGTTCCCATTGCCCCATCCTTCTCCTTTCCTCCCAGCACATACGTAGCCTCCCTCACACACCGTCATTACCACGGACCCGTAACAAGGAATTCTGGGTCAAGGCATGAGAAATAAGGATTCACTTTAGTCTTTCTTGAGATCTGGCTGTTGAAAGGCTCCAAACCTACAGTGTTTCCTGTGGATCTTGGGAACTGGGGCCCTGGAGCCTAAGTGCCACAGCCAGCTGGGCCCTTCCACAGGAGGAAAAGTCAGGGGTTTTTTAAGTTCCCTGAGGCTGATCCAGTTGCCATCACCCAAGCCCCAGGAATAATCAAAGCGAGTGGATCAGTGCCATTAAAAACATGGAAACAGCCCAAATCCGACCATCAGGTTTGCTCATCCAGGTTTGCTGGGGAAGGGTTTTGTCTCCTTTGCTGCTGAAAGCCAAAGGGAGATTTGGAAAGAGCGCTAAGATCCCTGTGGGGTTTAGGGATGTTTGGGATGATCAGTCAGTGGGATGAGCTCAGGGCATGGATGGGGTCCCAGAGCCTGTGCTGGGTCAGGCACAAGAACAGGAGTTGGATGGAAAAGGGGTTTTCCCATGTTCTTCTGATGGAGAAATGCAGCACAATCCCTTTCCCTGGAATAGCAGGCCTGGAGCTGGTGCATCCCTCAGGCCTTGTACCTGCCCAGGTGCTCACGGGCAATGATCACTTGCTGGATCTGTGCTGTGCCCTCCTAGATCTGCAGGGAAAACCAGAGACAGGTGAGCCAGCAGCTGGGAAAGGTGTTTGACCAGAGTCTGCACACCTGTGACCCCTCCCTGAGCCAAGCCAGGGGGCAGGAAGAGGCAAAACTTGGAAAAATTAGTGTGACAATGAGCCATAAGAGGCAATAAGCACATCCAGGTGTGTGTTCAGTGCAGGAGGGATCCAGGGATCCCCCAGGCAGAGCCCAGGGTGCCTCCAGGACAGCAGAATTTGGGGATTTTAGTATTTCAGCTCCCACTCCTGCCTGAAGTTGCTTTGGCAAATCACTCCCATACCTGCAAATCCACTTTCTCTGAAGTTACAAAATCAGGATAATATTCCCTGTGGTCAATATGGTGCGTTAATTCATGTTCTTATCACAGAATCACAGAATAATGAGGTTGGAAGAGACCTCTAAGATCATCAAGTCCAACCTATGCCTTAACTCCTCAACTAGACTATAGCACTAAGTGCCATGTCCAGCCTTTTTTTAAACACATCCAGAGATGGTGACACCACCACCTCCCTGGGAAGACAATTCCAGTGCTTTATTATTCTTTCAGTGAAAATTTTTTCCTAATATCTAACCTGTACCTTCCCTGACATAGCTTGAGACTGTGTCCCCTTGTTCTGTCAGTTGCTGCCCGGTGGAATGGATATTATGGATTATAGTATGTTAAATCATAAACACAAACTGTGAATATGTCATGTGAAATGTAACCTTAGTTCCAGCCAGCCACGGAATTGACAAATTCCAAGGCAGGCAACACCCAGAAACCACCTTTTAGGAGGAGACAATGAAATGTTGGGAACCTGGGGCACCGTCATTGGCATCAGAAACGAGGAACATTAAAATAAGCAATCAGTTCTTCCTCCAGAGGCAGCAGAGTCATCAGAGCTCCACCATCTTGCTGATCACTGGAGGAGAACATCTGTCCATTCAAAATTTCGGCTCCCATTCCCTCACGGGAGGACCCAAATTGACACTTCTCCCTCCCACAGGAGACCCCATTAGCAGACCAGTGACACCGATAAATTCGAATAACTATTCCAGGGAAACAAAGAACTGTGGGGAAATCTTATGCCAGGGGCAAAATAAAGTCTATAAAACCTGGACCCCAGGCGGGGCGAACTGGTGAACACTGGGGGACTGCAGTGCGACAGAGGCTGCTTTCCGTTCAGCCTTTGACGATCCCGGGTCATCGTCACCGTAACTCCGCTTGTTGGTTTTACTGAAATTCTGTAATTTGACTTTTTTAATAAATCAAATTATATTTCAATTAGCAAAGTAATTGGCATTTATACCATTTGATATGATATGATATATATGATATGATGATATATGTTATATTACATTACATTATATTATGTTATATATGATATTAAATTCTATTATGTTATATATCATATCACATCATATTTTATTTTATATCAACAAGGGAATAAAAAAGAGGTATAATTTGTACCATATTTAAAAATGTGTGATAATAATACCATGCTAATACATAAATGCAGAACCCAATGTTATTTTTATAAAATAATGTCATTTTTAACAGGTGGAAGTGGGGAGCACTGGGTGCTGCGGGTCTGCCCGGCAGCTGCGGAGCCTGAGCCAGAGGAATTTCCTGTTTCTTTTCCTCTCTGACACTTCTTTTCTTAATTCTCTACCTCACATTCCTTGTACAGTGTTAAAAATGAAGCACACTCCACTGAAAATTTTTAAGAGATTTAATGAAGGATAACAAGGGATAAAACAGAAAGCAAAAGATGCAGGGGCCTGGCAAAGCCAGTACACACCCACTGCTTCAGTCTGCAGTCTTTTATACCGTTGCAGATGTATTATTTCCTCAAGTGATTTAGCAGATTTAGTTTAAGCTTGTTGACCACAATCTTAATTCAGATTTTCTGCAACCTTGCACACTTCAAGAGTTGAACATGTGGGAGGTCTAGGGTGGTCCTCTGATGCCACTTTAAGGAGTTTTGCTATTTCTCCTTTTATGCTCTTCTGCTCTCCGTTTATGCTATCTTGGACATATACATTGCAATAATAATCATATCTTAAAATTCATCTTTTCCAAGCCCAATTACATCTTGTGAAAGCCTCTCTTCCCCTTTTACACTGCTCAAAGCATTTACAAATTTTATCCTACGTTAAAGCGGTTAAAAACTTACCATAACTATTTACAAGCAATTACAATTTTATAATTAAAGTAAATAAATTACAGTGAAATCCAACTACTACAAGATTGTTTAGAACCTTCAATAAAATAAATCTTAAATAAATCCATAGGTGCTGGTGCTGTGGTCTCATGTGCACCTCACTGGGGTAGAGGCGTCTCTCCCTCCTGGCACTGCAGCCCACGGCCAAGGGCCCTTCCCACTGCAATGGTTCTGGGATTCTGTCAGGGACTCACTTTCCTTTTCTTCTTCCCTCTGCTTGGAGCTGGCCATGGGCTGGAAAATGTCCAGCAAACCAACCTTTGCTGTCTGCTTTGTCAGCCTACACAGCTTCAGGACCTTGTCACCTGCCCCTTGGGCACAGCTCCCCTGGGCAGCAGGGTAGAACCGGCACCCTGGGAGCCTTGGGAATTCCCCTCTGGGATCCACGGCACACGCTGGGATGATCTGGAATTTCAGTTTCATGACACAGCACCCCACGGCCCTCCCAAGAGCCCTGAGTTCACTCAAACCCATCATCCCCCACATTCCCTGGAAGTTCAGCCCATGTCCCCACCCATGTCCATGTGCCCTGATGTCCCCACCCATGCCCGTATCCCCACCATGCCCCCAATCTTGGCTCTCCATGTCCCCACCCGTGTCCATGTCACCCCCATGTCTTCACCAATGTCCATGTCACCATCCATGGCCACGTCCCCTTGAGCTCCTTTTGCATCCAGGTGCCCACAGGGGGCCAGGAAGATGTGGAGACCACCAGCCAGCTGTCTTCCCACCATGGATCACCAGGACCATGGATCTCCAAGGCTCTGCCCAATGGGGCTCACTGGGGATCATCCAATGGGCTCCTCCAACGGGGGATGGAGTTGGAGCAGCGCACAAAGCTCTTCCCGCACGCGGGGCACTTGTAGGGCTTCCCTTCCTGCTGCCTCCACTGCTCATGGGTCACGCCACACCTCTGGGACAAGCTCTTCCCACACTCAGGACACTGTTAGGAGCTCTCTCCACTGTGCATCTGCCGGTGGACAAGCATCTTGCAGTGCTGGATGAAGCTCTTCCCACATTCTGAGCACGTGTAGAGGCATTCCCCAGTGTGCACTGTCTGCTGCATGATCAGGCCAGAGCTGTCACAGATGCTGTTCCCGCTCTCCCCACACACACAGGGTCAGATTCCAGTGCACAGCATCTGGTGGTGTTTGAGGTGGGAGCTCTTCATGAAGCCTTTCCCACATTCTCCACATTTATAGGGCCGTTCCCCAGTGTGTATCCTCCTGTGCTTGTATAAATTGGAGTTCTCAGTGAACCTCTTCCCACACTCCCCACACTCATAGGGTTGTTCCCCAGTGTGGATCCTCTTGTGGACAATCAGGTTGGAGCTGTCAGCAAAGCTCTTCCCACACTCCCCACACTCATAGGGCCGTTCCCCAGTGTGGACTCTCTGGTGGCGGAGCAGGTCAGAGGTGTCCCTGAAGCGCTTCCCACATTTCCCACACTCACAGCGCCGTTCCCCAGTGTGGATCTTCTGGTGCCGGACCAGGCTGGACTTTGCACAGAAACTCTTCCCACATTCCGAGCACTGGTGCAGCTTCTTGCCATTGTGAAGCTGTTCATGCACCACCAGCTCAGAGCTCTGGCCACATCTCTGGCTGCCTTCCTGGCACAGGGTGGGTCCTTTCTCCTTGGAGCGCCCTGGCATGGGTTTGGAGCCCCTCCTCGGGCGGGATCTCCGCGGCTTTTCCTCCCCGTTGCATTCCTGTGCCATGGGGCCGCTCAAAACAGCCTCTTCCACGAGGTTCTGCTGAGGAGATTTGTCCTCCCTGGGCTCCTTGTCTGGGGGAGGAAGGACAAGGACAGGATGGGATTTGCCTCCGTGCCAGAGGGAAGGGCAAGGAGATCCCCCCAGTGCATCCCCGGCAGGACGGCGTCGGCAGCGGGGTTGTCCTGCAGCCGGGGCCAGGCTGGGCTGGGAGATGGAGCAGGAGAGAGGGGCAAAGGGGCACTGACTTCCTCCTCACCTGCCTGGGGATCCGCAGGAATCCTCCTCTTCCTCACAGCCTTCTCCTCCTCTACCCAGCCAAAGTCTGGCACTGGGAATTCCTGGTGTGGGAAAGACATTCTGTGAGTGCATTGGCTTTGAAGGTCCTGCTTCTCGAGAAGTCACCGCATGTCTGGTGTCCATAAAATGCTCCAAAAATCGAGAAGGAGTCCAAAAACACTCTCGCAGGGCTTCCCTGTTTCCAGTGTCCTTACTCTGGGGTTTAAGGGGGTCCCTCTTCTCAGAGCTGCTGGGGGCCCGTGGGTCCTGGGGATCCCCCCTCTCCCGCCTCCTGCTTTGGCTCGCTCAGGGGGTTTTGGGGCTGCCAGGGATCATCCTGCCCTGATTCTGACTCGGCTCCCAGCTGTCCCAGGGTCCCCTTCCTCAGCATTCCCCCACTCCAGCCACTCAGCGCTTCTTCCCCCACTCCCCGACAACACTTTCACGCTCGGGGGGCCCGGACCCCCCTCATCTCCAGCCTCCACCACCCCTCCACAAACACTCCACGCTGCAATCTGCGAGTTCCAAACCCCACCTTCCTTCCCCTCCCACACCCCACACCCCCCCAAAAATAAAAAGCCAAACCCCCCCAACCGTACCGGGGATCCCGGGATAGATTTGGGGCGAGCTTCCCCTCCCCGTCACCTGCGGGCTGCCGGGCAACGCGATGCGGTCGCGCCCAGCGGAGCTGCGGCCTCAGCGGGCTCGCCGTGGAACACCGACCCTCTCCCGCTGCCGCTCCTCACGGTGCTCCTCGTGTTGCTGCTCCTCCCCTTCGTCTCTCCCTCCTCTTCCTCCCGCCCTTCCTCCGCCCCCAGCCCGGGCCCCCCTTTCCCGCCCGCTCTGCCCCGCGGCCGCCGCAGCGCCGCTGTTGGGTAGGGGGAGCCCCCGGGAGCCCCCGGGGATGGGCGGGGGGCTCGGGGCTCCCCCCAGGGCAGACCCGGCCGTGCCGTCCCCCTGCCCCCCGAGCCCAAACTCCGCTCCCGGGGGTGCCTGGCTACCAGGGGTGGCACAGGGGGGTGGGAGTGGGGAGCGCTGGGCGCTGCGGGGGCAGCTGCAAGCCAGAGGTGTTTCCCATTGCTTTTTCTCTCTGACACCGCTTTCCTATTTCTCTACCACACACTTCTTGTTCAATGAGAGAAACGAAGCACACTCCTCTTAAACTGTTAAGCGTTTTAATAAATGATAATAATGATGCACACTGTCCCCAAGCCCCCTACCCATCCCTGGCGGGGTCTCCCCACCCAAACGCCGGTGCTGCAGCGGCCGCGGTCCGGGGAAATGGGGGGAAGGGGGGTCGTGCTGGTGGTGGAGGAGGAGGAGGAGGAAGAGGAGGGAGAAAGGAGGAGGAGGAGCCGGAACAGGAAAAGAGCGACGAAGTTCGACGAGCTGCCCGCAGAGCCCACCGCACCTCCGGCCCCCGCAGCATTGCCGGTGACCAGGGAGAGGGAGCTCACCCCAAATCTGTCCGGGGGTCCCCGAGAGGTTTGGGGTTTTTTTTTTGAATGGAGTTGTGAGCTAAGAGATTCCAGAATCGCGCCGCAAATATCTTTGCATGTTCCTGGGAGGTTTTTTGGGGGAGGAGATGGGGATATTTTCAGATCTTGCAGGAGTGCAAAGCTGAGCCGTAGTTGCCCCTGGGTGGATTTTGGGGTACCACGAAGCGATCGCGCGGTGCCGGCGGGGCGGGACGTTGGTTTTGGGGATCCCGGGAGAGGCGGGGATGAAGGGCGGGAGGCCCGGAGTGGGGAGGGGGGCGATGGCAGAGCTGGGGCAGCTCCGGCAGCCTGGAGGGGTGGTGGAGGCTGGAGATGAGGGGGGTCCGAGCCCCCCGAGCGTGAAAGTGTTGTCGGGGAGTGGGGGAAGAAGCGCTGAGTGGCTGGAGTGGGGGAATGCTGAGGACGGGGACCCTGGGACAGCTGGGAGCCGAGTCAGAATCAGGGCAGGATGAGCCCTGGCAGCCCCAAAACCCCCTGAGCGAGCCAAAGCAGGAGGCGGGAGAGGGGGGATCCCCAGGACCCACGGGCCCCCAGCAGCTCTGAGAAGAGGGACCCCCATAACCCCAGAGTAAGGACACTGGGAACAGGGAAGCCCTGGGAGAGTGTTTTTGGAGTCCTTCTTGATTTGGAGGATTTTATGGACACCAGACAGACGGTAACTTCTGGAGATGGACAGCAGGACCTTCAAAGCCAATGCACTCACAGAATGTCTTTCCCACACCAGGAATTCCCAGTGCCAGACTTTGGCTGGGTAGAGGAGGAGAAGGCTGTGAGGAAGAGGAGGATTCCTGCGGATCCCCAGGCAGGTGAGGAGGAAGTCAGTGCCCCTTTGCCCCTCTCTCCTGGCTCCATCTCCCAGCCCAGCCTGGCCCCGGCTGCAGGACAACCCCGCTGCCGACGCCGTCCTGCCGGGGGTGCACTGGGGGGATCTCCTTGCCCTTCCCTCTGGCACGGAGGCAAATCCCATCCTGTCCTTGTCCTTCCTCCCCCAGACAAGGAGCCCAGGGAGGACAAATCCCCTCAGCAGAACCTCGTGGAAGAGGCTGTTTTGAGCAGCCCCATGGCACAGGAATGCAACAGGGAGGAAAAGCCCCGGAGATCCCGCCCGAGGAGGGGCTCCAAACCCATGCCAGGGTGCTCCGAGGAGGAAGGACCCACCCTGTGCCAGGAAGGCAGCCAGAGATGTGGCCAGAGCTCTGAGCTGGTGGTGCATGAACAGCTTCACAATGGCAAGAAGCTGCACCAGTGCTCGGAATGTGGGAAGAGTTTCTGTGCAAAGTCCAGCCTGGTCCGGCACCAGAAGATCCACACTGGGGAACGGCGCTGTGAGTGTGGGAAATGTGGGAAGCGCTTCAGAGACACCTCTGGCCTGATGATCCACCTGAGAGTCCACACTGGGGAACGGCCCTATGAGTGTGGGGAGTGTGGGAAGAGCTTTGCTGACAGGTCCAGCCTGAACTCCCACAAGAGGATCCACACTGGGGAACGGCCCTATGAGTGTGGGGAATGTGGGAAGAGCTTCACTGAAAGCTCCAACCTGATTGTCCACCAAAGGATCCACACTGGGGAACGGCCCTATAAATGTGGAGAATGTGGGAAAGACTTCAGAAAGAGCTTCCACCTCAAATGCCACCAGATGATCCACACTGGGAAATGACTGTGTGTGTGGGCAGTGCAGGAAGAGCTTCTGTGACAGCTCTGGCCTGATCATGCAGCAGACAGTGCACACTGGGGAATGCCCCTACACGTGGTCAGAATGTGGGAAGAGCTTCATCCAGCACTCCAAGCTGTTTGTCCACCGGCAGATGCACAGCGGAGAGAGGCCCTAACAGTGTCCTGAGTGTGGGAAGAGCTTGTCCCAGAGCTGTGCCATGACCCAAGAGCAATGGAGGCAGCAGGAAGGGAAGCCCTACAAGTGCCCCACGTGCGGGAAGAGCTTTGTGCGCTGCTCCAACTCCATCCCCCATTGGAGGAGCCCATTGGATGATCCCCAGTGAGCCCTGTTGGGCAGAGCCTTGGAGATCCATGGTCCTGGTGATTCATGGTGGGAAGACAGCTTGCTGGTGGTCTCCACATCTTCCTGGGCCCCTGGGGGCACCTGGATATAAAAGGAGCTCAAGGGGACGTGGCCATGGATGGTGACATGGACATGGATGGAGACATGGGGGTGACATGGACACGGGTGGGGACATGGAGGGCCAAGATTGGGGGCATGGTGGGGATACGGGCATGGGTGGGGACATCAGGGCACACGGACATGGGTGGGGACATGGGGTGAACTTCCAGGGAATGTGGGGGATGATGGGTTTGAGTGAACTCAGGGCTCTTGGGAGGGCCGTGGGGTGCTGTGTCATGAAACTGAAATTCCAGATCATCCCAGCGTGTGCCGTGGATCCCAGAGGGGAATTCCCAAGGCTCCCAGGGTGCCGGTTCTGCCCTGCTGCCCAGGGGAGCTGTGCCCAAGGGGCAGGTGACAAGGTCCTGAAGCTGTGTAGGCTGACAAAGCAGACAGCAAAGGTTGGTTTGCTGGACATTTTCCAGCCCATTGCCAGCTCCAAGCAGAGGGAAGAAGAAAAGGAAAGTGAGTCCCTGACAGAATCCCAGAACCATTGCAGTGGGAAGGGCCCCTGGCCATGGGCTGCAGTGCCAGGAGGGAGAGACGCCTCTACCCCAGTGAGGTGCAAATGAGACCACAGCAGCAGAGCCTATGGATTTTTTTGCAGATTTATTTTATTGAATAATTGAATAAACAATCTTGTAGTAGTTGGATTTCACTATAATTTATTTGCTTTAATTGCAAAATTGTAATTGCTTGTAAATAAATATGATGCCTTCTAAAGTGCTTTGAAGTAGGAGAAATTTGTAAGTTCTTGTGATCAGTGTAAAAGGGGAAGCAAGGCTTTCACAAGAGTAAGTGGGCTTGCAAAGGATGTATTTTAAGATATAATTATTTTTGCAATATATATGTCCAAGATAGCAGAAACGGAGAGCAGAAGAGCATAAAAGGAGAAATAGCAAAACCCCTTAAAGTGGCATCAGAAGACCACCCTGGACCTCCAAAGTGTTCAACTCTTGAAGTGTGCAAGGTTGCAGAAAATCTGAATTAAGATTGTGGTCAACCAGCTCAAACTAAATCTGCTAAATCACTTGAGGAAATAATACATCTGCAACGGTATAAAAGACTGCAGACTGAAGCAGTGGGTGTGTACTGGCTTTGCCAGGCCCCTGCATCTTTTGCTTTCTGTTTTATCCCTTATTATCCTTTATTAAAATGCTTAAAAATGCTTCATTTTTAACCCTGAACAAGAAATGTGAGGTAGAGAAATAGGAAAGAGGTGTCAAAGAGCAAAAGAAATAGAAATTCCTCTGGCTGGGACTGCGCAGCTGCGGGGCAGAGCTGCAGCACCCAGTGCTCCCCACTTCCACCTTTTAAAAATGACATTATTTTATAAAAATAACATTGGCATCTCATTTATGTATTAGCTTTTGCATGTTGTTATTGATCATAAGTATTTAGATATGGTACAAATTGTACGTCTTTTTATCTCCTTGATAATACAGTGTAATATATCACTTTAAGTAGGAACTGTATTGCTCATAGAAATAGTAGTGTAATAAATATAATGTCTGTGTATTGCTTACACAAATAATGCTGTGATGAACGGATTGTACTCTAGACCTTAGCAAAACAGAAGCTGTGGAAAGGCTTTTGTGTGAGTAGGAAGAAGAGTGTGAGGCCATGCACTGCCTGCCCTGCCCAAGGGATAACAGTGACACAAGACAGAGCACCGGAGGAGACTGGGGGAGAGCTCGTTAACTCCTGTGATCAGAAAAGTGTGAAACACCAAGGATGAAATCACGGGAAGGAATCAAATTGATTAACTTGATCTCAGGATGTCACACGGGTGAGTCAGGATGGGAAACCTGAACACGAAGAGCCTCTGCAACATCCAAGGCTCTGGGGACTGTTTAAACAGTGTATAAGCTAATGGATATGCATGTAACCCCAGCAATATAACAGTATATGGAGAACATGATTTTAAGGGGTTTTTTGTTGCTCTTTGGCCGTTCGTCAAAAGCCCCCAGCGCTGGAAATACTGCCCTTCTTTTACCCTGTTATTAAACTTTTTAAAAATTCTAGAGTGAGCTTTGTTTTTCACAAGGAGCAGTGAAGCTCCTTTGGAACAAGCTTTTTTTGTCTCTGCTGCCCCTCTGGCACCAGGAACCCACCCGGGAGCTGCCTGGGACCCATCTTGGAGCCCTCCTGCAGATTTTCCCAGGAACTGCCCCAGGAACTCCTCCAGCAGCCACACAGGAATGAGAGGAAAGATGTGTGCTAATGTCTTTACATCAATGTCTTTACAAAATAATTTGACGGGTGAAGGTTATGGGTGTTAAGGTCTTTGGAACCTTAATGTCTCCACTGACATTGGGCAGCAGGTTCAGTCGAAGAGCCCAGACAGAAGCAGACAAGGGTCTGCACCAGCCTGGACTGCTGAACTTTGGGGTAAAAGGACAGGTTCAAGGGGGAATTTGTGGTTGGTGGCTTGGGAAGGCTGTACCTTCCTTCAGACAATGGGAAAAGGAAGAGGGCAACGTGCTGCTGGCAGTTTAGGATAAAAGGAGGCTGCGTCCTCTGAAAGCTGGAGAATGAAAAACCCCATCGACTTGTGACCTGGTGGACTCTCTCCTTTATTCGAATAAAGTTGAAGGACTCCTCTGTCTCCTTTTTGAATATAAACCTCTGGCATTTGTGGATTTTCCTGACAAGGTCTACCCAGAAATCCAGGAAACACAAAGAAACTCCATGGTTAGCACACTTTAAAATGACACCAAACTTGACGAGGTTTTCCAGGTTCAGCACAGACTTTCTGTTCAGCACTATCAGAGCACAAGGCAGAGCTCCTCGGGCTACTGGGACCAGCACCACTGGAACTGCAGAGCCCAGGGGGAACCCCCAGTCCAGGGGTGCTTGTGCAGAGGGACTTGGGGTGCCCTGAAGGCCTCAGGAAGGGTCCCCAGTGGAGCAGTGCTGGAAGCAGTGGAGCATTCAGAGTGGAGAAGGGGCTGTGGTTGTAAGAGGCTGTTCACCATCATGGTCCCAGAGCAGAAATGAGTGAAAACCAGCGAGAGGGGAATCTCCCTTGCTGGGAGCTGCCAGATCCAGAAAGGGCAAACTCAGTGGAAGAAGTCCCATTTCCTTTGTCCTCTTTTCTGCACCAGCTCTTCTGACGGTGTGAGCCAGAGAAGAGCTGAGGTGCCAACCCCGGGGATTTCTATTAGGCTTGAGCAAATCTCACCCGGGTCATGTTGTCGGGGCTCTGCGGGGCACTGACAGGGACATCCTGGGGCACACGGGGGTGTGTGAGCACAGGGCTCTGGGGCATGCTGGAGGGCACCAGGGACATCCCAAGGGGACAGGAGGGCAAAGGGGGCCTGGAGGTCCTTCGGGAGCACCCGTGTGCCCAGCAGTGAGCTGTCCCCATGCCCCTCAGGGACACCCAGAGCCTCCCTGCCCAGGTCACTGGGGCAGGTTCCATGTAAACAATCGCTGGGAGCTGTGCTGGGGACAGGGGCTGTGTCACAGTGGGGACAGGGGCTGTGTCACAGAGGAGCCCTTTGTGGCACCCCACTGCAGCCCCTGTGCTCAGTGTCCAGCAGGACAGGACAGGAACACAGAGCTGGTGAGGAGTCTCTGCTCAAAAGCTTGAGACCTTCCCTGCTTCCTCAGCATCCCCCTGGTGCTGAGGTTTTTCCCCAAAGATTCTCATTTCCCCCTTCTCCACTTCCAGCCCTTTTATTTCTTCTGCAGGATACAGAAGAAATAAACCCCCCAAGGTGCAGCCCCTGCAGATGGGTGAGTGAGGGGCCCTGGTGGTTTTGTAGCTACAGGGCTCAGTACAAATGCCAGAGATCAGTGTGGTGTGAACTCCCCACATCTGTGAATAATAAGTCGTGTTCCACCTAATGCTTCCTTGGTGTGGGAAATAGAAAAAGCAGAAAGCTTTCATAGCAGTGCAGATGTAGGCATAAATTAAAAAAGATACAAGAATGAGGACATAGAACAATAAGACTGTCCTTTTTGTGCTGAGTAGAGTAAGGCCTTAGCAAGTAGAAAAGTATGTTAAGTAAGATAATAGAAAAGTTTAACAATGACACTTTCTTATAGGTCCCCAAAACAACTTTTACAAATATGAAAAAGAAATTTATTATATTCGGAGTTAATATAAAGTATTATAATATATATCATATAGTTATTTACTATAAGTTATAGTTATTATAAACAGTTTATTGCAATCACAATTTATAATCAGAGCCAAAAGAAGATTATTACCCTTAGCAAGTCAGGATTTTACAATTACCTATTTACACTTAAAAAAAGGGGTATGCCAGTAAAAGATTGACCAATACCTATACATTCTGACCCTTTAACCAAAAAGCAGCTTAATAATAAACCAAAGTTACTAATGAGAACAATCCCATGAGTAACTAAGACATTTAAACCAAATAACTTCCCAATACAATATCCAAACCCCAAGAATTCGAAATTCTTAGTTCTCTAACAATAGATTTCTGCCTTACGTTTTCAGCTAGTAATTAGCAAGAAAGCAGTTCCTCAATATACTCCCCATTACTTTGCATATAGAAACTCAAGTTTTTATTATAATTATTCACTGTTGGAGTAATCTTTCCAGAGCTGACCAATATCCACAACAATTACCAACTCATACCACATCCATTACAATCAGTAATATGCTGACAAATGTCAGCAGTATTACACATACCACCCTACAAAATAAAGCAGCAATTAATTTTGTTTTACTAGCACCTAAACATACTTGTAAAGAATTTAAAGAATTATGCTATATAAACCTATCTAACCATTCCAAATCCATCCACAAAAACATACAAAAGCTACTCTCATACAAAACATACAAAAACAACTCTAATCAAAGAAGACAATGAGTCATAGTTAGACAATTTGTTTGAGAGATAGAACTTTAGACCTTAATAAAAAGAATGTTGTAAAATAAGTTTACATATATATTAGTTATTTTAATAGTAGTATTAGTAGTAGTACCTTATATACTTCAGGGTGTACAACAGATAATAAACAAAACCATGAAAGAAACCTTTATCATCCAAAAAACAAATGTGAGAAATAAAGTTATGAAGAATTCTCAAAATCTTACCAAAAATCAGTCTTGTACAGTTGCCTACTAACTCCACAGTAGTGTAGACAAATGTTGGAGCCCATGTTTCCATGGATTCTCCACAGAGAGAGAAAAGTACAGGCGTTGAATTAAAGCCTTTAGAGAAATTAGAATATATTAAGCCACGTATACATAAAGTAGAGGTTTAAGCTTTAATTTTAAGAAAATACACTCCAAGTGCTGTCCTAGGGTGACTTTATGATGCTGGTATCCCCGCTCGTCTGTTCTGTTTGTGCTGTATATTGAGTTCTGTGCTTTTAACGCTGGCTCTGAGAGCAAAGCAGGGAAAGAAGTGCCAAGTTTGTTTTGAGAACAGCTCTCCTCCTTCGTGCCGAAACCCAGGAAGAAAAAACCCTCGGGAATCGGGGTTTTCGCCTGGACAGAAGCAGTGGCTAAGGCGGGAAAGAGAACCTGACCCTAGCGGACGGGAAGCCGTCGGACCAGCCAATGGACGCCATGGCGAAGGTCGTAAGTTTGATTCATAAACAGTGGGGAATTAAGTGCAAGCTCAGGGATTTTCACCTTGCTATTGCAAGATTATTAGAGATTGGGGTGATTGAACGCCCAGTAGAAATATTACATTCGGAGGTGGGGGGGAGATGCACGGTCGCGCTAGCCGAGGATACGAAATCCTCGGGCAGCGGCAGAAGTCTCAAAGCGTGGGGAAAGGTCGAGCGAGCCCTACGCAAGGCGCTTGAGGAACAGGAGTTCTGGAGCGCCGCATGCGTGTGTTTGCTAGCTACCCCCAAGCTGGGGATAGGAGCCACAATGCAAACAGCGTCTGAACGCGATTTGTCCGAGGGTGGGGATCCACAGGAGCCAGACGCGTTTCCCCGCTCCCTGATCCCGAGCCCAAACCCCCCGGTGCCGTCAGAAAACCCCCGGACCCCTCCGCCAAACTCGTCGGGTCCCCCCTCGCCCGCGGAACCTTCCTGAAAATAAGGAGGTTCCCCATCCGTCTCTTCTCCACCAGCCAGCGTTTCGGTGCCCGAGGCGCGGCAGCGTGCGCGGGTTTTTTGGGAGGAACTGAGGGGTGAAGCCAGAGACGCCAAAACGTGGTGCAGGAGGAGACGCGGGTAGCACCCCCGCCATACGCGTTTGAAAATGGCGCTGGCCGAAGGGAGGGGCAGGGCCTGGATACCCTCGGCGGGGAGAGCCCGGAGTGGCGGGTGTTTGCTGATGCGCATGTGCGGGAAAAAGACGGGGAAGAGGGAGAAGAGCGCACGCTCGGACAGGAGCCGCGGACTCCTGCTGACGCGTACGCGCGGCTGGAAGGGAGAGAGTGCATGCTCAAAGCGGCGCCGCGGCTCTCCACGGGCGCGTATGCACGGGAGAGCGGCAGACAGCGCGCGCCCAGCCCGGAGCGGCGGGCTTTCGCTAACGCGTATGCACAGGAGAGCGGCAGAGAACGCATGCCAATCGAGAGCCGCGCTCAGTGCTGCTTCCATTTAAGGAAGAGACCTCCCCCCACGGGAGGCAGGGCAAGCCCAGGGGGCGGGAGCGGCACCACCCCCGAAGGGAGGGGCGGGGCCGGAGCCGCACAAAACGGCACGGGAGCCCGGAATTGCGCTGGCATTCAGCTTCTGACTCTCAGTCGGACACCACCAGCGGCAGCAGTTCGGGAGAGCTGTCGGACACTGATTGGGACTCAGAAACAGAAAGAGCGGAGCTAATACGGTTTAGAGAGAAACCTAATAAAACCCTAAGCCACTCCGAAAGGGGTTTACAATGCGAGCTGGCCCAGTTCACTGACTGGGGAAAGATAAAAATAGCTTGCGCCAAATGGGCACCGGCGGCTGCAGTGAAAGCCTTCCCGGTAAGGGTTACCGGACTAGAGGGTAACCAGCAAAGAACATATACGCCGGTAAACCCCAAAGATGTACAGACAATTGTAAAAGCCATCTCAGAGAAAGGCATGAATTCAGCCATGGTTTCCACTCTCATGGATGGCCTTTTTGGCAACTATGATCTACTCCCTTTTGATATTAAACAAATAGGTCGCATGATATTTGATGGAGCGGGAATGATTCTTTTCAAAAAAGAATGGGAGGATAATTGCACAAACTTACTAGCCCAGGCTTCTGGAGCAGGGCAGCCCCTGCACAGCTCCAGCTTATCCAGGTTGATGGGAAAACATGATGACATGATTACCCCTCAGCAACAAGCTGCGAACATGCGAGCTGAGGAAGTTAGGGCCACCACCCAGGCTGCCCGGGAGGCCATTCGAGCTGCGTCTCGCGTGGTGGCCAGGCCCTCTCCATGGTCCACCATAAAGCAGGCAGAGAGTGAAAGCTTCACACAGTTTGTGGATCACCTGCAAGCAGCAGTGGATTTGTCTACCCTGCCTGCAGAGGCAAGGGGCCCTGTAGTAGCTGATTGCCTGCGGCAGCAGTGCAATTCTGTTACCAAGGACATTTTGCGTTCCTTGCCGGCCGGAGCCAGCCTGGCTGACATGATCAAACATGTAGTAAAAGAGGAGCACCTGACACCCATCCAAGCAGCTGTTCGCACCCTAACCAGTGCCATGGCATGTTTCAAATGTGGCTAGGCAGGCCACATCGCAGTGAGCTGTCCCCAGCCAGCACAGCCATCCCCCGCGGTGCCTCCGCTCCAAGCGCGTGCGAGAGGGCCCTGCTGGGGCTGTGGGAAGAAAGGGCACCTCGTCAAAGACTGCAGGTCCCAGCCTCAGGGAAACGGGAAAGGGAGGGGGCGTGCAGGCCGCACCCAGCCTCCTCCCGCTGCGAATGTGAGGCGGCCCATCTATGCCAACCCCCAGTGGGGCGGGGAACCTTCATACCCCCTGCCCCCACAGGGGACAGCCGGTTTTGCACCCCCCACAGCGACACAATGGCAAAGTTTCACAACATTGCCAGCGGTGCCCTCGTGTCCACCACCGCCGCAAGCCGCGCCTATGGAAACAGAAGGAGGAGCTAGGAGCTTCGGATCTATGGAACACAATGTTTTCCTTACAGTGAGTTTAGACGAGCGGCCACGTATTGCGGTGAAACTGCAACGAGGCGAGGAAATTATTGACATGGCAGCACTTCCAGACACCGGCGCAGACATATCTTTAATTAATAAACTACATTGGCCTTCTCATTGGCCTCTGAAATCCCCCTATACCCGCGTTGTGGGCATAGGAGGCCTGACTGTTCCCTCAATAAGTGCAGATCCTATTCGGATCATCTTTGAAGATGGACAGGTGGTTGTGGCTCATCTATATGTTGTGCCAATGCATGAAGAGATTCTGGGACTACTAGGAAGAGATGTGCTTTCCCAAATAGGGATGGTTTTAACTACTGACCGGCATTTTCCTTAGTGGCCACTGCAGAGCAGCCACCCATTTTAAAAATCACCTGGTTAACTGATACCCCTGTGTGGGTTGAGCAGTGGCCAATGACAGAGAAGAGGCTGCGAATTACCAAGAAATTGGTGCAGGAACAACCAAAAGCAGGTCACATTCAACCCTCAGTGAGTCCATGGAATACACCGATTTTTGTCATCCCTAAAAAATCAGGGAAATGGAGACTATTACATGACCTTCACAAGGTCAATGAGCAGATGCAAGCGATGGGTGCCCTGCAACCAGGCTTGCCAGCACCGACTATGATTCCTCAAGGGTGGGACATTGTGATCATCGATTTGAAAGACTGTTTTTTCACTATCCCACTCCATCCTCAAGATACTCAGTGCTTTGCCTTCACTGTGCCATCTATTAACAGAGCACCTCCAGCACAATGGTATGAATGGGTAACTCTTCCTCAAGGAAGTCGTACCTCACCTACCATGTGCCAGATTTTCTTCAATTGGGCTTTGCAGCCAATTTGTCAGCATTTTTCCAATGCAATAATTTATCATTATGTTGATGATATCCTTGTTGCTACTAAAGAGCCTCTGCTCGCAGAGGAATTAACCTGGCTAGTCACACAATTAAAACACCGCGGTCTGACTGTGGCCCCGGAAAAAATACAACGATCAGCTCCGTGGAAATACTTAGGATGGTTGATCATGAGTGCACATATCCGGCCGCAGAAAATTACTTTACATACCAACATTTCTACATTATATGATGCTCAGAGACTTTTTGGAGACCTGCAATGGGTTCGCACCATTGTAGGAATTACCAATGATGACTTGCAACCGTTTCTGCCGTGGCTACATGGTAATGATGCCAGTAGCCCTCGACAATGCACCCCTGAACAGCAACGAGCCTTAATCAAGGTGTCAGAAAAGCTACAACGTGGTTGGAGTATTCGCCGTATGGAACACCTCCCACTGTCACTGTTCCTCTCCAACGCAGATGCCTGTCTGTTTGCCATCATTTTTCAATGGCAAAAGAAAAAGGGGGAACACCAGTCTAGGTTAAAGTCGACAGCTGGGGTGATTGAATGGGTGTTCTTACCGGTGCAGCCGAAGAGTCGTGTTATGACAAGAACAGAAGCCCTTGCCATGCTCATCAGGAAGGGGAGAGATAGGATTTTGGAGATAGATGGGGAAGAACCGGCAGATATCAGTGTTCCTATTAGGAATGAAGATCTGGACTGGAAGCTGAGACATTCTGTGGAACTGCAAGAAGCACTGTTAGGTTTTACAGGTGTGGTTCATAGTCAACAGCCAAAAGGTCCAATGTGGACTCTGATTGTATGCCATCAGTGGCTGGAGAAGCCTCTGTGTTCCATGACACCTGGGGAAGGCAGAACAGTTTATACAGATGCTGGTCGAAAGACACAAAGAGCTGTGTGTGTGTGGAAACGGCGAGGAGAATGGAAGCAGCATTTAATCCACAGTGAAGCCAGAGACAGCTTGCAGACCCTGGAACTGGGAGCAGTGTGTTGGGCTTTGCAAACCTGGAATAAGGAACCTCTTAATGTGGTGTCAGACTCTTTATATGTGGTTGGAGTGGTACAGAGAATCGAAGATGCACTCATTAAGACCACTCAGAATCAACGCCTTGGAGAACTATTTCTACGACTGAGGAGTATACTCAGACAGCGTCAGCATGCCTTTTGCGTGATGCACATTCGTAGTCATCAGTGCAGCAATGGTTTGGGAGAAGGCAATGCACAGGCAGATGCTGCAGTCAGTTGCGTTGCCCATGTCCCTCCTGAAAGCAAATTTGTAAGAGCTCGCAACAGCCACGAGAATTTCCATCAGAATGCTAGAGCTTTGCGTCGTCAATTTCAAATATCTATGAACGATGCACAGGGGATCGTGCGTGCCTGCCCTCAATGTAGTCATCATGGGCCAGGTCTTGGCCTAGGCACGAACCCTCGAGGCATGAAAGCCCTAGAACTATGGCAGATGGATGTAACACACATCCCAGAGTTTGGAAGGTTGAAATATGTTCATGTCACTATTGACACCTACTCCAAATTCATTTGGGCCATGGCACAAACTGGGGAAAGAGCTCTGCATGTTGAGAGACATTTAACTGTTTGCTTTTCAGTGATGGGAGTGCCTGCAGAAATCAAGACTGACAATGGTCCAGCTTATGCGGGACAACGATTTGCTAGGTTTCTGCAGAAGTGGGGAGTCAAACATACTACCGGGATTCCTCACTCTCCTACTGGCCAAGCCATTGTGGAACGGGCTCATTGGACACTGAAAGAGTATCTCGCAAAGCAGAAGCAAAACAATGACCTAGATGTGACCAATCACTTGTCTAAAGTACTGTTCACTTTAAATTACTTATGCCTAGCAGAAGGACGAGAAGAGCCTGCAGTTGTCATCCACCACCAGGCTGTAAAAGAAGGAAAACCTCAAGCAATCCCAGGACTTTACGTATATCATAAGGACATGCGAACGGGTGAATGGCAGGGACCCAGTCCACTATTGTTTAATGGTCGCGGTTATATGTGTGTTTCCGCAGGAGAAGCAGGACCTGTCTGGGTGCCGAGTCGCTTTACTCGTGCATGTCCACAAGAAAAGATACCAACCGGTGGTGACACTCTTAGAGACACTCACAGAGACAGCGACGACTTACCTGAAGCACCTCAAGAAGACACGGAGAGTGCTGAAAGTTGACTGTTTTAATAATACTATATCATTGCACTGCTATAGCTTCATACTTAGAGACACGATAAGTTATTGGTTAAGGTTTTAAGTTAATAGCCTGTTTGCTACACTGTTTGCTTTTCACAATGGGTGAAATGTTAAGCATGAGGGTGTTTGTTTTAATCAGCGTGGTAGTAGAAACAAGAACAGGGATGTTTAACATTGACACAAGGGAGAACATGTGGGTTACTTGGGCCAAGCAAACTAAACAGGATTCCTTCTGTTTATCTCTATCTTCGCCATCCAATCCTTTTAGAACTTGCTTGATTGGAGTTCCACTGACCTCCATGGTAGAGTTCAAGTTTTTGACCCCTGTCAGCATTGACCCAAAAGGTGCTTTAGGGCCACAAGCTGCTGCCATAGCGCGAAACCTTAGAACTGCTGGTCCAGAGCCTCAGGAGTTTGATCTTTTAGGTTCTGTGCCAGGAAACTATTGTCTTGTCTTTGGGCGTTTTACAGTAAACTCAAGTCTATTAATCATAGACGAGCAGCAATTGAAAGGCCACGCTACGTGGCTATCCCCTCATTCACCACTGTATTACAATTACACTGAGTATTGTAATAATTGGGTCAGATCTGTCACACAATTGACAACAGCTGCTAAGAGATTGCCACCAGGAATCTTTCTAGTTTGTGGAGACAGAGCATGGTCCACAGTACCTCCAAACAGTGTAGGAGGACCGTGTTATTTTGGTAAACTAACCCTGTTCGCACCTAGTATTCATCAGGTTCTAGGCTTGCCGCAAAAGGCTCGACGAGTCAAACGCGGTATGTCTCAACTAGGTCCCAACTGCAGAGATCAAGCTAAGTTATGGCAGCCTGCAGCCGTGATCTCAGCATCCGTTTTTGCCCCAGGAGTTGCTTCAGCACAAGCCCTCACAGAATTGAAACATTTAGCCTGCTGGACAGGAAAACAGATTAATGTAACGACGAAGTTGTTGAGCGAGCTTGCTGAAGATGTTAGTGGCATTCGCCATTCGGTGCTCCAAAACCGAGCTGCGATTGACTTCCTTCTTTTGGCTCAGGGGCATGGATGCGAAGAGTTTGAAGGCATGTGCTGCATGAATTTATCAGACCACTCATGGTCGATACATCAGCAGTTAGCACAGTTGAGGGACAACATGAAACACCTTGTAGTTGAAAACACTCCGTTTGACAATTGGCTGAAATCTTGGAATCTCACCGGGTGGATTGTGGACTTGATTCGTTTTGGTATAATGATTTTTATTGCTGTCATAGTGGTTTTAATAATAGTGCCTTGCTTAATACAATGTATGCGCAAATTAGCCCACCGTGCCTTAACGTCGGTTTGGATAGCCCAAAAAGAAAAAGGGGGAACTGTGGCCGAGTTTCTCAGGTATCGTGGGCATGATATGCTCATGGATACGATTTGAGCTATTCCAAACTAGGCCAAACTAGGCCTCAGGCCTGGGTCTAGTAGGCCGCAGAACGTTCAGCATACGTAGTAGCAGATAAACTTATCTGCTACTAGGAATGTGTTAAGGTATGGACACTCGCAGCATAGAGGTAATGGCACTAAGTCTCCGTAGCTACCTTAACCCTGGATTGTTTACATACTTCTGTATGTCCACTGCCTATCAGTGCACCTGCTAAATGTAAACGACTCGCTCTGTATTTAACCTGCCATCTCGCAGAATAAACCAGAGTATGTGCTGGAAACCATACTGGTTGGTCTCACGTCGCTCTAGTCCCCGGTCTTACCAGAGCTCAGCTTCACTTGTCCACCCTATCTGACCCCGTTTACTAGGATGCTGCAGTTGACTGATCATCTAAAGAGAGCCCATGGGCAAAGAAAGATCTTTTTTAGATGCTCTAAGTGTGGTAAGCAAAATCTTAAATACCACAGTATTGCCTGTCATGTCCCTCGGTGCAAAGGTCAGGTGTGTGTGGTTCCACAGGCGAGTGGGTCTGTGAGGTATGCTCTCGTGGTTTTACATCCAAGGTGGGCCTGGGCCAGCACAAGAAACTGAAACATCCTCTTGTGCGCAATGAGGAATGGATTTAGGACTCCTGCCCTACAGGGTCATCTTTGAGAGGGGCCCACAAAAAAGTGTGAACTGAAGAGGAAGAGGCTCTCCTGAGTCAACTGGTGGTGAGGTTTGCTAGCAGCAGGAACATCAACCAGTTAATTATGGAGCATATACCATCAAAAATGCCAAGCAGATTAGTGATATAACAGATGCCTTCTGGGAAAAGGCCCCTCCAAGAAAGTCCAGCTAGTAGAAGGCGAAGAAACAGGGAGAAAAGACCCTCCCCAGTCTGCTGAAGGGCCAAGGGAGGGACGCTTACAGCTCCAGTATTTTGATGCCATCAGACAGAGGCTATCAGCTGGCGGATTCACCAGTTGCCAGGAGGCCTTCATGAGAATATGAGATGGGCAAGATCCACAGGTGGTGGTGAACGAGGTATATGAGAAGTTTTGAGAGAGCCTGAATAGGCTTGGCCTTAAAATTCCCAGTGGCTGAGACGCATCCAGAGCAATAACTAACTGGATGCAAAAACGGGCTAGAAAACGTGGGATATATCATCATTATCAGAGTCTGTTTCAATTACAGAGAGGACAGTTGGCACATGTCATCTTGGATAACACAGAAGTCCTGCAATGCCAAATACCATCTGGCATTGTCCACAGTGCATTTAAAGTGAGATGGGAAACATCATTTAAGGGTCTTGAAACCTTCCCTGTGTATAGGGATGCGAATAACACCAGGTTTCAAGACCTGATTACGGATAAATAGAGTGGTAAGAACATGAGTGAGAGACATAAAACCTCCGCTCCGGGGCCAGATGGGATTAGTTTGGGTTATCTTACTAAAATAGACCCTAAGTTTTCCCAGTTGACTGAGATCTGCTCCTGAACCCTGACACAGCAGTGGATGAACAGGGCTATGCCCTGACCCTAGAACATCTCTGTGGTGAGGGACAATGGGTACCAGTGCAGGCTTCTGCCATTCCTGTCCCAGCCCTAGGAATCCTTAAAGAATTAGCAGGCAAGGCTTTTTTCAGTCTGCAGCCACATGGCCCCCTTACACCTTACACACAAATTTGACAAGGGCCATTGGAATCCTTCATAGACTTTGTAGAGAGGCTCACACAAGCCTCATTGAAACTCAAGTTAGAACAGAACATGCCAGGGAGGGAATACTAGAGGAGATTGCCTTTATTAATGCAAATGATTCCTGCCGTGCTGCAATCCTCAGTCTCCCTCTAGACCCCCCTCGGGTGTGCTCCTCCTTGCGCGATGTAGTGAATACAGTCATAAGCCATGCGAGCAGAGTGCCGGATGTGCTCCTGCTGGCACTTGGAGAGACTGAAAACAAACAGGAAGTGCCCCAGTCGCCATGCTCAGGGGCCTTGGTGAAAGATGAGGAGGCAGGCGGGAACGAAGGCGGAATGGGGCCAGCACAAGTGATGCAGCAGAGAGGCGGAGTTTGGGGCAGTGACGAGAGCGGGGCGGTGCTGGCGCTCCTTTCACCAGAAGGCAAACCGATGACGCAGGCATATGTGACCAAAACAAACATGGCAACTTCCACTGCCACTTCTGGAAACTTGGACCCGCTCCGGTCCGACATTCCCACACCGTCACAGACGGCTACGGTGCAGCCCGCCACCCATACACAGGCAGCCCATTGCCCCCTGCCAGAATCTGACTCAGACGGAGAGAGTTCTGAGCCCGATGTTCGTCGTGCACCACAGCTGCAAGAAAAAGTACGGCAATTCAGAAGAATTACAACAAATAATAACTAAACTCGCCGAGCTTTCTAATCACCAGAGCCAGCTTGAGCAGCAAGCAGCTGTGGCATCCAGAATTTCTCCGCAAAAAATGCAAAATCTATCAGCTTTGTCTTCCTGACAACCTGACCAGGCATTGCCACCTGCTGCACAGCAGATGGCACTGCCTGCCACCCAGCAAGATCCGATTCAAAAGTGCTGGCCTGGTGTTCTACAAGAAGCTGTTTTAGATGGTGATTTTAAAGCTGACAATTCCATTGTTTGCCCAGTCACCATCAAACAAAACCAGGCTAGGTGGGAACCCCACGAGTGGAAAGTGTTAAATTCAGCCAAGCAAACAGTCTCGACGCATGGTATTAGGTCCGAAGCAGCCAAGAATATAATACAATACATTTTTACTGCCGATCTCCTTTGGCCAGCACACTGTTCCAGCATTGCATCTTTACTATTGACACACTCACAGTTTCTTATTTTTGAGAGGGAATGGAGATATTTAGCCACCGAAGAAGCCAAAAGACATCAAATACTGGGAGATCCATTTTATGGAATCCAACCAGCTATGTTAACAGGGCAAGGACCATACGCTACAACTAATGTACAACTGACATTTCCAATTGAAATCCACCAGCTGTCTCAGGCATTGGCCAACAAGGCTTTACTACTGGTTCCAGACAAGAAAAAACCTGCATCATATGCAAATGTTAAGCAAGGAGCCAGAGGCATACAGTCAGTTCATCGATCGCTTGTCTGCAGCTTTAAAAGATGCCCAAGATTTACCTGCAGAAGTGCAGGAACATTTATTTAGTTCCCTTGCTTTTGAAAATGCCAACGCGCGCACCAGGACTGTGTTAGCTTCCCTTCCTCAAGGTTGTGCAGTTGATGAGATGTTAGTAAGAGCAACCAGAGTGGAACAGAACAACCAAACAGCAGCATTCACAGCAGCTGTGCAGAATGCAATGCAGCAACAGGGACATATCATTGCAGCTGCATTGACCGGAAGAAATATCAGCCCTTCCAGCAACAGAAGACCAGCATCTGGCGTTGTTTGCTTCCGCTGTGGTGATACAGGCCATTTCAAATGAGCCTGTAAAAGACTGTGTGGTGTCACAAATGTAATACAGACACTCATGCCACTGAAGCTTGTAGGAAGCAGGGAAACTTCAAAACCAGCGCACTAAGGCAGCGCACCAAGACACAAATCAACGCCTTGACTCACAAGACCCCGAAAGTGGTTTCCGAGTTAAGAACAGGCCTGCCACATGGGGAAGTCTTGGTGTGGATGTAACAAAAACAGAAGAAGTTACCTTACAAGACAAAGAAGTAACCCTGATTCCCACCAATGTATATGGACTAACGTACAGCACAATCTCTTTAGCTGGAGGTTTGTTGCTGGGAAGATCCTCCACAGGCAAACAGAGTGTGACTGTGATTCCAGGAGTCATCGATGCAGATTACACCAGACAAGTGAAAATAATGACTTATGCCTTG
Source organism: Prinia subflava (assembly GCF_021018805.1). Lineage (NCBI taxonomy): Eukaryota > Metazoa > Chordata > Aves > Passeriformes > Cisticolidae > Prinia > Prinia subflava. Next base: position 3,228,754 of record NC_086272.1, read on the forward strand.
CAGCCACCTGTGACCATTCCAAAAGGGAGCAGAATTGCTCAAATTATCCCATTTGAAAACGTTTTGCCACATTGTCAACGGCCAAGAGAACCAGCTGAAAAAGAGAGAGGAGATGGAAGCTTTGGATCAACTGGCCACAATGTCCTTCTTACAGTAAGCCTGAAAGATCACCCGCGCATCATAGTGAAGTTACATCACGGTAACCAGATCATCACTCTATCACCAATTCTCGACAGAGGCGCAGGCATTTCCATCATCAATCAAATGTACTGGCCATCTGATTAGCCTTTGCAGTCTCTCTACACCCATGTTGTAGGAGTGGGCGGAATGAGTGTTCCCTCAATGAGCACAGACCCTATCAGTATTATCTTTAAAGACAATCAAGTCATCGTAACTCAACTCCACATTACGCTTTTGCCCGAAAAACTTCAAGGATTGCTAGGCAGAGACGTGCTTTCTCAACTAGGCATGGTTCTAACCACTGACCAGCATTTTCTTTGATGGCCACTGCAGAGCAGCCACTTGTTGGAGTCCATGTTCCCATGGATCCTCCACAGAAAATGAAAAATAGAGGAATTGAACTAAAACCTTTGGAAAAATTAAAATATATAAAGCCACACACACACAAAGTAGAAATTTAAGCTTTAAAACCTTCTCAAAGTGCCTAATTGCTAGGGTAGAGGTAAAAAAGCTTCAGGCCTAGCGATAGGGTATAGACATAACAAAAATAGGGTAGAGTGCTGTTTGTAATTTGTATGAACTTTATGTAGGGAAGACAGAGTTTTTCATATATGCTAAGATAGAAGTTTTCTACATAAGAAGATAGAACTTTATGCTAGTAAGATAGAGTTTTGCATTAATAGATATGCTATGTGCATAGGTTTTGATACCGTTTTTCGTAGTTTTTACGAACTTTAAAATTGTATTTAGATTGGCTAGTGTACAGATAAAAATATGAATATGCATTTTTCAATTTGGGATAAAAAGCCTCTGGGTTGAAGGTGGAGGCATCGATTGATTGATCAATTCGATCCATCGATCCAACCTCCATTTTCTGCAACCTGAGGAACGATCCTTGACAGGGAGCCAAAACGGGATTTTAAGGTATTATACATTGCGGTCCCCCTTCCAAGGGATCTGGGCCCCGGGGTTCCCCCTTTTCCCCCCTGCAGCGCTTGCTGCCAGTGAGCTAATCGGCACAGCCGGGGACTCTGCATGGGGAGGGACCCCGGGGCCCCCACTGCCAACGTGATCCCCACAGACGGGAACCCTGTGCGGCCCGGGGCCCCCACTGCCAACGCGATCCCCGCGGACAGGAACCCTGTGCGGCCCGGGGCCCCCACTGCCAACGCAACCCCTGCGGACGGGAACCCTGTGCGGCTCGGGGCCCCCCAATTGCCCTCGCGATCCCTCGGACGGGAACTCTGTGCGGTTCGGGATTCCACATTGTATTCACGTCCCCACGGGCTCTGTGTGGGTTCAGAATTTTGGGGCCCCTTTTTGTTGTTGTGATCCCCGCGGCCGAGATCCCTGTCTGAAAGTTGTGATCGATTCCTCTCTGCTACTGTGACCCCAGCGGCTGGAAACGCTGATCGGGGTCAGAAAATAGGAGGTTGATTTACCCTGAGGCTAGCATAAATTTTATGCTTTGCTTGTAGTTTTATTAGGGTTTAGTTTGTTAAGATTTCTATGTTTTGGTTATTGTTTTACTTAGACCTTGCTTGCTTAGGTTTATAATTGGTTGCACTATAAGGCCGGTCTTAAAACTCTTGTTCCTTCAGATATGTGCTTTTGTATAAATAAATTACTCTACTTAGATACTAACATGTTGTAAGACCTGTAAAGACTGTTGCCCGGACCACGACCTCAGCAGCCACTCATTCTGAAAATCACCTGGTTGACTGAAACTTCTGTATGGGTCGAGCAGTGGCCAATGACAGAAGAAAGGCGGCAAATTACTAAACAATTAGTACAAGACCAACTTGAAGCTGCTCACATTCGGCCCTCAGTGAGTCCGTGGAACACACCAATTTTTGTTATCCCTAAAAAATCAGGAAAACGGAGATTGTTACATGATCTCCGCAAAGTCAATGAACAAATGCAGGCAATGGGCGCTTTGCAGCCTGGACTGCCAGCACCAACTATGATACCTCAAGGGTGGAACATTGTTATCAATTTAAAAGACTGCTTCTTCACCATCCCGCTTCATCCGCAAGACACTCAACGTTTTGCCTTCACCGTGCCATCTGTCAACAGAGCAGCCCCAGCACAACGATATGAATGGACCGTATTGCCCCAGGCGGGGAGAAACTCACCGACCGTGTGTCAGTTGTTTGTTGATTTGGCCTTGCAACCAATTCGCCAGCATTTTTCCAGTGAATGATTTATCATTATGTCGATGACATTCTTATTGCCACCAAAGAACCATTGGCAGAAACAGATTTAAACTGGTCGATTGCACAATTGAAACATTGTGGACTGACTGTAGCCCCAGAAAAAATACATCGGTCAGATCCTTGGAAATATTTAGGCTGGCTGATCACAAATGCACAAATTCACCCACAGAACATCACTTTACACACCAGCATTTCCACCCTGCATGATGCCCAGAGATTTTTTGGAGACCTGCAGTGGGTTCATACCATTGTAGGAATCACCAATGATGACTTACAACCATTTTACTGTGGCTTCAAGGTGGTGATGCCAGCAGCCCCCGAAAGTGCACCCCCGAACAGCAAAGAGCTTTGGTTCAGGTATCAGAAAAGTTACAACGTGGTTGGAGTTGTCGCCATATAGAGCATCTTCCACTATCACTTTCACTTTCCAACGCTGATGCCTGTCCATTTGCCATTGTCTTTCAATGGCAAAAGAAAAAGGGGCAACACCAATCTAGGTTTGGTTCAACAGCAAGCGTGTTGGAATAGGTGTTTTTACCTGTGTAACCAAAGAGCTGTGTCATGCCAGAACAGATGCTCTTGCTGCATTGATAAAAAAGGGCAGAGGTGGAATTGTAGAGATAGATGGAAAGGAACCAGCAGATACCAGCGTTCCTGTGAGAAGTGAAGATTTAGAGTGGAAGCTGAGACATTCTGTCACAATGCAAAAAGCATTGTTGGGTTTTACAGGTGTGGTTCACAATCAGCAGCCAAAAGGCCCAATGTGGACTCTAGTCATGCGCCACCAGTGGCTAGAGAGACCTTTGTGTTCCTTGACACCAGTTAAAGGAAGAACAGTTGTTACTGATGCCAGTTGAAAAACAAGAAGGGCTCTGTGTGTGTGCCAACAGCAAGGAGAAGGGATGCAACATTTACTAAAGAGTGAAGCAGGAGACAGTCTGCAAACCCTTCAACTGAGGCCAGTGTGTTGAGCTTTGCAAACCTGGAACAACGAACCTCTCAATGTTGTTTCGGACTCTTTATATGTGGTTGGAGTCGTGCAAAGAATTGAGGATGCACTCATCAGGACCACCCAGAATCAGCGCCGTGGAGAACTGCTTTTGCAATTAAGAAGTGTACTGAAACAGCATCAGCATGCCTTTTGTGTCATGCACATTCGCAGCCATCAGTGCGACAGCGGTTTAGGAGAAGGCAACGCACGAGCAGATGCTGCAGTCAGTTGTGTTGCCCATATCCCTCCAGAAAACAAATTTGTGAGGGCTCGTGACTACCATGAGAATTTTCATCAAAATGCTAGGGCTCTGCGCTGACAATTCCAGATTTCCCTGAATGATGCACAAGGGATTGTGCATACCTGCCCTCAATGTAGTCATCATGGGCCTGGCCTTGGCCTGGGCCCCCAACCCAAGGGGAATGAAAGCTTTAGAATTGTGGCAGATGGATGTAACTCGTGTTCCAGAATTTGGAAGACTGAAATATGTCCATGTCACTGTTGATACCTATTCTAAATTTATCAGGGCCACAGCGCAGTCCGGCGAGAGAGCTTTGAGTGTCTTTGCTGAAAGACACCTGACCGTTTGTTTTGCAGTGATGGGAGTGCCTGTAGAAATTAAGACCGACAATGGGCCAGCCTATGTTGGTCAGCAAGTTGCTAGATTTATGCAAAAGTGGGGAGTCAAGCGTACCACCGGAATCCCTCACTCTCCCATTGGTCAAGCCATCGTAGAAAGAGCTAATCGGATGCTGAAAGAATATCTAGCAAAGAAAAAACAGAATGATGAAACTGATGTAACTAGTTGATTATCCAAGCTACTGTTCACTTTAAACTATTTGTGCCTAGCAGAAGAGCCTGCAGTTGTCACACATGACCATGCAGTGAAAGAAGGAAGACCACAAGCGATTCCAGGGCTTTATGTATATCACAAAAATATGCCAACGGGCGAATGGCAGGGACGGAGTCCTGTGTTGTTTAATGCCCGTGGTTATCTGTGTGTTTCCACAGGAGAAGCAGGACCTGTTTGGGTGCCGAGCTGATTTACCCATGCATGTCCACAGTCAGAGATATCAGCTAACAGTGATAACCACAGTGACAGCAGTGACTTACCTGGAGAACCTTGTGAAGACCCTGAGACTGCTGAAAATTGACTTTTGAATTAGAAAAGATAGTTATACAGTTACAGTTATAAGATTAAGTTTAGTGATAAGTCATTTTTAGTATTTAAGATTAAGTAATAGGCAGGTGCTGTTTGTTTTGCTTTTCTATGAGAGACAACCAAAACGATGAATAGAATGTTAAGTATTGAAATGTTTGTTTTAGTTAGTGCCTTAATAGAAAGAGGATCAGGAATGCTTGAGATTGACCCAAGACAAAATATGTGGGTCACTTGGGCCAATCGGAGTAAACAAGATTCATTTTGCATTTTACACCATCAAATCCTTTTCAGACTTGCTTGATTGGAGTCCCAGTAGACTCCATGACAGAGTTCAGAACCTGGTCTCAAATCAAAATTAATCCAAAGAGTGTTTTGGGAATGCAAGCTGTTGCCATTGCACAGAATCTTAAAGTTGCTAGTACTGAGCCCCAAGAACTCAATCATCTTTTGGGTTCTGTGCCAGGGAATTACTGTTTGATCTTTGGGCATTTTATCATGAATTCAAGTTTGTTAATTGTAGACAAATGGCAACTGAAAAATGGCAACACTTGGTTGTCTCCCCAGTCCCCATTGTACTATAATTATACCGAGTACTGCAATAATTGGACTGAGTCTGTGACGCCACTGAAAGGTGTTGCAAGAAAATGACCGCCAGGGATTTTTCTCATTTGTGGAGATAGAGCCTGGTCTGCAGTGCCTCAAGAAGCTATAGGAGGTCCATGTTATTTTGGTAAATTAACATTGTTTGTTCCTAGCATTCATCAGGTTTTAGGGTTGTCTAGAAAGACCCGACGAGTCAAATGCAGTATGTCTCAACTAAGCCCCAAATGTAAAGATCGAGTTGAGTTTTGGCAACCTGCAGCTGTAATATCGGCATCATTCTTTGCCCCAGGAGTTGCTTCAGCACAAGCTCTCACGCAATTGAAAAACTTAGCCAGCTGGACAGGAAAACAAATTAATATAACATCTAATCTACTAAGTGAGCTTGCCAAAGATGTTCATGACATTTGTCATGCAGTCCTCCAAAACAGAGCAGGAATCGACTTCCTCCTTGTAGCACAAGGGCATGGAAGTGAAGAATTTGAGGGCATGTGCTGCATGAATTTATCAGACCATTCTCAATCGATTTACAATCAGCTGTCACAGCTGAAAGATAATATGAGAAAACTTGTAGTGGTAGACACTCCGTTTGACAAATGGCTCGCATCATGGGGTTTTACCAGGTGGATCAAGGATTTGATCAGTTTTGCTATAGTGATTCTCATTGCTATTATAGTCATCTTAATTATCGTGCCTTGCTTGTTATGATGTATGCAAAAATTAGTCAGCCGTGCCTTAAGGGCAGTTTGGATAGCTCAAAAAAAAAAAGAGGGAATTGTAACTGGATTTCTTCGAGATCACGGGCATGATGTGCTGTGGGAAGAAATTTGAGCTATCCCAAACTACGCCTCAGATTTGGGCCTGTGTAGAAGTAGATAAGCTTGTGGCACAGCTAGAAATTAGGTTAAGGTGTGTGTATGGACTAGATGGAACACTTAAAGAGTAGAATCACGGTAGCTGCTTTAAACTAAGATTGTTTCCATTTTTGTTCACGCTGAATGCCAAGTAGACTGCACCTGCAAATGTAAATTATTTCACACTGTATAAAACCAGCCATTTTCGAGAATAAAGAGGAGAACGTATGATCTGGCCATATTGGTTGTACTGTGCGTTGCTCTGTCCAGCCCCCATTAATAGAGCCCTGGCTATAGATATATCCCATTCCCTACCATCCACAAGTCCCCAGGAAGATTAAAAGATATAATGGGCTGCTAAAAGCTATGTTCAGGGCATTAGGTAATGGGACATGGAAGCACTGGGATGCAAACTTGGCAGAAGCCGCTTGGCTAGTCAATACTAGGGAATCTGCTAACTGCCCTGGTCCCACTCAAACTAAGCCCTTAGACACTGTGGAAGGAAACAGGGTTTCTGCATTGCACATAGGGAAGAGGGTGGGGAAGTCAGTGTGGATTTCTTCCTCCATGGGAAAAGGCAAACCCATTCATGGGATTGTCTTTGCCCAAAGGACCTGGGGGTGCTTAGTGCGTGATTCCGGAGGATGGGGAGACCCGATGTGTTGCCCTGGTGTTTGAGATTTTTTTAAAGCCTTCTACTTGCTTATAAGATGGAGTCAGTTCTTTAGTTACTGTGCAATATTAAGGGTCAGTTTTTCACTTTCTCACACTTAAGAACATAAACAACCTTTCTTGTTTTTGTTCACTGTCCTTTGTTTACATATTTCCAGCCTGAAAATAATGTTGGTTGACCGCTGGTCTGGCCAGTGGGGTGAAGGGGTAGTAACCCCAGAAGCCAATCTGCTACCAGACCCACAAAATTGTAGAAGGAAAAGAAATGAACAGGCTGGCCCCCTTTTTGATGGGGAGCAGCTTTTCACTGAAGACCTCTGCCTCCGTGTTGTTGATTTTGCGTTCCGGGCAACACCGGTGTGTACTTCAAAGAGATTTAACCTTGAGGTAAGAATAACTTATAGTGTAAGTTGTATGTTACAGGAGGTAAAGTAGCAGGAGGGACATGAACTGACAAAGAATGAATTTTGGCAAGGAGCAAGAAAAAGGCAATGATGAACAGGGATGATGCCAGTGCCCAATCATCAAGTGTACTATTTCTCCTGTCCTGACCCCATCTCCTGCTGGAATGGAGACCACCCGGAGGGATGTGAAAGGACAGGCGATAGTAGTTAATAAAAAGTATGATTGGTCTAGAGAAGGCTTAAGGATTCTAGTAATGAGAGTATATAGACTATATGGGATCCCAGCATGACACAAATGGTATGGAATAAGGGGTGGAGATTGTACTGGGTCTGACCAAAGTAAAGTTCATACTCTTTACAGTGCTGTGCTTTGCATTGGTACCTGGACGGGTGTTGATAACAGACCAGTGGCTTGGCTACTGCCAAGCAGCACTGTCCCTCTGACATTCCTTTCCACATCAAAGGGGATGGGAGTGGGCAAGATCCTGGCAGGGGACACAACCAGGCCAGCTGACCCAAAATAGCCAAAAAGAATATTCCATACCACATGACATCAACTCAGATATATAAGCTAAGGGACAGAGGAGGAAAGGAGATATTTGTGAGTTTTAAGTGTTTGCCGTCTGGAGGAACTCTTACAACGTGCTGAAGGCCTGCTTCCCAGGAAGTGTCTGAACATCACTGCTGATGGGAAGTAGAGACTGACTTTTTTTTTTCTCTTTAGCTGTTGTGCACACAAATCTTCACTTCTTTCTTTCTCTTCTGCAATAAAACTGCCTTATCTCATCCTGCTGGTTGTGCTTCATCTTATTCTCTGCCCTGTCCCATTGGGAAAGGGAGTGATGGAGTGACTGAGTGAGCACTTAGCACCCAGACAAGGTCAACCCACTACAGCAAGGATAATATCAACATTTTCACAAACAAATTCAGGACCTCACCAATGCAGGAGGTATCAAGTTTGTGGGCTTTCCTATTGAAGTGCTGGCAAAGTAGTTCTACAGAAGCAATGAGCTCATAGGTCTCTCCAAAACAAGGAAGGGGAAAACTGCCCCAGCCCTGGCCTCCAGAGCGCTCTTTACCTCAGTTGATACTGTTCATATCAAGCAAGGCTGGCTCAGATGCGTAGAGTCATTATTGTTTATGCAAATTAAAAACAAAGAAGGAAAGTTAAAAGCTGGATGGGTACATAAGGACAGTGGGAATGACAGATTTCTTCCAAGCATGTAGTGTTGCATTTCACCCACATTTGAGACTAAATTCTACTGATTTGGACCAAGGTGGATGGGCCACCTATACTTAGCCCAGAAAAGGAACATAGATGAAAATATATGTTCAATAAATTGCCAAATGCCTCATCATCTAATTAGTGGCGTGAATGAATGAATCAACGACTGAATGAGATTCCCACAGTCCCTACCCACTATCCAGTGAAACCACAGACAAGAGAAGGGCCTTGGCAGAACCAGCAGGGAAAGAAGACCGTGTCAAGCCTGGTGCACTCTCAACAGTGTGGGATGACCCCCTCCTGGTGTCCCAGCCGTCGGTAAAATACCACTACTCTGATCATTTTGGTGAGCAGACCTGGCCTCCAGGGTAGAGGAGGGAAGGCCTCCCATGCCAGCAGCAGCCAGACCATGTCTGAGACCCCAGTGGGTAGACCTGGCCTTCTGTGACCAGCCTTGGCATGCTGGGGACACGGGGTACAGCTGGTCCCCTGCTCCAGTGGGGTGAGGTGGCCTCCCATCCCAGCAGAGAGCAGACCTGCTTCCTGTGACCAGACTTGTCCAGTGTGGGATGTAGAAAACGAGTTCCAAGTATAAGTTCCTACATTTCCAGGGTGATTGGGTTGGTGACCAGTTAATTGCTGGTCATCTTGTTCTCGTGTTCCCTCCTGTTTGTTCAACTCCTTGTATTGCCTCTGCTGTTCCCAAAGATGGCACCTGTGACCATGAAGAGGGAAGTGACATCCAAGCCTTCATGCAAATTAAGAGACATTTAGCACCATTAAAAGGAAGAAAGCCCTAGGAAGATGAGCCAACATGTATTTAGAGAAATTAGATCACAGTTTTTGCTGAGGAAGGAATAGGACTATCCCTCAGTTCCAGTTTGTAATCTTTATAGCCCCACCTTGTGTTCAAAAGAGCAACACTAGAGGAAAGACCCTGGACCTGGAGCAGGCAAAGTGCCTTCCTGTGCACTCCCGTGAGGACAGAAGTCCCAGCTCTGCCGGCAGACAAAGCTGAACCCCTCCTCCTCCTCCATGTCACCACCGGGAGCGGCGGCAGTGCACGCGACCCCTGGGGCCCCCGCTCGAGCTGACCCTTAATGAAGGGGTTCAGAGGAGCTGCTCTCCTGCCCTCGTTCATTTCAGCTGGGGCCTCATCCGGGATCAGCCACACCCAAAGAGGACTGAGGATGGGACAGGCACCCACCCTACCGGGCCTCCAGGCACAGCTGGATACACCTGGACCAAGGGATGGCTGGAGAACGGCGACACGCAGGAGCACCAGACTGTTGAGAGTCCAGGGCATCCCTCTGGTCTCCCTGGAGGGTCAGGGACCCTGTCAAAGGGGTCTGCGACCCAGGCAGGGGGGGTTGGAACATGTACAGGGGTTCTGGGATCTGTACAGGGGGGTTGTAGACCTTGGCACAGAGCCCAGAGAGACATGACCTTTGACTTCAGTCCATGGGAGAGACTACCTACATTGCAGGAGGAATTAAAAGTCACCAGGGTGTGAAGTAGATAGCAGTTAGTTTATCCCTGGGGGTGAATGTATTTTGGATGTGTGGGCTTGAGAAGAAAAAATGGAGGATTTGGGATGTGGTCCTGTCCTCCTGCTTCTTCTTCTTGTCCGACATTTCTGCTGTGAAGGTGGCACGTTTGGATAGGGTCAAAGCAGATATGACCTGTCTAAGCATAGGTGTTGGGTATTGGTGATTGACTGTAAATAATGGAAACGCAATATGTAGTATAAGAGGTCAAGACCCTCCCAGCCAGGAGGAGTCCATGTGTGATCCTGCTGCTGCACGGAGCTCCTCAGGGCACGAGAAGAGCTTGAGAGATAAGACCTAATAAACAAAGAGCAAGACCTTGAAAAACTAAAAACCTGAAGACTCCGTGTTTTTCTTTGCATCCTGCTGGTGACTCCTGAAAGGGCAGAGACATTTTACCACCCTGACCTCAGGGGGTTAAACCTGAGACTGGACTGGTGAGTGAGACCAGTGGTGGGAGTAGGAGGCGAGTGAGGTGTGAGTGAGACGGGGGCCGGCAGCTCAGACCCCAAAGCGACTGTGGACCCCTTACTACCGCGGTTCTGGGCTCCTGAGGGGGCTGGCTGGGAATGGGGGCAAGTGAGAGGAAATAAGGAGTACTTGAGGTGGCTCCAAGGGGGATAAAGAGGGGCGCCCGCCGGGTGTGTGGAGGTAACTAGAGAGTGAGTGACACACAGAAAAAAGGGGGAGGCCCCTCTCTCAGGGCTTAGCGACCCAGGCCCTTGGAGAGTGCAAAGAGCCTAGGTGTAGAGGGGGTGGTGTAAGCTTACAGGGTGTCCCCAGGCGCTGTTGGCACCAGGGTCCATGAGGAGCCCGGTCCCCTGGGTCACACCAGATGTGCCGTAAGTGTTGTGTTGGTGCAGTCCTGGGAGGGGGCCGTAAACCTGCCCAGAGCACAGGGGTGGGGGGCCAGGGATCGGACAAGAAGGAAAGAACAGTGGGACCTGAAGTCAAAAATAATTGGAGAAGAATGCATCATGAGGGTAGAGGAAGAGTGTAAGACCTCAGTAGGAAAAACAGCTTGTAAAAGATATTTAATAACAAAAACTTTAGGCCCTAAGTACATTTCCCAAGAACCCAGTCATTACTGGTCCTTTGAGAAGAAAGAGAAAGGGTGCATCTGTCATGAGGGGTATGGACTGCATGAACGTGCTGATAAAGAGATAAATCCCTTTTGGGGAGTAAAGAGAAGTGTCCAAATATTGGGAATGTCCACCAGAAACAAGCGGTACCTTTGGGGAGACTCCTGAACAATTCTTTTGGATCTGCAGAAATACAGCTTACACCAAACTGCCAGGGGACTGGGCTGGGAGTTGCACCATAGGAATTATTAAACCTGCCTTCTTCTTACTCATAAAGAAATCAGGATCAAATTGGGGCGTTCCAGTATATGACGACCTGAGAAAGACTAACCGGAAAAAGAGAAGCATAGTTGGGATAGGGGGGACCCAAAAGTGGAAAAGTAAAGTATGGACCCCAGAAGAAATCATTGAAACTTATGGGCCGGTCACCTGGGCTCAAGATGGGTCCTGGGGACACCATACCCCGATTTATTTGTTGAATCAGATCATCCGACTCCAAGCAATACTTGAAAAAGTTTCCAACAGAACAGCCCTCGCCCTTGATCATATATCTATATGGCACCAGCAAAGGGACAGCAGGGACAGGGTGGTGGCACCTGCGAGGGGACAGAAGCAATGGGATGGTGGCACTTGGGAGGACAGTGAGGATGAGGTGGAGGTGCCAGCAGAGGGACGGGGGGACAGGGTGGTGGCACCTGTCAAGGGACAGAGGGGATGGCCCCTGCGGGGGGGACAGTGAGGACGGGGTGGCAGCACCTACAAGAGGACCGTGGGAACAGGGTAGTGGCACCTACAAGGGGACAGAAGGAATGGGGTGGTGGCAATTGGGGGGACAGCGAGGAGAAGGTGGTGGCACCTGCGAGGGGACAGTGGGGACAAACACACATGTCCACAAGGCTGGCAGTGTTCTGAGGACACACACATCTCCCCAAGCCTACCTGTGCCCCCAGTGACACAGCTGTCCCCTGTTGTCCCCAGGGCCAGAGCACGGAGCAAGGCCTCCAGCAGGTGGACACCTTGGTGGCCCGGTACCGTCATGGCTGCCTCTGGTGGGGGCTTCCCTGGCTGCCCGTCCTGCGCCTCTTCCACCCCAGCACCCTCCGGCCACTCCTCAGAGCCTCAGGTAGGACATGGGACACCAGATGGGTCCCCAGGGCCACCCATGAGTATCACCACAGCTGGCACAGAGACCTGGCAGGGCCCAGGCAGTGGCCACCAACCCAATCCCAGCGGTGTCACCATGGCCAGGCCAAATGCCACCCTATAGTGGCCACCAACCTGTCCATGGGGTTCCCCAAGGCCACCCAAAGGTGTCACCATGTCCAGCTCTGGTTTTCCCCCAACCCCCATCCTTAGTGGCCATGGGTGCTGAGAGAGGGTCCCCATCCCAGGGTCCCCACCTGAGGGTCAATGGGTGCAGACAGGGTGGCCTCATCCCCAGTGTCCCCACCCAGGGGACCCGATGCCACCCCAGTGAATCCCTACCCACCCCGTCCTTGTACCCTGCAGCTTTTGTGGCCCCCAAGGACAAAATTTTCTACGGCTTCCTCAAGCCCTGGCTGGGTGAGTGCAGGGGGCTACGGTGGGGACAGCACCCCTGGGTGCCCTGCAAATGGAGCTGGGTGTCACAGCACCCCTGGGTGGCCCCACAGATGGATCTGGCTGTGTCACAGGGGCAGTGGAGGATGGAAACATCACCCCTGGGTTCCCCCAGGATGGATTTGGGTGTGTCACAGGGGACATGGGAGGTGGGGGACAGGGTCAGCCCCCCTGGGTGCCCCCAGGATGGATTCGGGTGTGTCACAGGGGACAGGGGAGGTGGGGGACAGGGTCAGCTCCCCTGGGTGCCCTCGGCGGACCCCGGTGTCCCCTCGCCAGGGGAGGGGCTGCTGCTGAGCGGCGGGCAGCGCTGGGCGCGGCACCAGCGGCTCCTGACGCCCGCCTTCCACGGGGATGTGCTCCGGAATTACCTGGGAATCTTCAACCAGAGCACCCGCGTGCTGCTCGTGAGAGATCCGAGATGGGCACGAGTCCCCCACCTCCACCCCAAATTCTGACCTGCACCCCCAACCCTGACCTGCACCCCAAATCCTGACCTGCACCCCAAATCCTGAGTCCCGCACCCAAAATTCTGTCCTGCACCCACTGCTGCACCCCGAGTCCCGTCCTGTATCCCAAATCCTGTACTGTCCCACACCCCGAACCCAACTCTGCCCCCTCTCCCACCCCTGTCCCACCCCCAAATTCACCCCCTGCCCCTATCCCCTGTCCCTGACCCCCTCCCTGTTCCCTCCCTGACCCAGTCCGTCCCCACAGGCCAAGTGCGAGGCAGCAGCAGCAGCAGCTGGCGGGGGGCCGGTGGAGTTGGAGGTGCTGCAGCCCCTGAGTCTCCTCACCCTGGACACGCTCCAGAAGTGCATCTTGAGCCACGAGAGCCACTGCCAGGAGCGAGTGTCACCTGTCCCCACTGACCATCCTGGTGGCTGTGGTGGCCTCACCATGGTCCCTTCTGACCATCACGGTGACCGTATAGGCCCCACCATGGCCCCCACTGGCCATCCTGGGGGCCATGGTGGCCCCGCCGTCATCCCTGTTGGCCATCCTGGTCCTACCATTGCCCCCTGGCCATCCTGCACTTGTCTTCATTGGTCATTCTGGTGGCCCCAATGTCCCCACCATCGTCCCTGTTGGCCATCCTGGTCCCACCATTGTCCCGATTTGGACATCCTGGCCCTGCAATTGTCCCCACTGGTCATTCTGGTGGCCCTAATGTCCCCGCCGTCATCCCTGTTGGCCATCCTGGTCTCACCGTTGCCCCTTGGCCACACCGCAATTGTCCCCATTGGTCATTCTAGTGGCCCAAATGGCCCCAATGTTGGCTATGCTGGTGGCCACGGTGTCCCCCGCTGTCCCCATTTCCTGCAGACGGCCCAGCGAGTACATCCAGGCCATCCTGGAGCTGAGCTCGTTGGTGGTCCAGCACCAGCTCTGGCCACTCCTCCACCCGTGGTGGCTCTACAGCCTCTCCTCTGACAGCCGGCGCTTCGCCCGCGCCTGTGCCACCGTCCACGCCTTCACCGCCAACGTGGTGCAGCGCCGGCACCGTGCACTCGCCTCCCTGGGCCACCAGGCCTGGCTGGATGGCCACCTGGGACACAGCATGGACTTCATCGACCTCCTGCTGCTCACCAAGGTGGGGCTGGGATGGTGGCCATGGAGGCCTGAGGGTGGTCAAGAGGGTGGTGGTGGCCATGGGGTGGTGGCCATGGAGGCCTGAGGGTGGTCAAGAGGGTGGTGGTGGCCATGGAGAGGTAACCATGGGGAGATGGTGGTCAAGAGGATGGTGGTGGCCGTGGAAGGCTTGGTCATAGACCAGTGGCCAGTGGGGTGCTGGTGGCCACAGGGAGGTTGGGCATAGACTGGTGGCCACAGGAGAACAGTGGTGGCCATGGGCAGCATTGACCATAGAGCTAATGGCTAGTAGGATGGTGGTGCCTGTAGGGTGGTGGCCATGGGGGTAGAGTGGTGGCCATGAGTGGGATTTGGCCATAGACTGGTGGCCCCAGGTGGCCCGGGGCTCATCTCATCCCCACAGGACGAGAACGGCCACACCCTGTCAGATGAGGACACAGCAGCTGAGGCTGACACCTTCATGTTTGAGGGTGAGCACGAGCTCCCAGGTGCCACTGCAGGGGAGCCACTCCAGTGTCCCCTCACTCTCCCAATGTCCCCACAGGCCACGACACCACGGCCAGTGGCCTGGCATGGCTCTTCTACAACCTGGCCAGCCACCCTGAGCACCAGGAGAGGTGCTGCCAGGAGGTCCAGCAGCTCCTGGCTGGCCAGGACACTGCAGACATTGAATGGTGAGATGTCCCCAGGGCCACCCCTGGCCATATGGCTCTGGGACATGGTGCCACCCCTGCTTGTCCCCAGGGAGGACCTGTCCCAGCTGCCCTTCACCACCATGTGCATCAAGGAGAGCCTTCGGCTGCACCCTCCTGTCACTGCTGTGTCCGGCACTGCACCGAGGACATCCCCCTGTGTGATGGCCGTGTCATCCCCAAGGGTATGGCATGGTCAGGGTGTCCCCTGTGTCACCACCCACCCTCATCTGCTGTCCCTAAAGTGGCCATTCCCATCCCACCAGGGGTCATCTGCCTGATGAGCATCTATGGGACTCACCACAACCCAGACCTCTGGCCCAAGCCCAAGGTGGGGCCACGCTACGAGGTGTCCCTGTCACCATAGTGGTGACAGCTGTGTCCCCTCGGCATGACGGTGTCGGTGTCCCCCCAGGTGTTCAACCCCCTGAGGTTCAGCCCAGAGAACAGCAAGGGACGGTCCCCATCATCCTTCATCCCCTTCTCTGCTGAGCCCAGGTACGCGCTGCAGAGGGGACAGGAGTGTCCCCAAGTGCCACCCCTGTCCCTGGCTGGGTTCACAGGGGGGTGACAGTGACAGTGGGGCCGTGGTGGCAGGAACTGCATCGGGCAGAGCTTTGCCATGGCTGAGATGAAGGTGGTAGTGGCACTGACCCTGGCCCGGTTTGTGCTGCCGAGGGACGCAGCGAGGCCACCCCCGCGCCGCAAGCCCGAGCTGATCCTGCGTGCCGAGGACGGGATCTGGCTGCTGCTGGAGCCACTGGTGGGACTGGCCTGAGGGACACGGGTCACCACGACATGGGGACACTCTGCAAGGTGTCTGGAGGAAGAGCAGGGAATTAACGGTAGCATGAAGGGGACAGTATCGTGGTGGTGGTGGGGATGTGTTGTCCTTGGTCATGGCAAACCTCATGGCATGGACATGGACACCCACGGACTTGTCCCCTAGGCCACTTGACACCATCCATGGCCACGTCCCTCATGTCCTCATGCATGGCCATACATGCCCATGTCACCATCTGTGTCTGTGACCCCCCCATGCCCAATATCCCTATCCACAGCCATGTCCCCACCCATGTCCATGTCCCAGGCCCCATGACCACCATGTCCCCATCCATGTCCTACAGTGTCCCCAGCAATGACCCACAATATTTCCATCTGTGTCTTAGATCAAGGTTTTTATTTTTACCCCAGTGTTGGGTGAAAGGATGAAGAACAATGAACAATGAACAACGAAAGAAAATCAAGGTCAAAATAAAAGGATTTACGTGTCCATGCTGGCTGAGTATCCATGTGCTTGGGTGGCTGGAAAGAAACCTTTTTAGAGGAGTTTCCACTCCATTGTCTCCAAAATCTTCATTTTTTGTCCCACTCAGTCACCATTTGGTTCTGGAAGATGCCTGTGGAAGGGTCAGAAAGAATTAGAATCATGGAATGATTTAGGTTGGAAAAGACTCTTAAGACATCCCAGTATTCCTTGATGCTTAGAGAAGAAACAATAGGATGCAAAAGGTGGGATTTCTTGAGGTCAAAAGTAAAAAAATTCACTATCCCAAATGAATTCCTGATGCTGGTCTGCATCCCAATAGATTTTTGTCCTGCTGCGCCCAGGTGCCCCCAGGGGCCCAGGAAGATGTGGAGACCACCAGCCAGCTGTCTTCCCACCATGGATCACCAGGACCGTGGATCCCCAAGGCTCTGCCCAACGGGGCTCACTGGGGATCATCCAATGGGCTCCTCCAACGGGGTATGGAGTTGGAGCAGCGCACAAAGCTCTTCCCGCACGCGGGGCACTTGTAGGGCTTCCCTTCCTGCTGCCTCCATTGCTCTTGGGCCACGGCACAGCTCTGGGAGAAGCTCTTCCCACACTCAAAACGCTGTTAAGGCCTCTCTCCGCTGTGCATCTGCCGGTGGACAAGCAGGCTGGACCGGACAGCGAAGCTCTTCCCACACTCCCCACACTCATAGGGCCGTTCCCCAGTGTGAACCCTCTGGTGGACGATCAGGGAGGAGCTCCTAGTGAAGCCCTTCCCACACTCCACACACTGATAGGGCCGTTCCCCAGTGTGGATCCTCTTGTGGCGGATCAGGCTGGTGCAGCATGCAAAGCTCTTCCCACACTCCCCACACTCATAGGGCCGTTCCCCAGTGTGGCTCCTGTGGTGGATGATCAGGCTAGTGCTGGTAGTGAAGCTCTTCCCACATTCCCCACACTCATAGGGCCGTTCCCCAGTGTGGTTCCTCTGGTGGATCATCAGGTGGG